>NC_041404.2:148526657-148854157 GCF_900747795.2 Erpetoichthys calabaricus | reverse complement strand
TTATATAGCGCTTTTCTCACTACTCAAAGTGCTCAGCAATTGCAGGTTAAGGGCCTTGCTCAAGGGCCAACAGAGCAGAGTCTCTTTTGGCATTTACAGGATTAGAACCGGCAACCTTCCGATGCCAGTGCAGATCCCTAGCCTCAGAGCCACCATTCCGCCTACAAACAGAATGTTTCAGAATACTGTAATATGGTGTCCATGTGAACTAATTCAGTCATTTTTTGTGTACTTTTATTTTGAATGTTTGCATAAGGTCTCACTAATATTAAAAGCAAATATATATATACACACACACAGAACAATGGACAGAATGACAGATTATAGACTAAATTAATTACATGATCCACCTTGTACTCAGAGAAAATGGAGGGGCTTGTAACTGCCTCTAGTAAATAGGGAAGAACTAACTCTGGCGGGGTGTCAGTTCATCTAGTTAAGTTAACCAATCAAAGTTTATTTTCTTCTCCCGTCAGAATGATAATACCTTTATATGACAAATGTACAACTGGCGGACAGGTATACACTTCTCTTTGTGAAAGTTAGTCTAATAAATGTTACACACTGTGAAGTGTGTCTTTTGAATGCTGCTTACGTCAGCTTTGGATTTAGTGTAACAATGATTAATAAATATTTGCATTATTAAACATGTTATGCATATAGTGATTTCTGCCCTCTAACCTGCTGATGCCCTCGTCCTATGCTGTTTCTGGTGTTCTCATCACTGCTGCTGAGATAGCCTCAGGCCCCACACAATCCTGAGATGTATTAGGTGGAATGCTATGTTTAGTTATGTATTGTACGCATGGTGGCACTTTTCTTGGTATCTCTACTGCCAAGATGCTCCCCGGCCCATGGCAAAGTCATTTCTGACACTGGAAGCCAAGGATGGAGAGCTTGTGCCATCAGATTGGATGGCCCAGCACAGACTCTACTATAGAATGCCCAGGAAGAGGTGGGTGGCCCGTTGGCAGATTTCTCCAGGACTCTATCTGTGTCTGACTTTGTCTTTGATTTTCTCTCTTGTAATTGACCATGGAATGCACCTCAAAATTAATAAAAATGAAATGACTGACTTAGAACAGAAGATTTTGCAATGGTCATGTTAGTTGAGTGTTTCACATACTGTATACTGTAAGAAAGGACAGAGCCGACTATACTTCCTTAGAAGGCTGGCGTCCTTCAACATCTGCAATAAGATGCTGCAGATGTTCTATCAGACGGTTGTGGCAAGTGCCCTCTTCTACGCGGTGGTGTGCTGGGGAGGCAGCATAAAGAAGAGGGACGCCTCATGCCTGGACAAACTGGTGAGGAAGGCAGGCTCTATTGTAGGCACGGAGCTGGACAGTTTGACATCCGTGGCAGAGCGACGGTGCTGAGCAGACTCCTGTCAATCATGGAGAATGCACTGCATCCACTACACAGTATCATCTCCAGACAGAGGAGCAGCTTCAGCGACAGACTGCTGTCACCGTCCTGGTTCACTGACAGACTGAGGAGATCGTTCCTACCCCACACTATGCGACTCTTCAATTCCACCCGGGGGGGTAAACGTTAACATTATACAAAGTTATTGTCTGTCTGTATTCCTGCATTGTATTACTCTTTAATTTAATATTGTTCTTTATCAGTATGCTGCTGCTGGAGTATGTGAATTTCCCCTTGGGACTAATAAAGTATCTATCTATATGCATAAATATATTTAACATTTCTTTTTATTTCTGCTTAATTTAAATTGTTGCGTATTTTGATTATGCTAAAAATGTCTACAGTATATTACAAGTTCAGGCACAGAACAAACAGTTGCATTATTTTTTTATGTAACTTACTATAAGTTAGCCACGGAAGATTTTTGAAACTGAAGCTGAAGATTTAACTTTTATTTAGTGCCTTTAAAAACTCCATAAATACACTCACTCTTATTCATGCATAACCGAACAATTATCCATCCATCCATTTTCCAACCCGCTGAATCCGAACACAGGGGTCACGGGGGTCTGCTGGAGCCAATCCCAGCCCAACACAGGGCACAAGGCAGGAACCAATCCTGGGCAGGGTGCCAACCCACCACAGACCGAACAATTAAGACTTGTTTATTAACGAAACATCAAGATTCCTGTAACATCACCCCAAAGAATTCATAATATTACATGTACACTAATACACAGTGCTGAGCATTGTGGAAGAAATTACATTTGGAAATACAGTAAAGAAATCATGTCCTCAACTAGACCTCTTTGAGTACTTAAATATTGTAGTTAATCAATCCAAAGAATCAGGCAGGAGGAAGCCTGTCCATTGCGTCCTTTATTTCTCTTCAGCAAATGTAGAAGAGCGAATATTCATCACAGTAGTCTGTTACCAGAATGATCAAAGTAGCAAAGGCAGAGTTCTAATTTAAATACAAATGATTTTACATAACAGAGCTGAATTAATCCTTACATTTATTACTCTGACTGATTAAAAAAGACATGAGATGTTATGGGAAAAGAGCAGAGCAAGCTTAAACACCCCAAAGTAAAAGTCTTGTTACACTACATTCTTGTTCTTCTCATATCTGTCAGGTTCAGCCTTTACCCTTGAAATTTCTGTGTATGAGACAACTGTGCGGTCTTTGCTGATCTCGCAATCATCTCCTGCTACGTTCTGTGTATTACACCAACCATCCTACTAGTACACTCTTGTCTTTTATTTACTTTACTATTTCAGTAGTTCTCTTCATGACATTTCTAAAACAAATACTCATATATTTCAATGTGCACTGCAAACAAAAATACTTAAATATTGTTACCTCCAAATTATTCTCTCACAGCATATCCATGAAGCATATGTCCTTGAGCAGTAAGATCATCATGCACAACAATCTATATGCATTATTTAATTATTGACACTTTATCTTTGTACTTTGATATATAACGATCTACACACATTGTTATTGTTATATACTGTTTTTCACTTTTCTGTTTTTCACCTGCATTATTATCATTCTTTAATTTAATGTTATTTATTGTATCAGTATGCTGCTGCTGAAGAATGTGAATTTCCCATTGGGATTAATAAAGTATCTATCTATCTATCTATCTATCTACTATATAACAAATTAAAGTTCTCTCATTTAGCGTACTGTAATTTCATCCATCCATTTCAACTGATCAGTTTTCTAGTTTGGGGTCAAATTCATCCAGTTTTCTATCCCGGCCCATCACAGGCCTCACTCACACGAAAACCCAAATGTCCTCATGCTGGGCCAACGTAACATCTCCATTTAATCTAAGATGCATACGCAAACTAGCATCAACTCAACCAGTGCTTCATCTAGAATTAAATTCTGGTCCATGCACTGCTGATGTGGAGATTGTAAACCAGGGGTCCTCAATCACAGTCCTAGAGGGCCGCAGTGGCTGCAGGTTTTTGTTCTAACCCGGTTGCTTAATTAGAAACCAATTCTTGCCAATAATTTAATTTCATGGCTTGTTAGTGCTTTAACTCTGCTATGTCCGGTAAGTCTCATGTCCTATATTTTTTTCCCCTTTCTAAGGATATCATCCAAATGATTTGAAGGCTAAAATGGAGGAATAATTCTCAGTCCTTCACTTTTTTCTCTTCACTACCCTTCCAAGTATTTAATTAAACCCAATAGGGCATGATAAATACACACAGGTGTAAATGGTAACAAGTTAAATGGAGAAATGACGGTCTCTTTTGTCATTTGCATGTTATTGTTAATTAGGAGCGATTAAAAACCAAGAGTACATCTGTTTAAGACTAAATTAAGCAATAAGGGTTCAAAATCTTAACGAGCGAGACAACTAAGTGAAGAAGTGTTACTTGAGCATTAAGTGCTTCTTATTAAGCAATTGGGTTGGAGCAAAAACCTGTAGCTGCTGTGGCCCACCAGGACCGTGATTTAGGACCCATCCCAGTGTCTGCAGAGGTTTGCCTCCAACTATGTATAGTGCTTTCAGTAGACTTGTAAAAGTGCTCTATATGTGTAATTAACTATTATTATTTTTAAGCAATTGTGTTTTTCTCCTACATGTGTTAGGTTAACCACCAACTTGAAAATCTTTTCCCCCAATAACATTGTGTTGTGTAGCACCAGAAAAGAGGAAGTGGAGAGGAAGATGGAAGAAAGGAGAAGGGCTTTGGAAGATAGATGACCAAAGATAAATAGGAAGAAGACTTAATAGTGATCAGGATTCAGATGTTTAGCCTGCTGGGAGAACTACTAAAAAGAGTCGGTAAGTTTAAATGTCTAGGATCAGGGGTAGCCCAGTGCTGCGCATGAACTAATTCAAAAGAGCACATTCATTCAACAAGCTCATTTTTCTAAGAACGGTGAACTTAACGTAACGTATTAGCAAGTGAAGTACTTGAACATGAGCTAGTTCAGTTTTATGTGACAGTCTGGAACTGTTTTAGGTCCAGATTAAACATTTTGCCTTACCCTGTAATGTAGGGGTGGAGCCGAATCCGAATATGGTATTCAGATAAGCACAAATAGTCGATTTTTATGAATATTTATTTTGTACGAATTTTTTTCCATTTAGATAGACAGATAGATAGGAGTGAAAGGCACTATATAATAGATAAATAGTGGGTGGCACGGTGGCGCAGTGAGTAGCGCTGCTGCCGTTGCAGTTTGGAGACCTGGGTTCGCTTCCCGGGTCCTCCCTGCGTGGAGTTTGCATGTTCTCCCCGTGTCTGCGTGGGTTTCCTCCAGGTGCTCCGGTTTCCTCCCACAGTCCAAAGACATGCAGGTTAGGTGGATTGGCGATTCTAAATTGGCCCTAGTATGTGCTTGGTGTGTGGGTGTGTTTGTGTGTGTCCTTGCGGTGGGTTGGCACCCTGCCCGGGATTGGTTCCTGCCTTGTGCCCTGTGTTGGCTGGGATTGGCTCCAGCAGACCCCCGTGACCCTGTGTTCGGATTCAGTGGGTTGGAACATAGATAGATAGATAGATAGATAGATAGATAGATAGATAGATACTTCATTAATCCCAAGGGGATTTTCACAAATTCCATTTATTTGTATTCGGGAAAAAATAATGTAAAAATCAAATAGGCACTGTCTGTGTCAGCCTGCTTGTGCTTAAGCTGCACCCCCGCTGACATGAGCATGCGGAGAAAGCTCCGCTTTTGCTTTTTGGAAAACGTTGTACTTTGTGAGACTACTTTATATTTTCCCCCGTTGGACATGCAATATGAGACGCAAATTTTGACCGGTAGTGTAATAAGTTAGTTCACCTACATGCTGGTTCCACAGTCACCGTTTGTGCCACACGGTGGTAAATAGAGCGGTAATTTATATGCATACTTGCATCTATTTAATGTATTTTTTGATATTTTTTATACGTGTTTGTTGTTGGGTATAACTCAATAAAGTGTATTTAAATAAAGTCTTCCATAATTATTGTATTTTATTCAAGAACACTGTAATAGCCTAATATAAGGCATGGAAAATTGAAAAAGTAAACTCATGGGTTATTTATTCTCCTTAAAAAATACAAAATGAACTGAACATGAACTAGTTCAAAATTGAAATGGTGAACTATGAAACGTGAATTTATTCATTTTAATTAATTTGAGCTAGTTCTTTTGAGGTGTGAACTTGCACAATACTGGGGAAGCCCAAGATGGAAAATCAGATGCAGAGTGCACCGTGGATGGAATGATTAGAAGAAGGTATGAGCAGTATTGTGTGATCAGAGAATTAAGGCGAAGGTTCAAAGTAAGCTTTTTAAGACTGTGGTAAGACCAGCCATGTTGTATGGAGCCGAGACATCTGGGCAGTAAGGGGAGCGCAGGAGAAGAAGTTGGATGTAGCAGAAATGAGAATGTTGAGATGGATGTGTGGAGTTACGTAAAAAAGACAGAAAAAGAAATGAGACCATCAAAGGTACAGCTAAAGTGGAAGAGATATCAAAGAAAGTGCAGGAAATTAGGTTGAAGTGGACTTGTGATGAGGAGTGACAACGAGTACGTGGGCAAAAGAGTAATGGTAATGGAAAGCAAAGAAGGCCAAAGCAGAGGTGGATGAATAAAGTAAAAGAAGATCTGAAGGAAAAGGATCTGACTGGGAAAGAAGGTGCAGGACCAAGCGGTTTGGAGAAGGTTGATCAAGCACATCGAACCCACATAGAAGTGGAAAGAGATAAAGAGGAGGAAGAAGAACAACAGCAAGAGGGTAGGTGCATAGGTGTGTCCACTGATAGATTGTTGACACATCCAGGGTTGGTTTCTGCCTCTTGCCCAATGTGGCCAGAATAGGTTCTGGAATATCATCATTTGCTACACGAAGGAGAAGGTTCAGGTGTTGTTTAGAAAATGTGCTGGTGTTTTAATGTGAAGTTTTATTAGCTCCACATTATTTGGAAAGCCTGAGTACCATTTTCGTTCTACTTCAAGTATGTTTTGACATTGGCAGTACAGACGTCTAAAGCTCTGCCATTTTTCATTAAACAAACATAACCGATTTACACTACCACCCAGTTAGCTTTACAGTGTTCTCCTCTTTCTGTTTGGGAATGTAAATTACTTTAGCAACGCCACGTATCACTGATTCTTTAAATAGCTTTTATTCTTTGAAAAGCGAGATGCTTATTGCTTTATACTCGTTGTCAGTCTGAACACCCAGGGAGTGGACCCGTGAGTGCAGATGTTTATAAAGATTAGTATGTGCAAAAAATAAAAGAGCTCAGTTTAAACACTTCTTGTGATGTTCTCTAGAAAAAGAATCATTAAGACATGTACTCCACTGCTTTTGGAAAAAAAAATAAACCTGACCCCTCATTTGAAATGTAAACAGTTTACTAGTTGTCACTCATCTTCTAGCGACATTACCAACTATGCCAAAATACACTTTTGATAAAAAAAAAAACTATCCTGATATGCCCATTCTAAATAAGAACCTAAAACAATTTTCCATATCTTGTATCAAAACACCAGTTTTGTTGATGAAACATTTAAGCAATGCAGTGTTTTCCATTTTGTTACTCTGTCTCAGCTGGACTTATTTTAATATTTGAAAATTTGAGCATTAAAATTTTGCCTTTGGTATATCACAAACAATTTAAGCTAGAAGAACATGGAACAAGATTTTGATTCTGAATATTTACTTCATTCGAAACATGGCACTAACCAAACATAATATATTCTGCACTGAAGTATCTTTTTTGTTTAAAATGGCTGAAAGACCATACACCATAATCCATTCAGTCTGTTAATGAGATTAGTTTGTGCAAAGAGGATTAGCAAAACTGTAACTAGTAGCTTGTTACAGTAGAACATCCATCCTACTAAACAAACTTTACTGTTTTTAGCACTGAGTGACATGATATACTTATATACACATCATCACACATGTGCGCACACTTGGGAGACAACTTATGGGTGCATCAAATGGTAATTCCACCCCGAGTCAAAGGTTGGTGCTGTTCTCTAATGCTTCTCCTTCATTCTTCTCAACAGATCTGACAACTGCCAACACAAGTGACATCACTTCTGGGTTACGACTCCCGGATCCCACCTCTTCCACCACTATCTTAGGGCAGTTTGATTTTTGACCCGGAAACTTGTTTTTTGTTTTGTTATGGGGTTCACCTTACAGTACCCCAACACTTTATCATCTCTGTATTATTTCTTAAAATATATACGTACTGTGTGTATATATACACACACTATATATTTATTTATATACTTGGGGGGTTCGCCCCCTGCTCACTTCGCTTGCCAACCCCTTTCCTCTCCCACCAGCGCTACGCGCCGTTGTGAAAAGCGGTGGCTCAACACACCCCAAGGAGATGCAGTTTGCTCCTCCGAAACCCCTCTTAAACTGTGATACAATGGGAAACAAGTTATTTTTTTTACCTCCTCTTTGCTCGATCAGCTGCTGGCTTGCTGCTACTGCCAAGCCACGTTATCTGCATTTTGTGCGGTGCTTCAAATGTTTAAAAGCCTGTACAGCAGCTATCCTTTTGTCTCATTGCCTTGTCTCTCTCTTGTCCCCCAGACATCCTCAAACACTATGCGATCTCTTTTCGCTATTCCATTATTTCACCAAGTAATATTTTCCATTTGTTTGCACTAATGTGATCTTTACTCTCATTTTCTGAGACTTTCAAATTTTCCTACTTCCATTATCTCTAACCTGCTCTGCATTTGTATCACGGGACTTGCTTCCAGAGGTTGATGTGACTTGCCTGTCTCGTGGGATGTGAAAGTGTCTCTCTGTCTCTCTTCAAAGATCTCTTGTGTAATTGTGTATATATATATATATATATATATATATATATATATATATATATATATATATATACACACACACACACACACACACAGTGTGTAGTGTATATATCAACTTACCTCTCTGCTCCACAGTTTAAAATTACAAATCAAGCAATTAAGATGTGATTAAAGTGCACATTGCAGACTTTAACGGGATTTGCACACATTTCAGTCACACAGCAATTTTTCTATACAGTCACATCATTTCGAGGAACCATAATGTTTGGGACACAGCACTGGCAGGTCTATCATATTTAGGACTTTGTCACATATTCCTTGCATGCTATGACTGCTTGGAGTCTATGATTCACAAACATCAGCCGTTGCCATGGGTCTTCTCTAGTGATGCTTTGGCAAGCCTCTAATGCAGCCATCTTCAGCTCCTGCTTGTTTCGGGGGGCTTGCCCCCTTACGTTTTCTCTTCAGCATATGGAAGACCTGCTCAATTGGATTGAAATTGAATGACTGGCTTGGCCCCTCAAGAATTTTCCATTTTTGAGCTTTGATAAACTCCTGTGTTGACTCAGCAGTATGTTTGAATCATTATCTTTCTGTAGGATGAAGTGCCATCCAGTGAATTTGGATGCATTTACTGAACTTGAGCAGATCAGATGTTTCTACACACCTCAGAATTCATTGTGCCATCAGCAACTTCATCATCAATGAAGAGAAGTGTGCCAGTACCTGAGGAAGCCATACATGCCCAAGCCATAACACCCCCACTACCATGTTTAACAGATGAGGTGGTCTGCTTTGGTTTTTGGGCAGTTCCTTTTGGTCTCCACACTTCGTTCTTGCTATCACTCTGATACAAGATCATCTTTGTCTTGTCTGTCCACAAGACCCTTTTCAGAATTCTACAGGCACTTTTAAGCCATTTTTTACAAACTAATCTAGCCATCTTGTTTATGTGGCTAGCTAGTGGTCTGCATTTGGCAGTGTGGCATCTGTATTTCTATTCAGGAAGTTATTTGATGATAATCGTATCCAACATGTCCACCTCTGCCTCCTGAAGACTCTTTCTGGTCTGTGAGACAGGAGACTGGAGCGTTTTCTTTACCATAGTTAGGATTCTTCTCTCCTCAGAGGTGGAGGTCTTCCTTGGGCTAGCAGTCCTTTTGTGATTATTGAGCTCACCAGTGTGTTCTTTCCTCATGATATTTCAGACAGTTGATTTTAGTCATCCTAAGGTTTTACTGATGTCTCACATGGTTTTCTTCTTGTTTTTCAGCCTCATAATGGCTTCTTTAACTTTCATTGGCACAGGTTGAACAATGGCGACTGCAGGCTCCAAAGGGTAGAAGCAAGCCAAGGTAACTTATGAAGCAAAGATACCCACCTAAACAATTGTCCTAAACATTACAGTGCCCTGAAATTTTGGGGTGGTCATGGAATAAAAAAGTGTTTCAAAACTAAAATGTGTGCAAACCCCATTAAATGAAAGTCTGAAGAGAGAATATTGCAGATTTGGACTAAAGCATGAATAAATGAAATTCAAAATCTATATTAAACCATTATATAGTGTATATGTTACTGGCAATGTGTGAAAAGCAGGTATTGTATAGAATGCATGACATTTTTAGCCAAAGCATGAACTGTCTGTGTTACTTTAATAAGCTATACTGTATACTTTCCCTAGGCATTGTATATAAGCCCTAGGCATTATACAGAACGACTTGCCGGTTTGCCTTTTGGCATTGCATGGAATGCCTAGGAAATTTTTGAAATTTTTATCGTTTCATACTTTGACTTCTCATTTTCGGCATTCTACACAATGTCTAATTTCTCACATTGATAGTAACATATATAATGCAAACACCTGAATTTAACAAAAAAATTCAGTAAGTGATATTTGTGTAAATAAAATATTGTTGATATCTGGCCTCATACTACAATGCCCCCTTTTCACAATCATCAGACACTTCAGTGACACATTTCCCATACACATTATGCATAACATACTTTACATGTAAAATAGGAAATGTAGGTTTTGGATTTTGTTTTCCTTCCACTTAAATATCAGCAATTAGCCTGCCTTTGATCTCAGGATATCGTGGTATTACTGTTGCATGCTGTTACTTGTATACAGGAAATGATAATAATAACTAGCTATTTGGTTTGCAGTAATTGGGGTTTGGCATGCACTTTTGAAAACAGCCATTGTTTACTCCAAATTAAACACATTTTATGCAAAATGAACAGTTTCACTCCAGCATTCAAATGGATTAAAAATGAACCAAACACAAATGTCCAAAAAAACAAATTATCGGTAAAGGTTCAGTCTTCAAACCTTGTACGGTACACACATTTTTATTGCTATTCTTTTGATCCAATCTTTTTTAAAAGATGCAAAAAAAAATAAATAAAATAACTTAGAGAAACAGACAAGAAAGACTTCCAGACTGAGAAAAGGAAAACGTGGAAAAAGATTTCCAGCAAAAGGGCAACTGCCCCCAAGGTGAATAGCCTCTGCTGGATAGCGGAAAGATGAAGCAAAGAAAGATCTAGAAGTATCATTATCAGAGAGAAAGGATACAAGAAAATCATTTTCCCCAAGTGAGGCTAGACCACACTTCACAAAGTCCTGGTCCTCTGACATGCCTAGAGATAGAGCACGTGCAGAACAAATTTGGGGGGACGGGGGGTTTGCGGGAGAAGAGAAAGAGAGCGAGCTATTTCTGATCTGTCCTCTTCATCTCCACAATTGTAAGTGCCACCTCAAGAATAGGCTTCATAGCCATAACTCCTTACAATATTGGTAATTAAGGTTAAAGCTATCATATATAACAATGTACAACCTTAATTTAAGAAAATCAAACACATCCAACCAGACCAAAAACTAAACATTAAAGGGTCACCCCAAAACATGTGCATAAAGCTGGAGTGTCTGTTCAAGGGACAAAGGTGACAGTGAGTGCTGAAGATCAGAGACAAGACTTTTTATCCTGTGACGAGACGTGATCTTTTGAAGAGAGACACTTTCACGTCTTTGTGCCAAGAGATTTAACTACGCCTGGGGCCGGAAACAAAAGACAAACGAGTAGATGACAAAGTAGAACATCGTAAAGAATTCAAAATCATTGGCACAATACACATGCAGAGCAGGTTTGAGATAATGGAAGTACGAAAATTTGAAAGTCTCAAAAAAAAGGATAGTGAAGATCGCATTAGCGCTAACAAACGGAAATTATTGCTCAGTGAAATAAAGGAACAGCAAAAAGAGATCGAATATATTGTTCGGATTTAAAAGTCGGAGACTTGTAGATCGTCTAATTAGTGTTCAGGGAAAAGTAGTGTTTCTTCCCAATGAAGAGGCAAATCCACGAGAATTAAAAGATTTGTTGTTTGGTGAAAGTGAAATCCACATACACTTTCATGCTTGGGTCACAAAGTTACACAGATATACAGGAGATTTTAGAGACAGAAACGTTATTCAAACACGTCAAACAAACGTAAGTCTCTTTCAGGAGTGAATCGAGCTCTGTGTGTAGTCGGAGGGGACAGATCCGTTTCTCAATTTAAAGAACAGAAAATCTTCCTTTTCATTGGGGTGTGCCTTGTGAGCGGGACCCCAACCCGCCCCCCCCCCCAGAGGATGTCTGGGGTAGAAGAGAGACAAGGCAGTGAGAGAAAAGGACAGCTGCTGTACAGGCGTTTAAATGATCAAAGCGCCGCGCAAGATGCAGATCACGTGGCACGGCAGCAGCATCAAGCCAGCAGCTGATCGAGCAAAGAGGAGGTATAAAAAAAAAAAGACAACCAGGCACTGCTCATCACTTGTCCAATACAGTCCCCACAGTGAAGCATGGTGGTGGCAGCATCATGCTGTGGGGGTGTTTTTCAGCTGCAGGGACAGGACGACTGGTTGCAATCGAGGGAAAGATGAATGCAGCCAAGTACAGGGATATCCTGGACAAAAACCTTCTCCAGAGTGCTAAGGACCTCAGACCGGGCCGAAGGTTTACCTTCCAACAAGACAATGACCCTAAGCACACAGCTAAAATAACGAAGGAGTGGCTTCACAACAACTCTGTGACTGTTCTTGAATGGCCCAGCCAGAGCCCTGACTTAAACCCAATTGAGCATCTCTGGAAAGACCTAAAAATGGCTGTCCACCAACGTTTACCATCCAACCTGACAGAACTGGAGAGGATCTGCAAGGAGAAATGGCAGAGGATCCCCAAATCCAGGTGTGAAAAACTTGTTGCATCTTTCCCAAGAAGACTCATGGCTGTATTAGCTCAAAAGGGTGCTTCTACTAAATACTGAGCAAAGGGTCTGAATACTTAGGACCATGTGATATTTCAGTTTTTCTTTTTTAATAAATCTGCAACAATTTCAAAAATTCTTTTTTTTGTCTGTCAATATGGGGTGCTGTGTGTACATTAATGAGGGAAAAAATTAATTTAAATGATTTTAGCAAATGGCTGCAATATGACAAAGAGTGAAAAATTGAAGGGGGTCTGAATACTTTCCGTACCCACTGTAAGTCCAGCACAGCACATATTGTTTATTTAAGTGTGGGAAACACTTCCCCTTCGCTTACCACCTGCACAGCACAGTCAATAAAATAGCTTCAGCACTATGTCTCTTCTTTCTCTGTCTTCTCTTTCCTTCCACCTCTACACCTGCTCCGATAAGCTTCATCCTCTTCCTCCCAGTTGAAGGCAGGCGGCTCCTTTAATGCCGTCTCTAGGTGTTCTCCAGGTGGCTCATTAGTGAGGTCGCTGAAATGACATGAAATCACTCCCAACTGTGGTGAAAGCCCAAAAAAGTGGGGCTCTGCAGTTCCCACTGGCGGCTCCCACGGAACCCAACAGGGCTGTGTCAGACTCCAACTCCCATGGAGCCCTGCGGGGATCCAAGCTGCTGCTGCAAACCCAACAAGGGTTGCCATCTAGTGCTCCGGGGGAGGCAGTGCCCTGTGCACATCTGCTCCCCTGGTCCTTCCATTACGACAGCCTACTTGGCCGGGAAAGGGCACCGGCCATCCATCACAATATATAGCCACCAACATTAAAACTGCCTGCCTAACACTGTGTAGTTCTGCCTTGCACTTCCAAAATAAGCTCTGACTCATCAAAGCTTGGCCTCCACAAGATGTGTTCTGTTGTATCTGGCACCAAGATGTTAGCAGTACACCCATTTTGCCCTGTAAGTTGCAAGGTTGGGGGGCCTTGATGGATCAGAATTCTTTCTCCAGCACATCCCACAGACACTCGAATGGATTGATATCTGGAAAATTTGGAGGCCAAGTCAATACCTTCAACACTTTAGTTATGTTCCTCAAACCAATCCCAATCATTTTTTTGTAATGTGGCATTATCCACTGCTATCATTAAATAGTATTGCTGTGAATGGGTGCATGTGATCTACAACAATGTTTAGGTAGGTGGTTTGTGTCAAAGCAACCTCCACATGAATGTCGTGACCCAAGGTTTCCCAGTAGAATATTGCTCAGAACATCACACTCCATCCACCGGCTTGCTTTCATGTAGTATATCCTGCTGCCTTCTCTTCCCCAGGCAAACAACACACATGCACCCAGCCACCCACATGATCTAAAAATAAAACACAATGCGATTCATCTGACCAGGTCACCTTCTTCCACTCCTCTATGGTCCAGTTCTGACACTCACATGCCCATTCTAGGCACTTTTGGTGGTGGACAGGGGTCAGCAGGGGTACTCTAACCATTCTGCAGCTATGCAGCCTATTACACAGCAAGCTCTGATGCACTGTGTGTTCTGCCATCTTTCTCTCATTGCCAGCATTGGCTTTTTCAGCAATTTGTGCTACAGCAGGTCTTCTGTAGGATCGGACCAGATGGACTAGCCTTCGCTCCCCAAGCACATCGATGACCCTTGAGCACCCATGACCAGCTCACCGGGTGTCCTTCCTTGGACCACTTTTGGTAGATACTAACTACTGCATACCAAGAACACCCCCCACAAGACCTGCCATTTTGTAGATGTATCCATCACAATTTGTGAGGCCCCATCAAAGTCTTTTACCCATTTTTCCTGCTTCTAAACACAACACCTTCCAGAACTGACTGTTCACTTGCTTCCTAATATATCCCAGCCCTTGACAGGCACCATTTTAACGAGATAATCGATGTTCTTCACTTCACATGTCAGTGGTTTTAACGTTGTGCCTGATATGTGTACTGTACAAAGAGACTTGGGTCATCTGGTAGATTAAACAGGTTTCAAAATGTTTGGTTTTATATGTTCTCTCATATATACATACTGTATATTATAACATTCGGAGAATTTTGAGTAGGGCAGACCATTCATCCCAACACTGCCAGTTAAATCTATTCATGTAATTCTTCCAAAATAACATAAGGTCAGCATCAAAAAGGTATGTTTTAAAGGTTCCAAACCTTTAATGACACTACTTAGTAATTTGTTTCCTTTTGCCTGTGGTTATCTACGTTAAGGACAAACTTTCCAACATTTGTGCTAAATTTACCTTTAATAAAATTTCCAACTGTGTCCTCCTACAGTCATATGAAAAAGTTTGGGAAAGTTGCTTTGCTAAAAATGAGCTAAAAAGTCGATAATGGCTGTGTTTGAGTACCGTATATACTCACGTATAAGTCGGGTCTTGAAACCCGAAAAATTGATCATAAAATCAGACCCCGACTTATTCAAAAAATACGACACTTACATTTTATTTAATTTTTTTTTTACATCTTCTTGCCTCCTCCAATCTCGCACCAGTTTCTTAGACGCATCGAATTTTGTTGCAGCAGTGCAGTTACCAATTTCTTTCGCCAACTTCAATGACTTTTAATTTAAAATTAGCTTTATATTTTCTTCTGATCGAACTCTCCATCATAGCTAAGGGATGCTCTTACAATAAAGGTGTATGAGGGTGTGAGGTACAAAAAACACAAATCAGTGCAAATGTCACTTCGGAATAATTTGGGTATTACCGTGTGGTCACATAGGCACAATACATAGACAAAGGCGGCCGTGTGCTCGGTGCTTACTCTCTCAGGTGGGCGTTAGCATATCATAATCTCTTGGACCAATAGCATGCATTTTTTTTTTAAATTTTATTGAATTTATTAAATAAATAATTCCATACACATAACTCAAGTTTTACAAAAAAAAAAAAAAAGGTTCTAAGCCACAGGTGTCGAACTCCGGTCCTCGAGGGCCGCAGTGGCTGCATGTTTTCATTCTAACCATCTTCTTCATTAGTGTGCCGTTTTTACTGCTAATTAACTTCTTTTGCTGTAGTTTTAATTAACTTGACTCAGGCCCCTTAGTTGTCTCTTTTTCCTTAATTAGTAGCCAAACAATAATGAGACAAACAAGCCACCATATGACCAGCTCACTTGTGCCCATCACACAACATCTGAAAATAAAGAAAGGTGAAGGGCTCAGTAAGGCTGGTCTCTCAGGTCACCAAAACATTTTGACAGTGTTCTTAGAAAAAACAGAAAAATCAACAAATTTGGAAATATCTGCTGTGGCAGAATGAGAGCAGCAACAAGCCATTGAATTAAATAACGGGCTTGATTAACAGCAAGAATCAGCTTCTCATTAAGAGACTGGTTGGAGTGAAATTGGTTGGAGTTTGAAATCTCAGTTTAGCTGGTCATCTGTTGGCTCGTTTCATGTCTCATTTCTGTTTGACTGCCATTTAATGAAGAAAGAAATCAATTCAGAGGACTGAATCCTTAATAACAGGGCTATTGAAATGAAAGGAAAAAGAATTAATTAGCAGTGAAAACTGGTCAGTGATTAGGAAAAGGGTCAGAATGAAAACCTGTAGCCACTGCGGCCCTCCAGGCCCGGAGTTCGACACCCCTGTTAAAATCAAGCCCCGACTAATCCGCAAGAGAACTTAAATGTGAGTATATACGGTTTGTACAGTACGTCACTATGGGCTACTAAGGATGCATTTACACAGAAGCTATGAGTGACTTCATTCCAACGAGCTAAAAGTGACTTCACTCCAATTTTTGGCTCATATTTAATCTTTGTTTGATTTAAATTAATCTTGCAAGCAATTCAAATCCAATACGACAATGTATGGAGTTTCTATTTTGAATCTGCAAAATTAGTGAAACGAAATGTCAACTGATACACTGTGACTGCCGTGGTTGACATTGGCAAGCAGTTCCTCGTGCATGTGCTACAGTAACTTCTTTGAGCATCCGAATGACTCTCTGTCACTGGTAATGCTCCTCCAGCCTTTCGGCATTACGTAAAACTGCACTCTTCGTGTTTCGAGTTTCATTTGTTCTTGTCAACTGATGCATCGCTTGCATGGACCTCAAATGTGATAAACTGAAATTGTTTTGATTGACCCTACATCTGTGTTATAAATAAATAAATACATAAATAAATAAATTTATAAAGACTGGTGACGCACAGACAGATGCTGTCTTGTTGTGTACCATTTGTTATTCTCCCTTTGTCCTAATGATGGTAATCCTTTTAGACCTTCCCAGGGAACGCCTAACCCTTAGTTCTGGGTAAAGTCCATTTGTAAAAGTGTTTTTATGAAAAGCAGCAAAAGAATAACATTTGTTTTGTACTTTTGCCTTCACTAATCTCACGTACCATACAATATTCCTCTGACGTTGACAGTGTTAAACCTTAGCTGTTATAATCTTTATTAAAATCACGTTTACTTCCAGCGACACCTTCGATTTAAAATAATAATAAATACCTGTGAGGAAGGGTAATGTAATGATGCAAATTATAAACGTTGATATACAGTATATATACCACCCTCAAATTGAAACCACTGTGACACAGCCACGTTACATCCGCTTGTGATGTGACTTTCATAAGTGCAGCTACGATGACATGACTGCCACAAAACAGACAACTAGTGATTAAGCAAGTCATAAGCTACTCGAGGAAAAATTCAAAGCGACCTCTTGTAACAATGATGCTTGGTGGCAACTGCATCACAGATACATCTGAAACGCCCCGCAGTGAAACCTGACACCCACCGAGTTCAAGCTGTTAAATCATATTCACAAGAGGTTCTGTTTGGAGGTTTATTTTTCACTGCATAATAAGACACACGAGCAATGTAATCAAACAAAACAGTGGTTGCTTGGAATCCTACGCCTGTAATATAAATCAAATAAATAAAACTGAAGGTGGCTAGAATCTGTAGGGAAAAAAAAAAGTATAGAAAAATCTGAAATATACGTGTATTTGGGAATCTTGTAGCAGGCACAAATCCAAACGGAGAGATCAGTTGAGAAAATGGTTTCAAAACTGTCTGTATGGTAATAGCTATAGAAATGGCTAAACTCTGAAGAGTCTAACACAAGAAAATGACTAATGCAGAATGAGAAACGCAGAGGACAAATATTACATTTTTCCAGAACATGCACGGAGTAAAACTCAGCAAAAACATCACTCCTGGGGTGGCCTTTGCTTGTTGATATCCATTATTTTTCATTTGCAGCAGCATGCAGCTCTGTAAAGCAGGTTGACTAACTGACCTTTACACTCTTAATTTTAACTGTCACGACGCCGCTACTGTGAAATTAACCACTGCTACTCTTGAACAGCTGCCGAATTAACTAAAAAGATGGTTTTGGTTCCAAGTGTTAAAATAGTATACACCTGCACTCTTAAAAATAAAGGCTTGGAGTAGTATTCACCACTTTGTATAAATTTGGGTTTGGCCCTAACATACGTGCATGGATCAAACTACTCTGTACAAGTCCAGAAGCTTCAGTTTGTATTAACAACATAATCTCAGAGTACTTCAAACTAGAACGCAGTACCAGACAAGGATGCCCCTTATCACCACTACTTTTTGCAATTGCCATTGAGCCTTTGGCTGTTCACTTTCGAAATGCATCAGAGATAAAAGGGATTTTCAGAGAAGGAATTGAACAGAAAATATCACTGTACCAGTAAAGGCGCACTGCACGATAACATGCAGTGAATACACTTGACTTGAGCATTCCTAGTTTTCATTCTCTTTCTCTGTACATTCATCATTCGTTTGCTCAGAGGTTGATGCGCTTGCTGCTTCCTGAGCAGCTCTTCATTTCTCCACCCTAGTGGCCGGCTTCTTCTCTTCTTCTGTCGGCATCTTTTTGCATTAAAACTGATTAAGTCAGGGTTTGTGTTGCAATGACTTAGTACATTTTCCTTAATTTTTCACTTAAGCTGGCACTAAAGTGTTCAATCTGCCTCAAGAATGATTTAAGATACTGTATGAAGAGGTAGGGGAAGTGACGGCGAAGGTGGTAGGGAATGAGAACGGCGCCCGTACGCACACGCCACACAGCTGCCCTCCTGCCCACTAACAACAGTTGATTCTACAATAAAATAAAATAAAAATAAAAAGAGGAATAACCTTGGAGGTCAATCATCACCCCAAAAGCAGATAGTATCTGTCACATAGTATATGGGTACCAGATTTCAGGTCAATAGTTGAAACAGTTTGCGAACTACAGATGATTTAAAATCCTGGACAAACAAATGGACAGCCATGGTAGCGTATTATATAAGAAGATGCAGATGATATGGTACTGCGTACATCAGACCCATAAAATTCAGTGCCTGCAGCCCTAACTGTACTAGCAGAATTTTAAAAGATATCTGGGTTCAAAATGAATTTGAACAAAAGTGTGCTTTTTTCTAGTGAATTCTCTAGCAAACAACATAAGAATGGGCACCTTACCTTTTATCATTGCAGATCAGTTTAAATATCTATGGGTAAACATCACAAGTAAATATAAAGCTCTTTTTCAACAACATTTTGCTGTTTGCATGGACAAAATTAAACAAGACCTCCATAGATGGTCTATCCTCCATCTTGCTTTAGCAGGGAGAATAAACACTATCAAGATGAATATCCTCTCTAAGTTTCTATTTCTATTTCAAAAACATCCCACATTAACAAATCATTTTTTAAGAAGTTAGATTCAATCAAAACCTCATTTATTTGTAACTCGAAATATCCACGCAGCCAAAGGGTGACCCTGCAATGAACTAAATCAGAAGGCGGCATGGCTCTACCTAATTTTCAATTTTATTACTGGGCGGCAAACATACAAGCTATAAAAACCTGGACATTGACACAAATAGATGAACACACACTAGATTGGACTGCAATACAAATGAAATCCTGCAATACCTCTTTATATTCCTTGCTTTGTACACCAAGGTATCGTCAATATACTAACAACCCAAATGTCCTTCATTCACTCAGAATATGGAACCAATGTAGGAAACACATTTTATCTGTGGCACCTCTACATGACAACCATTGCTTTTGATCAATGCCATAGGGGAAACCATTTTTGGTTCCCTCGGCATCCATGTGAAAATTCCAGAAAGAACCATTTATTTATTTAGATCCATAACAGGTTTCATACGTTACATAGAGATGGTAACAGATTTGTGAAATACCAATGGGTTCCTGATTTCAAAAGGACTCTTGCTGCCCACAATACCACAAGCTAAGTCCTGCTTGTCTTACTCTGTTAGTGCACTGCTGGGTAGCCTACCAAACATTAAAGATTTCAATTATTTCTACAAGTTAGAAGGCTCTTCAAAGCAGAAAGAACCAACTTCATATGCAAAGAATCCTTCCCACAATGAAAGGATGCTTTGTTATGCAATGGCTCTATGAAAAGCCACCCAACCCAGAAAAGAGCCATAAAGTACCATTAAACATAAGAATTTTGACAAAACAAGAGAAAACTATTTAGTCCATCAGGCCCATTTGTTTAGCGAATAGCTAACCATTCCCAGCATCTCACCCAGGTTCTTCTTAAAGGATGTCAAGGTTTCTGCTTCAACTCCATGTCTCAGCAGTTTGTTTCAGAGTCCCACATCTCTTTGTGTATAGAAGAGCTTCCTGGCTTCAGTTTTAAACATACTTCCCCTTAACTTCCACTGATGCCCTCAAGTGTGTGATTCACCCTTAAGCTGAAAGAACTCTGCTGGATCGCCTTCATTGATGCCTTTGAGAATTTTGAAAACCTGGATTAGGTCTCCTCGTAGTCTTCTCTACTCAAGACTAAACAGGTTTAATCCTCAGAGTCTGTCACAGTGCGATGTGTCCTTAAGTCCCGGGATGCTCTCCTCTGCACAGCTTCAAGTGCTGCTATGTCTATTTTGTAGCGTGGTGAGCAGAACTGCACAGAATACACCCAAGAGCCATTATTTGTTTCCTTGACTCTCCAGTTTTATTTTATTAACAAGATGTCATCACATTTCCAGCCTATCATGGTCATTTACTGTACAATCTTGTTCTATATACTTCACAAAATAGGGCAGTGTCTTTATGTAAAGTAAGTTACTAAATAATCAACCTGTAATGACAAATTATTTAGAAGATGTTACCTTTCTTAAGTGTACTGCTGAGACCACCACTCTCTCTTGTTTCATTATCTTTTGCTTGCCATTTGGTTTCATTTACTTTGTATTCAACAAAAAAAGAGTTTGACGTAACATTTATAAAGATATCTTCTCTCTCAATTTCTGTCAAATACAAGAAGTCTAGTAATATTTCTCATGGGAAATAATATAGGTGGACTTACGCCACAAGGCTTTTGTCAATAACTGCAGATTTGGACAGGTCAAGAAGTGGATGAAGCTAAACACTAGTAATGCTGTCCATACAGCTTGTCCAGACAGTTAGTGATCAGAACCAATGCCGGCTGCCTTATGATGGACCCCTCAGAACTGATCATTACTTCAGCAACACCAAGCCATTTTTTGGAAGCAAAAAATAAATGTCCAGTGTATCACTTCTTTCTCCATGGATGTAAGCTAGTGTAGTGCCTCCTTCAAAGTTGAATATGCCTCGTACCTGCTTAGGAGAAAATAAATAGGAACAGCAAATTTCACACTAGCGAAGCCCCCAAACAGTGTTGCTCACTATTAGCCAAATGCATTCAGCACTTTTGTATGCAAAAGTATGCAAAACACACAACACAAAAAGGGCGATTCAAACATTTTGCTTGAAAGGACTGTTGGCTGAGCAAATGTTCAATTCTGTGAAAGGCCTTTCTTTGCAACTTTACTGTGGGAAAGCATCATGTTTCCTGTAGGGGGCTTGGCAGCATCCCAAACCCCCAGACACAACTCTACAAACACAAGTCCTAGGTGCCAATGAACGATTTATTTCAGAAATCAGAGGACTTTTTAACGGATTGCACAATCATAATTCACTAATTTCTTCTTTCTCTTTTTTCTCTTCCCTCTTCCTCCACTCCTCTGAGGCAAACTTTGTCCACTTCCACCCGACACCAAGTTGCCTGGGTGAGGAAGAGCAGTTTCTTTTATGGAAGACATGGGAGTATTTCTGGTGCCAGGGCATTGCTCGTAGATAGCACTTCTGGGTTAGGCAGAAGCTTTCTATAGTAGTGACCACAAATCCCTGCAGCACCCGTAGAACCCAACAGGGGCTACAATTCCCAGCATACCCTGAGGGTATCCATATGGGTACCGTATCTCAGGGTTGCTGCCATCACTGACGTAATTAGCTCAAATTGGAGGCCTCCCCCTGTCCCTCTGTTACACTGGCCTCCCGCCCTGATAAGACTCTTCAGTCCATCCCTGCCGGGTCACCAGTATATTCTCTTTGAGGTTGGCACCTGCTACCAAACTCCAGGCAGGAAACAACCTGCCTTTCTTCTTAACCATTCAGTACGGCGGCCCACTCGGCTAGGTAATGAATCACACACCATCCTGGCTGGGATGCCAGCCCATGCCTGCTGTCCATTACAGCATCTCATAATTATGAAAAGTCAGTCAGGAACTAATATAATAAAAGGTTAACCCCACAAACCCCAGCAGGCCATTTTTAAGATCCTTTGGTAATTACACTGGAAAGCCTATTTTCATTTCTTTATTGGATAGTCAGCAGTGTGATCCTGTTTTTGTAATGCATTCTACAACCTGATCTCTGTTGGAATAGCTGGTGATTAATATACATGTGACTCCTCTAAAAAACTTACCCTACAAAGTATTTTCTATAATTTTCAGTTATGACAATCTACCAACCTCTGTTTAAGTTGTTTTCTCTTAATAAATTGGCAAATGGAAGCAACCTTCCATACACTTAAATTCTATTTTCTTTTATTAATAGGTGGCATCAAGACGATGGGAGCAACAGAAAGCTTCACCCTTTCATTTACAAATATTTGGTGTAGTAGCTTACAAAGGCTTATAAAATTGTGTTCCCTCAGCCAAAAACTAAATTCCCACCAAGTCAGTTTCTAAGACTAAACGTCCATAAAGTTTTTCTGTAATCCCTTACTAAGGTTGACAAGCCTTTGAAACTATTGGCTTTTTATCCCTAAACTCTTTCCCAGTGCCAACATCTACTGACATAACATTACGCAGAGTGGTGGCTCTGGGGCTAAGGATCTGCACTGGTTTCTACAAGGCTGCATTTTCAAATCCCGTTACTGCCAAAAGGGATTTCTTAACCTCTTATCTCTTATTGCTCTAGGAAAGCTATGCAATGGCTGACCCTGCACTCTGACCTCCCAAATGGTCATACAAAAAACCAAACAATTTCACCTCGGGGAATAATAAAAGTATATCAAATCAAAATAAAAAAATCAAATTTGGACGCATTCACAAATGTTCATGTTTTTGAAGGAAATTGATCCAGATTTATCAAGTTACCATTAAAATAATTTAAAAATACAGTCAAGACATTTCTAGTTTTACTAATGGCTAGTACTGCTTGAAATGACTGATTTTAATTTATTATTCACATTTGACTGCAAAGACCCATTTTCAGTAGCCATTCCTTCAGTGTCCTAATGGCCAACTCCCTTAGCTCATCCTTAATTAGTAATTTTAAAGGCTAAATGTTTATTAGAGAAACCTTTGTTACATTAGCACCGCTGAAACCTCTTGTTCTGTTCACTTGGGTTGCAAGGTACTGGCATTCCTAAAGTTCTGTTCTGGGTTCAAAAAAATGAAACAGCTTTCTCAAGAAACATGTCAGTCTATTGTTTTTTGTGTATGTGTATGTGTATGTGTGTGTGTTTGTGTGTGTGTGTGCAGAATGAAGGTTATTTCCTATGACAGACTGCCAAGAAACTGAAGATTTCATGAAAAGGTGCCCATTACTGTCTTGAGAGACAAAGGCAAACTGGGCCTAACCACGATTGAAATGGAAGGGAAAGGTCCAGGTGCTCAACTGCAGAATAAACGTCAGTGCATGTAGCCTTATAGATCCTCAGTTGTCTTCATCCTTGAATGTACACCAAACACCAATGTCGTCAGCAACAGAGTTAAGAAGACACCAAGATGCTGACCATAAAACGCTTTTCCAATCATCTTCTTTGATCTTTGTGCCCATTTTCATTTTATTTTCCAGTTTCAGGTAGGGCTTCTTCTTTAAAACTCTGCCTCTTAGGCCAACAGCACAGAGTCGTCTTTTTACAGTAACAGCCGTTAGCAACACTAGCTAATGTTTTGGCTATATATTTAAATCAATTTAACAGTATTTTGATTTTTAAAAAAAATTATCAATTTCTATCAAAAACATTAAAATTTCTGGGTGTGTCCAAACTTTTCATTCCAAGTGTAGAAAAGCTTATTTTTGCCACACCAGTTGATTCCAGCAAATGCTACAGCTACTGTATACTTATCTTGCATTTCATCTTCTCCTTGGTCTCATCCTAAAAATCTCAGTTCTCCTCGCTTCCCGCTTACAGTTCGCTATAATGCACCTTTCACATATTGTTTCAATTTGATTTTTTTTTCTTCTACCATCTATATAAAAAGATGGATATGTAAACACCTTAACTATTGTACATTACTGCACTGCACTGTGTGTGTGTTTTTCCCCCCCATTATATGAACTGAATTGGGCTTCCTGGGCGTATCATTGCATTGCTGTCAAATACCTGTCAAAAAATACAGCAGAGGCAGTCTTGCCTGGAAGATAACGAATTACTGCAGAAATGAAAAGCCTGCATGTGGTAGATAGGCTTACAGACATAGAGTATGTGAAAATGGGGTCCGGCAACAAAACAGGAAGCCCCCACAATCAGCGTACATCCTGCATTCAGTGCATATCGATACCGTCAGGGGTGTTTATTTCTCCACAATGGACGAGCCAATAAGAAACATGGATAACAAACGGTCAAACGTTTAATTCTTCAGTAAGCAAAATTACAAGGGGGTGGCCGGGTGGGCAGCTCTGCAAGGCCAGCAAGCATCTTCATATTTGTTATCTGGCGTAACACCCAGCGCCTAGCATCGTTTAAGTGACAGTGATGGCCCCCACTGCCGTCTCTAACTAGCTTTTGGTTCAGACATAAAAGGTTCTTAGTGTTAACCAATGCCAATCAAACAACCCAACCAGCCGGCTCGCGTGCCGATCGGCTACAATAGGCACGCTTGCAGCGCCACACAATTCAGCCAAGGAGAAGGATGAGGGCGAGTGAGCCAAATCGCTGCCTACCTCCTGCTCAGTCGGCCCCGTTTATTATTACATTACATTTCCGTACCAAACATTTAGAGCGGCTGCAATGGCGCGATGTTACCAGATGCGGCGCAGAGTGCCAGCCAAGGCAGACAAAATCCTAAGCGTGCGGTGCATTTAACTTTTATTTTTACTTACCTTGTGCCTTCTTTCCATTTCATGCCACGGTGGGTTTCAAAAGCATTCAAGATTTTGGGATGCTCCCTCGTACGTCAGGCAGAACTTGAACACAAACCACATCGGGGAGGGACGGACAGAGGCAGAGTCCTACTGCAGTCTTCTAAGCAGCACCGCCTAAGCAGTACCGCGCTAACGCACGATGTCCGCTTTCTTCTTTTGCTTTCTTCTTTTTTAACTAAGATGGCTCATTTTTTTCACCCGTAATTAAACACATGCATAGGCACGCGTTCAGAGGATATCACAAGAGCATATGAGACTAATTGTGATTCAGTCCGTCTCCTGGTGGTGAGACAAAGCCCTCCTCCCACTGGCGTGCGCGCGCGCAAACCATCAAGCAAGACTGTGCGAGGCGGCGGTGTGAGCACATTGTGCGCGCGCTGGGGATTCGCGCGCCAAGTCCCTCGGAGTGACTGGCGGTCCCCAGGAGAGAGCGCGCATATCCCGCTCAGCCAATGGAGAATGCCGCTTCTTTTACAATTGGTAAACACATTCGAAATAACTTCTTCATTTTTTCCTTTGAATTGCTTTCGTGTAATGCCGGATCCAGTTTTGGCAGCCAGTCTCACACCTGCCTATCATACGCAGGGTCGTCATAACAGCATCATCAGCACCCCGGGCAAAGCAGTGCGCTGGAACCCTTGTTTTGATAGCAAAATAGAAACATATACAGTATAGGCATCAGAAACATCGTGGGCCCCTATGCTCCAGAGGCCCCTGCCAGTGCCGATATAGTATTAATGCCCACAGTCGAATACCCTTTTCAAAGGCAGCTTACAACATTTCAGATACAATTAGTTACATTTCTGTTTGTTTTCTTTCCAGTTGGAGTGTACTGTAGGCAGATGAAGTAACTTGCTCAGGGTCACACAGTATCAGGAGCCAGATTTGAACCCTCAACTTCAGCTTTTAAACTCCACAAGCCTTAACCACTACGCCACACAAAACTCAGACACTGTGAGCAGCCATTTGTTTTATATTAATATTAATTTTTATTTGGCTGACACCTTTCTCCAATTAGCAGATTTTATTTTGGTTTTATTCCAGTTGAAGCACAGGCAGATGAAATGACCTGCTCATGGTCACACAGTGCCAGTAACAAGATCTGAACCCACAACCTCAGGGTCCATAGTTCAAAGCCTTAACAAGTATGCCACACTGCCTGTGTAATTGATTATGACATCCCAACCAGGAAACAAACTGCTCTCCGTCCCAGTCCCTTCGTCCATGCATTTAGAATATCTATCTATCTATCTATCTATCTATCTATCTATCTATCTATCTATCTATCTATCTATCTATCTATCTATCTATCTATCTATCTATTATATAGTGCCTTTCACATCTATCGATCGATCTATTATATGGTGCCTTTCACATCTATCTATCTATCTATCTATCTATCTATCTATCTATCTATCTATCTATCTATCTATCTATCTATCTATCTATCTATCTATCTAAATCCAGGGCCTGGTTGTTGCTTGTGTGGTGCTTGTATGTTCTCCCTAGGTTTGTGTTCAGATTTTCCTTCTCATTTTCAAAGACTTGCAGGTGTTTATCTATGGGGCCCTGTCACACCAGTCACCTTTTAACATGGACTTTGGAGAATGTTTTTGTAAGATCTCTGGTCTGGTGAATTAATGACTTTTGTATGTGTAGAACCTGGGAGCATGATTCACCAAGTGACATGCAAAGAGGAATGAAAAGTGCATCAGGTAAACTGATTAAATTATATGAAGTTATATATTGTAACAATCTTGTTTATCATAGTGTCAGTTAGTGGCAAAGTGTTACAAGACTGAATTTTGCTTTACTCTGTACACGTGACCATACTACACCGTAAGTGAGCGCTACAATGTTCTGGTTCCCAGTCCAACGCTGGTTCCTGTTGGAATGCATGCCAGCCATCTGTACCCCCCAGACTGGATTGAGCACATTTACTTAATCAATAGATGTGAGTTTGTGGGTATAAACTTACTGCTTCATGGACTGAGTGGACACAGAACTCCCTGTTAGTTTTGAAATCATCCCTAGAATGGCATTTGCCTTCTCCCTGGAGCTGTACCAGAGTATTTTCAAAGGAAAAGACATAGAAAGGGAAATAAACCAGCCAAATTCTGCTATCAAGGGATACTCTTGAGAGACGGGGCATTCCCCCAATCCCACTATCAAAGGCAGAGTAAGGCATTGAGAGGACACATCTCACAGCATAGGAACTTAAGTGACACCAACATACTGTATGAGTGTGTGCATTTGTGTGTGGAATACAAAACTCTCCCTCCACCAGTCCATTTTGTATTTACTATTTAATATACCCCCACCTCCACCCCCCGCCCAAAAGAGCAGGCCAACATCTATCAGTTTTCTGAGTATTCATTTTCTATGCAGCGCTGGAAGTTATGAATGTAACACAGGGCAGGCTAATGTACACACAAACTCGCTTTGTAGTCGCACATTAATCAAAAAATAATTCTTTAATTTATAATGCACTTTTCTCACTACTCAATACACTTTACATAGTGAGTGGGGAACCCATTCAACCACCCACCAATGTGCAGGATCCACCTGCTTGATGCAACATCCACTATTTTTGCGCCAGTAAGCTCATCACACGCTATCTGTTTGGTGGTGAATGGGTAAGGAGTTAGTTAGCCAATTAGGGACAGGAGATAATTAGGGGGTCAAAATGACCAGGCACCATAGTGGACATTTTAGCCTGGACCTCAAACAGTATTTGTGCAGTGAGTGAGAAGAAAATGGTGCTCAGTGATTAAACCAGTATTAACAAGGGGAGAACAAAAATGGCAACCACAGCACTGGAGTCCAAGGGCTGTGATGTGGTATCTCGAACTGTTATGATATTTTGTTTTGAGAAAGCTGGGAGTCTCTTATTAATGTATGTATCATATAGTGCTATTCATATCTATCTATCTGTCTATCTATTATATAGTGCCTTTCACATCTATCTCTCATATAGTGCCATTCATATATATCTATTATATAGTGCCTTTCATATCTATCTCTATATCTATCATATAGTGCCATTCATATCTATTATATAGTGCTTTTCACATCTATATAGCTATCTACTGTATCTATATATAATATAGTGCCATTCATATCAATCTATCTATTATATAGTGCTTTTCACATCCATCTCAATATCATATTGTGCCATTCATATCTATCTATCTATTATATAGTGCCTTTCACATCCATCTCTATATTATATTGTGCCATTCATATCTATCTATCTATCTATCTATATACAGTGCATCCAGAAAGTATTCACAGTGCATCACTTTTTCCACATTTTGTTATGCTACAGCCTTATTCCAAAATGGATTAAATTCATTTTTTTTCCTCAGAATTCTACACACAACACCCCATAATGACAACGTGAAAAAAGTTTACTTGAGGTTTTTGCAAATTTATTAAAAATAAAAAAACAGAAATCCCATGTACATAAGTATTCACAGCCTTTGCTCAATACTTTGTCGATGCACCTTTGGCAGCAATTGCAGCCTCAAGTCTTGTTGAATATTATGCCACAAGCTTGGCACACCTATCCTTGGCCAGTTTCGCCCATTCCTCTTTGCAGCACCTCTCAAGCTCCATCAGGTTGGATGGGAAGCGTTGGTGCAGAGCCATTTTAAGATCTCTCCAGAGATGTTCAATCGGATTCAAGTCTGGGCTCTGGCTGGGCCACTCAAGGACATTCACAGAGTTGTCCTGAAGCCACTCCTTTGATATCCTGGCTGTGTGCTTAGGGTCGTTGTCCTGCTGAAAGATGAACCGTCGCCCCAGTCTGAGGTCAAGAGTGCTCTAGAGCAGGTTTTCATCCAGGATGTCTCTGTACATTGCTGCAGTCATCTTTCCCTTTATCCTGACTAGTCTCTCAGTTCCTGCCGCTGAAAAACATCCCCACAGCATAATGCTGCCACCACCATGCTTCACTGTAGGGATGGAATTGGCCTGGTGATGAGCGGTGCCTGGTTTCCTCCAAACATGACGCCTGACATTCACACCAAAGAGTTCAATCTTTGTTTCATCAGACCAGAGAATTTTCTTTCTCATGGTCTGAGAGTCCTTCAGGTGCCTTTTGGCAAACTCCAGGCAGGCTGCCATGTGCCTTTTACTAAGGAGTGGCTTCCATCTGGCCACTGTACCATACAGGCCTGATCGGTGGATTGCTGCAGAGATGGTTGTCCTTCTGGTATGTTCTCCTCTCTCCACAGAGGTCCTCTGGAGCTCTGACAGAGTGACCATCGGGTTCTTGGTCACCTCCCTGACTGAGGGCCTTCTCCCGCAAATGCTCAGTTTAGATGGCCGGCCAGCTCTAAGAAGAGTTCTGGTGGTTTTGAACTTCTTCCACTTACGGATGATGGAAGCCACTGTGCTCATTGGGACCTTCAAAGCAGAAGAAATTTTTCTGTAATCTTCCCCAGATTTGTGCCTCGAGACAATCCTGTCTCGGAGGTCTACAGACAAGTCCTTTGACTTCATGCTTGGTTTGTGCTCTGACATGAACTGTCAACTGTGGGACCTTATATAGACAGGTCCAGTCAACTGAATTTACCACAGGTGGACTCCAATTAAGCTGCAGAAACATCTCAAGGATGATCAGGGGAAACAGGATGCACCTGAGCTCAATTTGGAGCTTCATGGCAAAGGCTGTGAATACTTATGTACATGTGCTTTCTCAGTTTTTTTATTTTTAATAAATTTGCAAAAACCTCAAGTAAACTTTTTTCACGTTGTCATTATGGGGTGTTGTGTGTAGAGTTCTGATGAAAAAAATGAATTTAATCCATTTTGGAATAAGGCTGTAACATAACAAAATGTGGAAAAAGTGATGCGCTCTGAATACTTTCCGGATGCACTGTATATAGATAGATAGATCTATTATATGGTGCCTTTCACATCTATCTATCTATCTATCTATCTATCTATCTATCTATCTATCTATCTATCTATCTATCTATCTATCTATCTATCTATCTATCTATCTATCATATAGTGCCATTGATATCTATCTATTTATTATATAGTGCCTTTCACATCTTTCTATCTATCATATAGTGCCATTCATATCTATCTATTATATAGTGCCTTTCACATCTATCTCTCAATCTATCATATAGTGTCATTCATATCTATCTATCTATCTATCTATCTATCTATCTATCTATCTATCTATCTATCTATCTATCTATCTATCTATCTATCTATCATATAGTGCCTTTCACATCTATCTATCATATAGTGCCGTTCATATCTATCTATCTATGAATTTACTTTATATACTAAAGTGAATGCAACAGTTCCATTTCTAGAGCTGCTCATTTCTGTATAAGGTCGAGAATCACAAATCTCTGGCTCTGCGATTGGGATCATTAATTTGCTTAAATCTGTGCAGATAATGATGCAAATGCCACACATGGCCCAGAGATTCTCTTATACGGCTCCCTTGTCTGCTCTTATTGTGGGCAGCAAATCTACAGAACTCCAAGGTGCTACCTTTAGAGAGCCTGTTATGTATTCTGTGTGCATCCAGTAACAATTCACTGCTCAGAAAACTGAAGCGAAGGAGAGGGAGGGAGATGGAAAGAGGGAGGGGAGCTTTCTATTTATAGCTCTCGCAGTCTGTTCGCTTTATCCTCCCCCTTTGCAGTTTTCAGAAGCCCTCCACAAGCAGGGCTGAGAAATCCTAGCTGGCTAATAGCATCTCCGGCCTGGTCCCACTCTATCAATAATGCAGTAGCTTTTTTGGAGGTGGTGGGGTGGGGGCAGGGTGCCAGGGAAGAGGAGGGCTGAACAGATCACATTTTTTTTTTTTTAATAATGTATGGCCCCGCCAAACAGACGAAGAACAGGAATTACCGGAGCGTGAAGTCAGTTTATTTATTTATTTATTTATCGAAATATGTTTACATGAATGGGTTCTTGTGCCCTTGCTACTGTGCCCTATGCCAGACAAACATACGTAATCCTCAGGATGCAGCCAGCAGTGTGTAAAATGACAGCGGGACTTGTAGACACTGAAATGACATCTGTTTTGAACAGGCGAAGGTTATTTTGTAAAATGGCTGAAAGAAAGGCAGTCTTCACACCGCAGTGATTATTAACCTTCTTCTTCTTCTTGCTTTGGCTATTTACTAACTTATTTACTCATATATGCATCATCATCACCATCATCATCATTGGCTAGCCATGCAATTGGCTGTCCATCAAGTAGCAGACTTTGTGTGGTCGAGAACAAGCCTCTGCCATTGCTCCCGGGTCCAGCGCACCTTTTTCGATTTCACTTTGCGACAGTCAAATTGCAGTGCTAATGGTGTCAGCGATGTATTGCCAATATAGTCTTAATGGATGACCTTTGTGAAAGACAGGGGGCATCACTGAGCCCCCAAAACCCCAGAAGCACCACACTGTGCAACCCCAGGTAGACAATAAAGGTTTTTATTCTCACAAAATACCTTTTTTATAGGTTAATTCCACAGTCTTTCAATAAACAATCCTTCTTCTCCTTCTCCTCCTCCAGGTGAGCTCTCGACTCTGACTCACCAGAGGAGGCTGCACCAACTCCCCCACATTATCTATTGCTTTATCCCTTCGTATGGAGTGTTGCTTCAGTTCCTCCCCGGCCGGGTTATGCTTCCTTCCAATACAGCGTCCCAGTCAGGAAAGGATGCAGCGTAGCACTCACAACTTGTTGCAACAGAGTGTAATTGCAGACTGCAGTACCTATGAGGTCAGTCACGTAATGCCCCAATATCACGAAACGCCCTCAACGTCAGTCACGTAACACCCATCGCATTAGACTATGATTAACATTAGGGCCCCGTTACATTATGGTTAAGATTAGGGTCGTAGGACAGTTATCTGAGTCAAAGGGCGTTTTGTGACTGACGACATGGGCATTACCTGATCTATGTCATAGTTATTGCAAGCTGCAGCTACACCCTTCTCCCTTGTTCTTTGGGGTCATATAGCGAGTTGTAACCACAAGGAGGCGCCAGTCGACCCCAAACCACAGACCCAGCAATGCACCACACATTCTTCTTCTTCCGGTTGCTCCCATTAGGGGTTGCCACAGTGGATCATCTTTTTCCATATCTTCCTGTCCTCTACATCTTGTTTTGTTACACCCATCACCTGCATGTCCTTTCTCACCACATCCATAAACCTTCTCTTAGGCCTTCCTCTTTTCCTTTTACCTGGCAGCTCTGTCCTTAGCACACTTCTCTCATTATACCCAGCAATCTCGCTTCTCTGACTTTGTCTCCCAACCGTCCAATTGAGCTGACCCTCTAATGTTCTCATTTCTAATCCTGTCCATCCTCGTCACACCCAGTGTAAACCTTAGCATCTTTAACTCTGCCACCTCCAGCTCTGTCTCCTGCTTTCTGGTTAGTGCCACCGTCTCCAACCCATATAACATAGCTGGTCTCACTACCATCCTGTAGACCTTCCCTTTCACTCTTGCTGATATCCGTCTGTCACAAATCACTCCTGACACTCTTCTCCACCCTGCCTGCATTCTCTCTTTTTCACTTCTCTTCCACAATCTCCATTACTCTGTACTGTTGATCCCAAGTATTTAAACTCATCAACCTTTGCCAACTCTACTCCCTCATCCTCACCATTCTTCTGACCTTCTTCTCATTCACACACATGTATTCTGTTTTGTTCCTACTGACCTTCATTCCTCTCCTCTCTAGAGCAGATCTCCACCTCTCCAGGGTCTCCTCAACCTGCTCCCTACTCTCGCTACAGATCACAATGTCATCAGCAAAGATCATAGTCCACTGGGACATTAATAGAATAAAATAAAGGATTTTTATTCTCCTCCTATGCACTTTCCACAATCCTCTCCCAATGTAGGCTACAATTTTACAATAAATGACCAATAAACTAACAAAATTCTTTCTTCTTCTCTACCTCCATTGAGTTTTGCCTGCTGCCTAGCCAGACCTGGGGATTCTTCTGGTGCCCTTCTGTCTCCTCTAAAGAAGTACTTCCAGGCCATAGACAAAGTAGGGTGGTCTCTCCTCCCGGACAGTGCTCTCTATCGATCCCAAGGGACCCCTACAGGGCTGCACTTTCGGACTCCATTTCCATAGCACCCCTGTAGGTGTCCCGACTGGGTTCTCATATGAGGACCACTGCCACCTGGCACATGGAGTATGGAACCACTCCCAAGTTCTGGCTTCCGCTGGTCCATTCGTTATTTTATACCGGCTGGGTACAGAGTCATCTTTCCGCCCAGCTGGCCAATCTGTCCATTGTTCCTCTTGGGCCTTCTGTCCTGGTTATACAACAACATTTATTTCTATAGCACATTTTCATACAGATGATGTAGCTCAAAGTGCTTCACAGGATGAAGAAAGAGAAAAAAGACAAAATATCAAAATAAAATTAGGCAATACTATTTATCATAGAATAAAAGTAAGGTCCGATGGCCATGGAGGACAAAAAAAAATTCCAGAAGGCTGGTGAAAAAAAGAAAAACACAAAATCTGCAGAGGTTCCAAGGCCATGAGACCTCCCAGTCCACATGTTAATTAATAATTATTAATAATTAATAATAAATAAATAATAATAATTAATTTATTTATTATTATTATTAATAATAATAATTATTGTTATTATTAATAAGGTTATTAATGTTGTTAAAGTTAGCATTCTACCTAACATTAAATGATCTCAATCAGTCCTTATTGTTTTCAGGCTTCACGTGGAAGAATTTGATGATGATGGTCATGTGGACCTCTGGCCTTCAATCCTTTAATGTAGGCAATCACGCTCCTCCCTGGCCGGGATTCCCATCCTTCTCCTCCTCCTACAGTGCCTTTTCTAATGGGTCCTTTTGGGTCTCTTCATAACACATGTCCCACCGATGTCCATTGTCTTTTAAGGGTGAATTTCAAGACTGGTTGCTGTTGAACTTGCTCGTATGTTGTTTCATTTCGAGATAGGGCCACTATATCTTATTCTGAGCGTGACTCGATACCAGCTTGTTGCATAGCCGTCTAGCAAATTTTTTGGCTTCAACCTTGAGGGTCTATCTTTCACTGCCATACAGGAGAATACTCAAGCATGAGGCATTGAAGATTCTCATCTTGACATCAGTAGAAACATGTTTGCTCTGTCACACACTCTTTAGCTTCCAGAAGGCTAGCCAAGCTTGTGCTTTTCGAACTTCTACATCATTAAGTGTGCATATATTCTTTGCAAAGGACATAGACAGGCATGTGGTGTTGCAGCAGATTATTGATCTGTGGTGATATCAGACGTCCATCAACTGTTGTGCATCAGGTCAAAGGTCGATAGCTTTCTATTTCTAAAATTCCTGATAGAATGCACTGCTGCAGTGCAAATGTTATAAAGACTGTAAAAGAAGGAATTGAGACCTTCTGCTTTTCCAGTCAGCTTTCTCCACCCTCGTCAGGACAAGCAGAGAGACAATAATGTTCATCTGTCAATTGTCACACATTCACGTCAGAGGATCCTCTTTACGGGCTCAGTCGGGGATGTAATAACCTGCCAGGTAGAGAGGGGGCGCTGTCGATATTGTCTAACACTGTGTTAATAATAATAATAATAATAATTCATTATATAAATGTAATGAATTATTATTATTATTATTAACACAGTCTTCTCTCCCTGAAGTAACCAAGAAACCGCCCATTGAGGGCACCTAACTCCGCCCTCTTTCCAGTTCACTGACCACAACAAACCCCCGGCTTCCCAGAAGGAGTCATTTTTGTAAAAGCGACTCACTGGAAGGAGCTCCCAAGCAAACTAATTCACAGCTAGAAGCCAAGCCTTACTTTTCTTATTTGAAGAGCAATAATGGGAAAGGAGCGTTTCCTTCTTCCGTTAATTAAACAGGACGAGCCGGTTGGCGCCCCCATATTTTCTTCAGCGAGCCCATCATCCCTGCACTCGGCCACACCATCCATGCATTAATCGAACCCACCCTAATCCAGATCAGGGCCAAGGGGTTCAAACCGATCAAGATAGATGTTAAATGAATTCTTTGCCATCCCTAACCAGTTTTTGTTGTTGGAGGTTGAACTGACAAACAAAGAGATTGTGGACTTGTCTCTAAAAAGCATGGATTGTCGGAAATGCTATGGACACGTCTCTGACATTTTCAGGTTCAGGTGAGTGGCTCTGCTCCAATGATTTTCAGTGCAGCTCAAACTATTGTCTTGATTATTAGTGTGTTACAATGCGGGTCCACTCCAGGCTCCCTCTTTCCAACCCAACACCGTCGATAGTTACGACCAAATGAGCTGGCTGATGTGGACAAATCACACATGGAGCAAGGAGATGGTGTAAGAAGTGTTCCGTTCTTTTATTAAAACAAAAATCTAAACAGAACCTTAAAGTGTCCACAGTGCAGTGCTTCAAAAAAATCCATAAATCTCTCATATTGTCACGCACGCGCGATTTTGAGACTGTCGATAAAACCCACGGCGAGTAGACGGTCGAAAGACGGCGGGTTAAAAAAGGGTACTGACCTTTCTCTTTCTTTCTCCGCAGAAGCAAGGAAGAAAAATAAACCGACATGTCGTGGAGCCAAAATGGCAGAAGTGTATTTTCGGCCCTTGTTGATGACGTCACAAAGAATTCCAAAACAAGACATCACTTCCCCCCTTTAATTTCCTGTAGTAATTTGTGTTTCTGTATAAATACCCCCCCGTGTTACCTTATGTTTTTGTCAAATGCTTGGTTGAACCTGTTCTGTTTCAGCAATTTTTTTGACCTGTTCGTTGGACATTATATGGGGTGCTTCCCCAAACCTTTATTTGACTGGCTGCTATACTTTATTTCCCACAATATATATATAAAATCCAGCGTCTGTCTGTATGTCTGTCCGCTTTTCATGAGAGAACTACTTAGTGGATTTAGATCGGGGTTTTTCTTCTAGAATTTGCATGAACATTCTGGTTGATTTTGCGACTTCTCTCATCATGCAAAGTATCATAGTTCACTTGCGGTACCGATTTATTTGCGCCAATCCGAGAGACACGCAGCGGGCTGAGGGAAGGGGGGGTGGAGCCCTCCTCACTCACGCGCCAGCCTCAGGGCGTATCTTAGCTAGTGAACGAGAGAACTGCTTAACAGATTTAGATCTGGCTTTTTTTTCTAGAATTTGCTTGAACATTCCGGTTGATTTGACGACTTCTCTCATTACGCTAAGAATCATAGTCCGCTTACAGGAGCAATATATTTGCGTTAATCCGAGACAGAGGCTGTGGGCCATGGGGAGGGGGAAGTATGACGTCAGGAGTGGGGAGCCAGGCAGTGCCCTCCTTGCTGTCCTGTTTCACTTCTACTATGTGGGGGATGGCTAGCAATCAATAAAAACTAGTGAATAGTTGGGGATAAAAACACAATAAATATATCCATTAAAAGCAGCGGTTAAAAATGTCTGTCACTGGGTCCTTCGGATGCCAGTTCACTTCCTCGTTCATCTCCCCGCTCACCCATAAATCACGCAGCCGGTGGAAACTCAGCAGCCTCGAACTTCAGCCCCCGTCCCCCGTCTTGGCTGCCTCTGCACAGTGCAGCCAGACCGTCCGAGGTCGGCACTCCTCCCCTCATTCTTTATGCACCCGCAGTCGTACCATGGATCCCTGGGTAGGTCATCTGCTATGCTCGCCCCACTCCATGGCACTGTTCAGTGGGGCGAACCAGCCCCTAGAGTGCCACCTCCTACGCTTCTTCATGGGGCCCCTGTTCGTGAGGCCTTCCCTCTCTAGGTGTCCTGATCGTCCTGCCTGAGACTGCTCTTCTGCCGTCGTTTAACCTCTGTTCCTTTTCTTCTCCATTTTTGTTCTCTCGCACTCATGCTCAGGTGTGGCGATTAGCAGCTCCCGGCATCAATTATGGACACGGACGATTCATCACCTGTGCACTTCAGTTCAGAAACGCCCGCGCCACATCCAGGTACCGCCCCAGTCACACTACCACACCCCCTCCTTAAACTGCTAGTGCGGCAATTATTTATTTTAAAAGGCAATGAGCTGTGGACCGCAACCTTACCACAATGTGAAAGCATGTAAAGTAGAACAATGCGTTTAAGTCTGATGCCAGCGGTGTCATAAAATATGTCCAATTCAAAGTACCCCCAAGTGGAATACTGGATAGACAATTACTGCCAAATGATAATGTTTAATGGAAGTCCGATCGTAGACTGCAGTCTGGTGCAGGGGCTTTTGAATTTATTGAAACTTCACCGCCTTCCCCATCTGCAATGTGCACCATCATGGAGGAAATGAGAAGCATCTTGCTCGTAGCTTGAAGACTTTTCATATTGTACAGTGAAAAATTAAAAAAAATAATAAAAATATGTTCTTTCTTCTTCAATTGCCCAAGAACATAGTCATACAAGATTAAGACTATTTAACTTCTAATTTGAGCAAATTCATTTTTTAAAATCGATAAAAGCAAAGCCTTGGGCGACTTTTGATTAGAAATTACATCAAGCACTTTTAATAGCTGACATTCAAAAAAGTCGGAGTGTTTAATAAAAAGGGCAAATTAATTTTAATAAACTTGCTTAGCAAGCACTTTGAGGTGCGTTTTAATATTTCTAATAGTCATTTGCTGGGCTGTTATACTATACTGTATATATATATATATATATATATATATATATATATATATATATATATATATATATATATATATATATATATATATATTTATTTTGCAAGCCTACTGCTTTTCTATCCAGTTTTTTGCAGGTAGTAGCTTATTCTGGCACCAGTGGGTAGAAGATAGCAACCAAGACTGATGAGGCACACCATTACCGGTTACACTTTACCCTCACCTACTGGTACCAATGTATATTTACTTATTAAAAATGATAAGTAATGGCAAGGGCAGGATATGCAGGGAGGCATAAAATTCTAAAACCCATGTCACCCTTTTCAAGGTTACATTTGGGGTGGCAAAACCCGTCACAGCAAACTGGGCACATGGCAGAAATCAACCCTGAACACAGTGCCAGCCCATTACGGGTCACACTTTACCCTCACCTACTGGCACCAATGTACGTTTACTTATACAAAATGATAAGTAGTGGCACAGGTAGGGTATGTAAGGCAGCCTAAAATTCTAAAACCCTCTTCACCCTTTTCAAGGTACTAAGTCACGAGCCCTGAAGTACTTCTGGGCTGAAGATAAAGCCAATTCTCCATCTGAACCCGGAAGTGCTAGCAAGTCACGTGGGCGGAAAGATAGAAGCACTTCCGGGTCAAGGACTATATAAAGGACTGTTGGAGACCCAGCAAGGGAGCCAGAGTCGGGAGGTAGTGGACAGAGCTTGCTGGGAGGAGTGGAGGAGAGAATTGTGTTGATTATTGTGCTTATTATTGTTGTATTGCCTGTGAATGGTGGTGGAGGTGCTTTTGGGCACTACAAACCAGAAGAAAAGAATTAAAAACCTTCTTGGTGATTTTACCCTGTGTCTGTCTGTTGGGTTGAAAGGGGCAACAGTGACCCCTAGTGTCTTACAAAATGTAATTGGCAGGTAACCCGAAAAGCACACCTTTGGGTTGGGCGGGGACAGAGTACCCTCACATACAGAGGAGAACATGTAAACTCCACACAAACAACATCCAGACAAGAAGATATGAAACCCAGAATGATGGATTCGTTAGGCAATCATGCTAGCCACCTCCACACCTTGCTACATGGACAGATGGGTACGCTCGGTTAATTGGCAACTCTAAATTGGCCCTAGTGTTGGTTTGGTGGATGGGTGGGTGTGTTTGTGTGTTCGACCCGCGATGGACTGGCGCCTGGTGCTGAGTTTGTTCCTGCCTTGCTGCCAGCTGGGATAGGCTTGAAGTTCCTCCCGGGCAACATTAATCTGAATTGAGCAGGTTAGAAAATTACATGACATAATTTTAATACATGGAGTACATACATGGGCGGCATGATGGCACAGGATTTTCAGCCCTGCTATTCTCTGCATGGGGTCTGCATGTTCACCTTGAATACTGTGTGGGTTTCCTCTGGGTGGTCTGGTTTTCTCCCACTGTCCAAAGACAGGCTGGTTAGGTGCATTGGCAATGCTAAATTAGGCCCTAGTGTGTGTGTGTTTGCCCTGCGATGGATTCTCACTCTTTCCAGGGTTTGTTTCTGCCTTGCTCCCTTATTCCATCTGGGATAAGCTCCAATGCCCACCTTGATTTGGATTAAGCGGGTTGGATTGCAATGTGCACACATACAGTACTTGATCAGACCCTCCTAATTAATTTCATGGTTGCGTTCTTCAATACTGATGGGCAAAGAATTACTTCTTGTGTACTAAAATATGAGAATGATAATTTTTCAGTATTTGTAATGTAGAGTATTAAAGTTTCTTGTTTCAAGGAGCAAGTCAGTATGGATGCCAAAAGCTATAAAATCAGCTCTTATGCTGTCACTGAGCTTCTACCACTACAGAGCCATCCATCTTTGAAGATTCATTCTTGCATAGCCATTGGAGCAAATCCTTTCATAGCCCTTGGTCGTTACGCAGTACGTGACACAGCATATGCTGTAAGGATTAGCTATGGGTCACTTAGACCCCTTCTTCACACACAATTAAAAATGCCCAGAATGTTGACTCTTGAAGTGAAGCATCACCGCATCCAGTGTTCCGAGAAGGATCTCAAGTGAATGTATTCAGTCTGGGAGGAACTTGGGAAGAGTTTCATAACTTGAGGATGATACGTACATCACCTCAACCCAAACGTTAAATGAAGCAATCAAAATGGGAAGGTTCTCCGAACCCCAAAGAAATTTCAAGGTTAAACTGCTTGCGTCTGTGACTCGGTGCTCTACGTGGACCACTGAAGGAGGAGGAGGAGGAGGAGGAGGAGGAGGAGGAGGAGGAGGAGGACGAGGTGGGTATCACAATGGTGCAGTAGTTATAATCTTGCATCTGGGAACTGTCTGGGTACAGTTTTCATGTTCACCCACTGTATGTATGTGTTTTTACTTTCTCGCGTACGAAGTATTGGAATCGTCCAAAGATTCGATGTTGAGACTTAGATGAATCTCGACGTTTTAGACCTCCCTGACTTTCTCGTATACAAAGTGTAGGGAATGTATTGGAATCCTCCAACAAATTGATGTTGAGATTTCAATGAATCTCAACGTTTTAGACTTCCCTGATTTTCTCGTATACAAAGTGTAGGGAAAGTATTGGAATCCTTCACCAATTTGATGTTGAGATTTTGATGAATCTCAACATTTTAGACATCTCTGATTTTCTCACATGCAAAGTATAGGGAAAGTATTGGAATCATTCAAAAATTCGATGTGGAGAGTTTGATGAATCTCGACATTTTAGACCTCCCTGACTTTCTTGTAAACAAAGTATATGAAAACTATTGGAATCGTCCAAAAATTCGATTTCAAGATTTTGATGAATCTCGAAGTTTTAGACCTCCCTGACTTTCTCGTATGCAAAGTATAGGGAAAGTATTGGAATCGTCCAAAAATTCTATTTTGAGATTTTGATGAATCTCAACATTTTAGACCTCCCTGACTTTCTCGTATATGAAGTGTAGGGAAAGTATTGGAATCCTCCAACAATTTGATGTCGGGATTTCGATGAATCTCAACATTTTAGACATCTCTGATTTCCTCGTATGCAAAGTATAGGGAAAGTATTGGAATCGTCCAAAAATTCTATTTTGAGATTTTGATGAATCTCGACATTTTAGACCTCCCTGACTTTCTCGTATACGAAGTGTAGGGAAAGTATTGGAATCCTCCAACAATTTGATTTCGAGATTTCGATGAATCTCGACGTTTTAGACCTCCCTGAGTTCGAAAATACCATTTTTGGAATTCTGTCTGTTTGTCTGTGTGTATCTGTGTGTGTGTAAACACCATAACTTGAGTTCGCTTCACTTTGGTCAACCAAATTTTGCACACAAGTATTAGGTACAAAGCATAGATTTCTATCAACTTGTGGCCTATTTCTGTTAACCAGAAGTGGTACTTTACCTTTTATTCATGCAGCTGCAGTCCGATTTATTCAACTTTAGTTTTATAATAATTGTTCAACATATTATCAGTTTGATTTGATTTGTTGTTGATGGTTCTCTAATGTACATAATATAAAAATATAATCATTGTCTTACAGTTTACTCATCAAATATCCATCCCCATATCTGAGTATATGAGAAGGTCTAGGGGAGACCACTCCCGATTTTTTCTATAGGTTCTCTGATTTTCTTCTGAAGATGTGTATTTATTAGTTTAGATAAACATTTGTCACCCTTGTGCGTTGCAGGACTCTTCCACAGGATTAGTAAAGATATGTAATAACCCATCGAGACGAGGGGTAGGAGCTACCGCTAACTTTGTCCTCTTTGTCTTCTTCCCTCAAAGTGCCAAGAAAGCCACCCAGTAAGGGCACCTAATCCCGCCCCTTCCAGTCCGACTGCCATAAAGGACGGGCACCTCAGTCAATGGAGTCTTTGAAGGCCAGAGCAAGACCAATAATTTATGAGAAGCACAGGATGGGTGAGCAGTGCAAAGTTGTGTATTTTCTTTTCATTGTTTTTAGTTCTTTTTATTTTGTCTGATGACGAATAAAGGAATGACATCCTAAAAATCCTTCATTGTCTTTCCACCGCCCGACCACATCTTCATTACCGTAACAGGGAATTAAGATGCACGTGGCAGTGGAAACATAAAACAAGGATACAACAGACTCAAAGGACAGATAACACAGCCAATCAATCAATAAGTAAACACATAAATAAAAATAAAGTTAATGAGTACATCGGGTGGAAGCATTGATAGCAGTGGGCAGAAAAGACCCCCAGAAGAGGCGCTTGCTTCTCATTTAGCACACTGTGGTGCTCCAAGAGTGCGCCTCCTGGAGGGGACTTTTCAGGGCTCACCCTGTGATGGAGAAGGCTTTCCGTTTTTCTAACATCTAACTGGTCCTGTCATTAGGTGTGCTTGATAAGGAAGGGGACGCCATTAGAGGATACATACGAAGAAGAGGAGGAGGAGGATGATAATAATAAGAATACGTTTTCTTTATATAGCACCTTTCCCATGCTCGGTGATGAAGTATTGTCAGAGCATTGGTTACGGTGTGAAGATCTTCCCAATCTGATTGCCCCACTATTCCCTCCAGTAGGAGAATTCAATCTAGAAACGTTCTCGTGTAGCTGAATCCATTACTTACATGGGGGTGTAGTGTTTAAAGCTGGTGGACGCCATGCAATTCCAAGTATCTCTGCTGTGACTTTGAAAGCAAATCGTGTCTTTACTCAGTGGATACCCGATGCTGTCACCATGGAGACCAACTTCCTTGGTCTCCTAGTAACTCTGGAGGATGAGTTAAGGCACGCACTGCGGCTTTCATTACAGGGGAACGGACAGGAGAACGTGAGCGTTAAGGGCTTCTGGTGGGACAATGCCCACCATGTTATAGCGGATCACATGACAGAATTGAACATGCAAGATGGAAAAAAAAAAAAAACGTAATGAACAACATGAAAAGGAAATTGGTTTGTTGATCTATAAATGAGGACTGAAGTGAGTTCCACAGCGGAGTCAGCATGGAAACCTTTTTTTACAAAAATATAAGACCGGGATCTTGCTGAAAGGCTTGCTGGCCGGACATTTGGCCCACTAGCAGAAGATCAGATAAAATGTCTACTTGTTACAAAGAGTGAGAAAGGGGTTACATCAGGAGTTTTCTAACTCTGGGCCTGGTGGACCACAATAGCTGCAGGTTTTCATTCTGACCCTTTTCCTAATTAGTGACCAGTTTTCATTGCTAATTAATTTCTTTTCCTTCATTTTAATAGCCCTGTTTTTTAGGATTTGGTCCTCTGAATTGATTCGTTTCTTCATTAAATGGCAGCCAAACAGAAATGAGATGTGAAACGAGCCAACAGACGAGCAGCTGAACTGGGATTTCAAACTCCCACCAATTCCAATTTCAGTCTCTTAATGAGAAGCCAGTTCTTGCTGTTAGTTAAACCTGTTATTTCATTCTGTGGCTTGTTGCTGCTCTCTTTCTGCCACAGCAGACATTTACAACGCTGTTGATTTTCTGTTTTTTCTAAGATCACCGTCAAGATGTTTTGATGACCTGAGGAGATGAGTCTTATTGAGACCTTCACCTTTCTTTATTTTTAGATATTGTGTGACGGGCACAGGTGAGCTGGTCATGTGGCAGCTTGTTTTGGGTCTCATTATTGTTTGGCTGCTCATTAAGGAAAAAGAAACAACTAAGGGGGCCTGAGTCACGTCAAATAAAACTAAGGCAAAACAATTAAGGGGTCTGACTCTTCAAGAGCACGTCAATTAAAATTAATTCAAAATACGTTAATTAGCAGCCAAAACTGGTCACCGATAAAGAAGAAGGTTAGAATGAAAACCTGCAGCAACTGCGGCCCACCAGGACTGGAGTTTGACATCAGTGGGTTACATGGAGAAGGAGAAGGACCTGCTCTTGCACTGCCACTTTGCACAGACTCGAAAAAAATAATAAATAAATAGACCCCTCTAATTCATTTTTGGAGACAGGTTCATGTTACCGAATGCTCTAAACTAACATCACTCCATGACGTTGTTAGAATCCATGCTCACTGGCAAGAAGCATGCAGTAAAAATAGACGAGATGTGATGCACGTTCCTCACATATAGACACTGTAGTTATGTTGTCGGGCAGGACTGCTTGATGGTTTCACTGGCTGCTTGGAACATTTGGAAAGGCCCGACTTTAAATTCTGTGACTACATAAATAGCCACAGCTGGACGATGTCCTGTCGGCACATGCAAAGACGAATGAAGTCAGGATCTCCAGGGCCAATATGGTAATAATGTCCTAAGAAATGTGCCACATAGGTTTGAGAGTTAGAGGACATGAGAGCCTCAGTCTGGGGTCCACTCTGTTTAAAGCAAACCTTTACGGAGTTTAGGGACAAAAGCTGTGGACATGAAATATGCCAGAAAGAAACTAGTGTAGTGACTTTAGGTTGATAGATAGATAGATAGATAGATAGATAGATAGATAGATAGATAGATAGATAGATAGATAGATAGATAGATGTGAAAGGCACTATATAATAGATAGATAGACAGATAGATGTGAAAGGCACTATATAGATAGATAGATAGATAGATAGATAGATAGATAGATAGATAGATAGATAGATAGATAGATAGATGTGAAAGGCACTATATAATAGATAGATAGACAGATAGATGTGAAAGGCACTATATAATAGATAGATAGATAGATAGATAGATAGATAGATAGATAGATAGATAGATAGATGTAAAAGGCACTATATAATAGATAGATAGATAGATGTGAAAGGCACTATATAATAGATAGATAGATAGATAGATAGATAGATAGATAGATAGATAGATAGACGTGAAAGGCACTATATAATAGATAGATAGATGTGAAAGGCACTATATAATAGATAGATAGATAGATAGATAGATAGATAGATAGATAGATAGATAGATAGATAGATAGATGTGAAAAGCACTATATAATAGATAGATAGATAGATAGATAGATAGATAGATAGATAGATAGATAGATAGATAGATAGATAGATAGATAGATGTGAAAAGCACTATATAATAGATAGATAGATAGATAGATAGATAGATAGATAGATAGATAGATAGATAGATAGATAGATAGATAGATAGATAGATAGACGTGAAAGGCACTATATAATAGGTAGATAGATGTGAAAGGCACTAAATAATAGATAGATAGATAGATGTGAAAGACACTATATAATAGATAGATAGATAGATAGATAGATAGATAGATAGATAGATAGATAGATAGATAGAAAGATGTGAAAAGCACTATATAATAGATATAGATAGATAGATAGATAGATAGATAGATAGATAGATAGATAGATAGATAGATAGATAGATAGATAGATGTGAAAGGCACTATATAATAGATAGATAGATAGATAGATAGATAGATAGATAGATAGATAGATAGATAGATAGATAGATAGATAGATAGATAGATAGATAGAAGACACTCACTCTAAACATTTAGTGAGAATTTTACAATCATACTTAAAATTCTTGCTCTCTGGCTGTGTAAAAAAATGAATCGTTTATTGATATTCCTAATATCATCAGGCACACAGTAACGCTGCACATGGCTTCGACTCGTCGCAGGCCTCTCACTTGCATACTCACATTCACTCACCGTGAGCCAAATTACATTCCTTCATCAACCCAACATGTGTGTCTTATGGATCTGGAAGAGTACGCAAGGTGAAAACACACCTTTCACACATTTCCATGTAGGTAAAGCCCAAACTTTAGAATTTTGAGACAAGATTGCAATCTGCTGTACCAGTGTACCAAACCCCAACTATTTAAATAAGTAGGCTGTAACAAAATCTTTTGCTGTTAATCGAGTTTGGAGAACGAGCCATCACAAGAGTCGCTGGATTGCAGACACTAAGTGAAACGTATTGCAGTGTAGAGAGCCAAGAGGACTAAAGAGCAGATGTGTTAAAATTATCAGTTTGTCACAAAATGGCCAAACTGGCTAGTGACCGTCACACCCGGGCATCATCCTTCAAGCAGTAAGAAAAGTGCAGTGATGAAAAAGGCAGAAAGACCCTCCAAAGAGTGGCAGGACCGACAGACCAGCCTGCTTCCTGAGACCCTGTACAACATCATCAATATCTTTTTATGTAACGCCTTTGGTGATCTGCGCTGCCATTTAAGGAGACACACAATGAGATGCACCACAAAACACCCCACGCTTAGCCGAAATGAAAGGGTGACAGTAAGACCCTGCAAAAGTCCCAGCATCCAATTAAAATGTAAAATTGGACCCCGGAAATGTTTGAGAGTAAGAATTGATTGATTCCATAATAGTGCAAAGCAGGGCGGTTAGGGTCTCGGTTGATAAAGGTGCGGGGGGGCTCTTCATTCCAGATCTCTTGCCATTTTCCAGGCCGGCCTGTGTTTTCATTCAGGCCTTCTCCTCCTCAGCCCACCCACAGCCTTGTCCACCTACTGCCAGAGCCCCCGCTCCCCTCTCTCGCTCTCGCTCTCTGGCTGGATTGACGTCAGGGCTGACGCACAAGGCCTGGAGTGGACTGCAGATCAAAGAGGGCCGTGTGGAGCAAATAATTTCAGCCTTGTAGAAAGAGGGGTGGGGGTTAAGGGTTGAAGGGGGTGAGGAGGCTATCTTTTGGCTGCTGATATTTCTCTTTCTTTCTTTCTTTCTTTCTTTCTTTCTTTCTTTCTTTCTTTCTTTCTTTCTTTCTTTCTTTCTTTCTTTCTTTCTTTCTTTCTTTCTTTCTTTCTTTCTGTCTTCACTCCTCATCTCAGTGCTCAAATCTGATGCAAGGTAAGCCACTTGGTCCACCCATCCTGTCAGCCATGCCAGGGCAGGTACATGTTTGGTTACCCTGGCTAAGTCCCAGACAGTGGAGCAGGTGGATCTGCAGCTCGCAGCTTACTCAATGCAAATGAATTCAATTTTCCAGTTAAATGAGCAGGAAGCCAATGGCTGCTTCTCCAAAGCGCACTCTCATTATTGCAGAACGCTTCACTTTTGACGTTCAGGGGCCAATTGTGCAGTCATAAAATGTGTGGAACGGGTGATAAAGCATTCATCTGGCCACAGACATGAGACCATTGTGAGAAAAGCCCTGCAATCACCACCACCACCCCCCACCCATGGCATCCATGAGCATCATGAGGTTGGTAGCTATGTCAGGACACTGTGCCCCATTGTCTGCCTGCTGATGCCCTGCACACCACTCTGCTCCCTTCCATGCCTCCATCCTTAGCCCTTCCAGTTTCATCCTCCCTCTTTTCCAGATATTCTGTTGTTGTGCTTGGCTTGGACCTTCAGACTCAGCTAATGTAGACATCCTGTAGAGGTCTCTCCAGGTGGGCCAGCGTTCTCAGTCAGACAATACAAAGAAGGAATGGGCCTTCCATTGTCACCCTCCTGATAAGTTCATCTACATAAGGAGGGTCAAACTCAGACCCACGGGCCTGAACTAGCATGTGGACCTGTGTTAAATGGCCCCTGGTAACTGTTAGCTTTCATAAGCCTCAGATAGATAGATAGATAGATAGATAGATAGATAGATAGATAGATAGATAGATAGATAGATAGATAGATAGATAGACTATCTATCTATCTATCTATCTATCTATCTATCTATCTATCTATCTATCTATCTATCTATTAATATACTGCCTTTCATATCTATCTGTCTATCTATCTATCTATCTATCTATCTATCTATCTATCTATCTATCTATTATATAGTGCCTTTCATGTCTATATATCAATCTATCTATCTATTATATACTGCCTTTCATATCTATCTATCTATCTATCTATCTATCTATCTATCTATCTATCTATCTATCTATCTATCTATCTATTATATAGTGCCTTTCATGTCTATCTATCTATCTAATAGATAGATAGATAGATAGATAGATAGATAGATAGATAGATAGATAGATAGATAGATAGATAGATAGATATGAAAGGCAGTATATAATTGATAGACAAATAGATATGAAAGGCTCTATATAATAGATAGATAGATAGATAGATAGATAGATAGATAGATAGATAGATAGATAGATAGATAGATAGATAGATAGATAGATAGATAAGGCACTATATAATAGATAGATAGCTAGATATGAAAGGCACTATATAATAGATAGATAGATAGATAGATAGATAGATAGATAGATAGATAGATAGATAGATAGATAGATAGATAGATAGATAAGGCACTATATAATAGATAGATAGATGTGAAAGGCACTAGATAGATAGATAGATAGATAGATAGATAGATAGATAGATAGATAGATAGATAGATAGATAGATAGATAGATAGATAAGGCACTATATAATAGATAGATAGATAGCTAGATATGAAAGGCACTATATAATAGATAGATAGATAGATAGATAGATAGATAGATAGATAGATAGATAGATAGATAGATAGATAGATAGATAGATAGATAGATAGATAGATAGATAAGGCACTATATAATAGATAGATAGATGTGAAAGGCACTAGATAGATAGATAGATAGATAGATAGATAGATAGATAGATAGATAGATAGATAGATAGATAGATAGATAGATAGATAGATAGATAGATAGATCTGTGGTGGTTTGGCACCCTGCCCAGGATTGGCTCCTACCTTGCACCCTGTGTTGCCTGGGATTGGCTCCAGCAGACCCCTGTGACCCTGTGTTCGGATTCAGGAGGTTGGAAAATGGATGGATATATATAACCTAACTGTATATATATATATATATAAAGAGAGAGAGAGACACACACACACACACACACACAGTATGGTTTGAACACACACACAAATAGCTAAAAGGAAAGAACTCTTCTGACTTGACAGTCCCAGTCCCAGTGAGGCATTATACGGGCGTATTGCTGTTGGTATCATAGAGCCCCCCATCTTGTTTCTTGACACTCTTCTGCTGAATGACTCACTGTCTGAAAGTCCTCAGTGTTGGTGTGTCAGAGAGAGGATGTGCCACTCAGGTGTGTTTTCATTCAGTCCTCCTCTAATACCTCTAGGGGCTCCGGAGTGCGTCCCGTAATTGAGCCAGCCTTCTTAATCAGCTTGTTGATTCGGGGGGCCTCTCTTGAAGTGATGTCACCAGCACAGCACACCACACTGGCCAACACAGAGTTGCAGAAGATGTGAAGGACGTCACTTCCCACATTAAAGGAACACAGTGTCCTAAGGAAAAGAACCTGGTTAATTTCTGTTCAGGTCATATTTGATGCCCATCAGACCCTGGCATGCCCTGTAAAAGCAGAGTGACAGGTCCAAGCCAGTCTTGATTGAAGCACAGAAAATAAATGCTGAAGGATCTAGGAAAATGGGGACCTGAGGATCCCTAATTTGGAACAACACACCTTGTAACAGTGGGGGGTCATTTCAGTGATTCCTTCCTCTGCTCCCACAAACAACAAACATAAAGACTCATTTTACAATGAAAAATCATAATATGGTATGCCCCCTTTCTCCTCGGTAAGTAAAAAAATATGTTCAGCAAACCCAAATAATCTCATCTTCTCATGGAGCTCTGCATGCGGTTCTGTTAAATGGCAGGAAAGCTTGTTCTAAGTAAATCCAAAATGGTCCGGGTCATGATGAATAACCATTATGGCCTGAAGGCTGAATTGATTAGCTGACTACGTGCTGTACGAAGACAGTTAGGGGACATAGCACTGGAGCGCTTGGAATGCATTTGTATTACACTCTGAGAACAGCAGAGGGCGTCAGCGTCACAAACTTGAAACAAAAAGAATGGACTTGTGTAGTGCTCCCTGTGACAGGTAGGTGGCAATGATTACTTGAAAGTGGATTGAGGCATTCAAAGATATTAAACGATTTGGACGGGGTGGTTGGGGGGGGGGGGGGGGGGGGCGGCAAGTGTTGGGGTGTCCACTCTTCTGGTTGGAGGAAAAGCGACATTAACGAAAGAAAGAGCTCCACAAATGTGCTCAAAAACAGAAGGGCAAAAATGAAACTAACACAAAACAGGACACATAGACAGGTACTCTAATAGAAGTGAAGCAGAGTGACTCTGAACCATTCTACCTTCAATCTCTGTGACGAAATATGAACAAAAATAAAGTCTTAGCAATCAGCTTAAGCACATTAGCTTGTAGTTTTAAGGCAAAACCCGAAGTGAAACGAACAGCCAGCCCAGGCACTCCAACAGGTAAATAAAAAAAAACACTCTCGGCTTCAGTGGTGGTAGGTAATGTTCAGATACCTTCTGTTATCGGTAAAGGTCACATTTTACAATTTCATTATTTTATTTTGCTAACTAAAAAATGATTTAGAGTTCGCAATACAATTCTTTGCATAATTTTGCAATTTACGCTTAGGCTCACTCAGGGCCACTCAAGGAGCCATTCATGACAAAGCACTAAAAGGGGAAACTATGTACTTTACAGTTCAATGACAATCAGTCAATTAAACACACCAGAGTTTAAAACCAGGCTGTAAATGAAAGAGGGGCACAGGGAGGTAGGGATAGTGCCCACCCGACGCAGAAGGGGTTAACTCACTTCACCCTGCGAGATCCGTTTGAGATTCTCAGTTTGCATTTTTCATGTAAGGGCTCCCTCTACAGGTCAGCTTAGGTATCTATCTATCTATCTATCTATCTATCTATCTATCTATCTATCTATCTATCTATCTATCTATCTATCTATCTATCTATCTATAGTGCCTTTCACATCTATCTATCTATCTATCTATCTATCTATCTATCTATCTATCTATCTATCTATCTATCTATCTATCTATCTATCTATCGTGCCTTTCACATCTATCTATCTATCTATCTATCTATCTATCTATCTATCTATCTATCTATCTATCTATCTATCTATCTATCTATCTATCTATCATATAGTGCCTTTCATATCTATCTATCTATCTATCTATCTATCTATCTATCTATCTATCTATCTATCTATCTATCTATCTATCTATAGTGCCTTTCACATCTATCTATCTATCTATCTATCTATCTATCTATCTATCTATCTATCTATCTATCTATCTATCTATCTATCTACCATATAGTGCCTTTCATATCTATCTATCTATCTATCTATCTATCTATCTATCTATCTATCTATCTATCTATCTATCTATCTATCTATCTATCTATCTATCTATCTATCTATCATATAGTGCCTTTCATATCTATCTATCTATCTATCTATCTATCTATCTATCTATCTATCTATCTATCTATCTATCTATCGTGCCTTTCACATCTATCTATCTATCTATCTATCTATCTATCTATCTATCTATCTATCTATCTATCTATCTATCTATCTATCTATCTATAGTGCCTTTCACATCTATCTATCTATCTATCTATCTATCTATCTATCTATCTATCTATCTATCTATCTATCTATCTATCTATCTACCATATAGTGCCTTTCATATCTATCTATCTATCTATCTATCTATCTATCTATCTATCTATCTATCTATCTATCTATCTATCTATCTATCATATAGTGCCTTTCATATCTATCTATCTATCTATCTATCTATCTATCTATCTATCTATCTATCTATCTATCTACCATATAGTGCCTTTCATATCTATCTATCTATCTATCTATCTATCTATCTATCTATCTATCTATCTATCTATCTATCTATCTATAGTGCCTTTCACATCTATCTATCTATCTATCTATCTATCTATCTATCTATCTATCTATCTATCTATCTATCTATCTATCTATCTATAGTGCCTTTCATATCTATCTATCTATCTATCTATCTATCTATCTATCTATCTATCTATCTATCTATCTATCTATCTATCTATCTATCTATAGTGCCTTTCATATCTATCTATCTATCTATCTATCTATCTATCTATCTATCTATCTATCTATCTATCTATCTATCTATCTATCTATCTATCTATCTATCTATAGTGCCTTTCATATCTATCTATCTATCTATCTATCTATCTATCTATCTATCTATCTATCTATCTATCTATCTATCTATCTATCTATCTATCTACCATATAGTGCCTTTCATATCTATCTATCTATCTATCTATCTATCTATCTATCTATCTATCTATCTATCTATCTATCTATCTATCTATCTATCATATAGTGCCTTTCATATCTATCTATCTATCTATCTATCTATCTATCTATCTATCTATCTATCTATCTATAGTGCCTTTCATATCTATCTATCTATCTATCTATCTATCTATCTATCTATCTATCTATCTATCTATCTATCTATCTATCTATCTATCTATCTATCTATCTATCTATCTACCATATAGTGCCTTTCATATCTATCTATCTATCTATCTATCTATCTATCTATCTATCTATCTATCTATCTATCTATCTATCTATCTATCATATAGTGCCTTTCATATCTATCTATCTATCTATCTATCTATCTATCTATCTATCTATCTATCTATCTATCTATCTATCTATCTATCTATCTATCTACCATATAGTGCCTTTCATATCTATCTATCTATCTATCTATCTATCTATCTATCTATCTATCTATCTATCTATCTATCTATCTATCTATCTATCTATCTATCTATAGTGCCTTTCACATCTATCTATCTATCTATCTATCTATCTATCTATCTATCTATCTATCTATCTATCTATCTATCTATCTATAGTGCCTTTCATATCTATCTATCTATCTATCTATCTATCTATCTATCTATCTATCTATCTATCTATCTATCTATCGTGCCTTTCATATCTATCTATCTATCTATCTATCTATCTATCTATCTATCTATCTATCTATCTATCTATCTATCTATCTATCTATCTATCTATCTATCTATCTATCTATAGTGCCTTTCATATCTATCTATCTATCTATCTATCTATCTATCTATCTATCTATCTATCTATCTATCTATCTATCTATCTATCTATAGTGCCTTTCATATCTATCTATCTATCTATCTATCTATCTATCTATCTATCTATCTATCTATCTATCTATCTATCTATCTATCTATCTATCTATAGTGCCTTTCATATCTATCTATCTATCTATCTATCTATCTATCTATCTATCTATCTATCTATCTATCTATCTATCTATCTATCTATCTATCTATCTATCTATCTATCTATCTATCTATCTGACTCATATAGTGCCTTGTATTTTGTATTGGTCTACAAATTAGCTATTTTAGCTTTCCAAACTTAAATTACTGAGCTACCCTTTAATCAATATATAAAAATAACAAATTGAACAGAACAAAAGAAACTGAGAATGTGATGTGTGTGATCTATCAGTTATGAACCTGCCAGTAATAAGGACGCCTGAGTAAAGAGGCAGCGATTAGCAAACCTGCACGTTCTGACATTTGTCTAAATTCTATTTAAACTTTCAGACTCTGAACTCTTTAATCCCTCTGTAAACACACTCTGTGTATATTTTTTAAAGGCAGCTCTAGATTGAGTTTAAATTCTGTATCTTTACTGACTGGAACCTCACATCTTTTAGATCATTCATTTAGAATATTAAACAAAGTGTTCATTTATTAGACCTGGGGTGTGATTCAGATCAGAATGGACAGACCTGAGCGCCTGGGAAAGTCAAACTGTCAGTCATTTTCTATCCCCCTTTGTCCTGAACAGGGTAGCAGCTTGCAGAGAGCACAAGGCAGGAACAAACCCCAGATGGGGCAACAGTCCATTACAAGGTGACCCTCCCCCCCCCCCCCCCCCCCAACACACATATGGGCCAATTTGGCGTCACCAGGTCATTTAATCTGCATGTCTTTGGACTGTGTGAGGAAACTGGAGAACAGGGTGAACATGTAAACTCAATGCAGTGAGGTGAACCCTGGTCTCCTTACTGTAAGGCAGCAGTGCTACCAACTGTGCTACCATGCCACCCAAAAGGCAAACATGGATTGACGATTCTTGTAATCCTTGATAATTCAACATGAAGTTAGGCCTTTAAGTTTGGGTGCATGCTGGGAAGGAATAAGGAGCAGCAGGCAGGGCAGAGCAGAGCAGGAGACGGACCTGTGCAGACAGAACACCAATCTGTACCCAAACCTTTTAAAACAGTCATCTTCAGGTCAGGTCAGGTTGGAGCTGCATTCACCACACGACCAAACAGCTCCAGATCCTGGTTGGCAACACCCCCAAAGCAGCCACTACTGCAGCCAGGTGTCATGTGGGCATTCCCTTGGCCTGCTCCAGCCACTCAGGTCCTCAACACTGAGGATCACCCTCGGGTAATAGTGCCACATGGCCGTATGTGCCTAATTCGGGACTCTGTGAGCAACACAAAGTCAAACCAGCAGCACCCAAGGATTCACAGCACCAAAGGAGTCCAGTCTCTGTCTCAGGTCACTGGATAGCGTCCATGTCTCACAACCATATAGCTATATGATTGGCCATCGTCCATCACCTTTATTTTTAAAATAAGTTTTCTGAGACAGACAAATGGCCAAAGACACAGACCTACTGACAGACTGGTGGAGGACACATCTACATGGAGACATAAAGAACAGTAGAGAGTTAGACACAGAAAGAGAGACTTGTAGACAGGCCCGCAGAGACAGGTGGGTGTGCTGGTAGACACACATGCAGAGCTCTCCTTCCATTCTGCACGGCACCATTCATTTTTTTAAAGGCAGGTGGTGGGATGAGTAGGGCAGCATGCAAGTGGAGTTTCATCTTTGTCAAGGGTGACTGTTACAGGTCTCTAGAAAAACTGCACCATGCGTATGTTGTTCTAGAACTATTTTCAAATGTCATAAGTGCCCCTGAATGCTCAAAGGGTGCAATCTGGCAAGTGGTGTTATGGGATGAACTTTTGAAATCAAGCTTGGACTATCATGGCATTGCCAGTGACTACTAGTGCAAATAAATAAATAAAGAACATTAAAAACAAAATAAAACAAAAAAAAACTTTCTTCCTTGGAGTAAAATGTATGTTGAAGGTTGATCGCCACGTGTATGTCCCCTCCTCCACCAGAGAGAGCCTGCAGCAGGGTCGATTGTTGCTGTAGTTAGTTATTCGGCAAACTGCAAAAAGTTCAAGACTAATGGTAAAGCTGCAATACCAGTATTAGACACTTGATGGCAGCAGAGATAGATAAATGTGGTCAGGCCGAGCAGTTTCCGTTGAATTCGAACTCGCGCATCAAAGTACTTGTTCTTCACAAATTGTATATAAAAAGTTTTAAAACCTGGTCTGCCTTTTTCTTATGAATATATTAAACATTGTGCGGAACAAAAAAGAGTTACAATTTAGCATGCGCCTTCCTATTTGTTTTCACTTAAATGCTTCTCTGTTATTGTATCGGATCCTTCCCACCTGGAGAGAGAGAGAGAGAGAGAGAGAGAGAGAGAGAGAGAGACATCGCACAAATACAAATGTATTGATCCCATTTTAAAAAAAAGATGACAAGCCCAATTTATACGTTACCTAAAATGATGGCCAAGGTGGCAGAGTGGCAAGCACGATGGACGATAGACTACACGTTTGCTTGTCCATTTCCCACCTCTGATTAACTCTATGACTCTGACTGTCTTTTAACTCGCCGATGTTCCAACTATAAAAAAAAAAAAAAAAAAAATCGGGAGTGTGCGCCCCCCTTCGACTTTCCCGTAACTGCAATAATAGAAAAGCTCATTAGCACCACTTCCAGTTTCGCAATATTTCTCAAATAGCATTCTCATCATAACTAATTGATAATATCGATACACAATCATTTATCTCTATTTATAATCAAACTTTATATTAAAACTAGCTGTCCCCAGCGGCTCCGCCTGCATAGTGGTGAAACAGGAAAATCAATAAACAGACAGGTATCGCTAAGCTAACCGGAGGTAACGTTCCACATAGACATATATAGATAGACGCCGCATTCACAGTGTTGCCCAGTCGACGCGATACGTCAGCGCGTACGCCATATTGCGAGTGGCAAAAGCGCCATTTAAACTGATACAGGTAAACGTGGAAACCGGGTTTTCTGATGAAAAAACAATAACGTTTAAAACAGTATCGTTTACATACAACAGATTTTGGAGAATCGTTTAAATGCAATTATGTATATCCATTTATACAATAATAATGTAGTACTAGGGTGTTGTACAGTGTTAGCCATTATGAATGTAGAGAAAAGCCAAGCAAAATGACACCTTTTATTGGCTAACTAAAAAGATTACAATATGCAAGCTTTCGAGGCAACTCAGGCCCCTTCTTGATTTGATTACATCTTGCCTGAAGAAGGGGCCTGAGTTGCCTCGAAAGCTTGCATATTGTAATCTTTTTAGTTAGCCAATAAAAGGTGTCATTTTGCTTGGCTTTTCTCTACAATAATAATGGAAATTATTAAATAATAATAATTATTATTAAATAATTCCTCCCATATAAGTAACATTTCTCGGACTGCCTTCTTCCATCTCTGAAACATTTCTAGACTTTGTCCTGTTCTTATGCAAGACAGTACTGAAGTACTGGTTAAAGTCACCTCACATATAGATTACTGTAATGCTATTCTATCTGGCATCCCACAAAAACTTATCCATCGCTTACAACTCCTTCAAAATTCTGCTGCCAGGATAATAACCTGGGGCCTCATGTATAAACGGTGCGTACGCACAGAAATGTTGCGTACAAACGTTTCCACACTCAAATCGCGATATATAAAACCTAAACTTGGCGTAAAGCCACGCATATTTCCACGGTACCTCATACCTTGGCGTACGCAATTTCTCCGACCGGTTTTGCAGACTGGCGGTACCCAGCATCAAAGCAGTGCTACTGTTCCTGTGTGGTCACCCTTTCTTTCTTAGATCCACATTTCTGACGCGGCTTTATAAATACACTGAAACTAACTGCATATTGTTTATTAGTGTCTATCTATTATATAGTGCCTTTCACATCTATCTATCTATCTATCTATCTATCTATCTATCTATCTATCTATCTATCTATCTATCTATCTATCTATCTATCTATCTATTATATAGTGCCTTTCACATCTATCTATCTATCTATCTATCTATCTATCTATCTATCTATCTATCTATCTATCTATCTATCTATCTATCTATCTATCTATCTATCTATCTATCTATCTATCTATCTATCTAGTGTCTTTCACTCACACCTTCAGTAAAGTAGCTGCATTTGCTCCATTAGTTCTTTCCCCAGTGTAAAGTGACCTGTTTATTCTGAACTGCATATTTTAAAACATTATGAAGATCTTAGCAATAGTCATCACCGTGAAAGGCACTGTATAACGATAATAAATCATGAAATTGATTAGGCAGGCCCTCATGCCGATCAGATCATTGGTGCTGTTGACATGACGCATTAAGCCAGGCCGTATTTCAAGTCGGAGATGCGTTGTTAAAAATCAATTCCATGTTAACGTTGTCAGCAAGCTACAAGACAGCTAATCTGTTCGACCCTCCAGGAAGGTCAAAGATCAAGGACAGCGGTCAGCCCCGTAGCATCTCCAGATAAATTCCAGAAGGTGAAGTTTAGTTAAGTGAAGTGCTGCTCTGCTCGACTGTCAGAGGGGACGGCAGAAGCTCAGCGGCTCCTGCGTTTGCTTTAGAAATCATCTTTGATTTTTACGCGCAGGAGTCTGTGGATTATTTGAGAGTGGAGGGAAAAAAAAATCCATCGGCTGTATTTCCACACCAGGAAATTTAGGACAAAAATTAATCTGTTTGTTGCAATATTCATTATGTCCCCCAGCTGTTACAGTTTCTGCCTAAGTGAACATAATGAGATTAGTATCCTCCATGGGAATATTATTAGGTTGTTACCGGAGCTGAAGTGATGGTTTATTTCGAACAGAGTAAATTGTCATTTGACCAGTCGTCTCGGGAGATGGACTTGTCTGCAGGTACTAAATAAAAGCAATTAATCTGTGGCCAAGCTGAGTAATTAGGTATGTTCTTAGATCACCTTAGCATGCTAACATCATGGTGGGCAGTCGTGCCGAATGTCCCTGGAGTTTCCATATCTCGGAGCGCAGATTTAGTTGTGCTTTACGCTTCGCGTTTCTTACATTTGAACCTACCAGCAAAGCCAATTCAAACACAACGATGAATCACTTAGTGTACAGACAGGCAGCACAAGAGAAGCCGTTCTGTGGAAACATTCGTCTTATTGCTGTGGTGGACAGCCGAAGACCTTACCTGGCCGGGACGCCCCTGACTGTGGAAGGACCTGGGGAAGAGAGGATTTTCAGGACAGTTTCTCCCCTGGATCGTCAGAGGGCAGCCCCCTTGGCACGGCCCTGCTCGAGGCCACCACCAGGGGGCGCCTGGTCTTTTTGCTGGGCCCTGTTTTGCAGCATTTCCGCCACACCAGGAAGTGCTGCCAGAAGAAGGTTGGTGGATGCCTGGATTCCTTCCGGTTGTCCTATAGAAAGGGGCATTCAGCAGCCTGAGTCGGGAGGAAAAGGACAAAGCCTGTGTGGAGGACTGAAGGCGAAGGTGAAGGCGAAATAACTTTTCTGTCAAGGACGTTATTATTTGTATATTGCTGGGAAGTGGCGGCTGAAAATTTAAGGTGTGTGTTGTGTGCTGAACCCTGTGTCCTGCCTGTCTGTGTCGGGGTTAGGGCTAAGCTCAAAACGCGTTCAGATGCCTCTTGTGGTAAGTTAAGGGCAAACGCCTGACCTCGTGGAACAGACTGTGGGTGCAGCCTTGAGATGGTTGAAAAGCTATGGCATAGGAATGGATGGTGCAGACTGTGTGATGCACAGGGGCCAACGAGCTTGGGGGGGGGGGGGGGGACTTGGAGCCGTATGGATTTTTGAAAATTTTTCTAATAACTTAACTAAAACAGCGGTTTCACAGTCTCAATGCAGTGGCTTCAACGTTCAATGTCTCATTACCATCAACTCTGACCTCGATGGCTGACGATGAATTGTATTCTGCGGCCGATCTTCTCGTTGAATGCTTTAGCACCGACATTCCACCGGCATTTTCCGCTTTCCCGTGCGTGTTTTCAGTCCATTCTGTCCACCAAGTTGACCGTTTTCGAATTAGCGGAACTGTTGCTGATAGGTCACTGGGCACCGTCGTCTACTTTCAGTGATGTTTCAACGGTTGACGTGTTCCTGCTGACTACGCCAATGACTGTTGCTGCGTGTGGACGTCCGTCCTCCAAGTTAATACTCATCAAAAATGACCTCAGAGGCACCACGTGGCAAGACAGACTTAGTGGCTCGGCTGTACGGTGTGCCAGACAACTTGACGTGTCAAACTTCGTTGAGACTTTTGTGCAACAGAAGGCATGCAGGCGAGTGATTTAAGGCACTCGTGATATTCTGAGTAATATGATTTGTGACTTATCAATCAGTGCCATTTTTGTAAGCTTTAACAGTTTACCGTATCTGTAATCTGTTTTATTGTGTCCCTTAGAATGGCTTACTGTGTCACTACTGTGAGGATCTGTGAGCGTGACTGCTTTATGATGTCCATTTTCTCAGAACTTGTGTTAAAACAGGTCGATTGTGTAGTGGTATCCTGTCAGCCGGGGTTGTCATTTTAATTTGGTACAAAAGGAAATGGCTTCATTTTATAGCACAGGACAGTTTCTACTTTCTAGCTTTATGTTACATTTTAATCATTTTCCTTCACAAAGTTGACTTGGAAAAATAAGCGGGTCCACATTTTACATTTTTTTATGTACTACTACTACTACCCACACCTCCAACATTCCATCCCCACAATTTATTTTATTTTTGCTAACTTACAGCAGCAATAATAAAGCAATTAAAAACATAATTACAGACTCCATTTAGAGAGCTGGTTTGTTTGTCACCAGTGTGTGATCTGATAGGGACGCGGATGGCACTGCCCGGCCGGTCCCTAGGATTTAGTTGTAATTAAATTACTAACAGTTACGCTAGACAGGAGGGGCCCACCTGAGGGGCCTTCAGCAAGCGAGCTACACCACTGAGGACGATGGTATCCTCCTCGGGCTTCACATTGCTAAAACAGGGTGGCAAAAATCAAAAAGAAACTCCTTATCGAAATCTGCCAGTCTGGAGACTGGCAGATTCTGATCTCCTTCAAAAAATTAAAACCCATGCAGACACCTTGCTTATTTATAGCTATAGCTATTTGAATTTGAGGCAGGGACAGAGGAGAAGAAGCAAGGTTTAAGGCCAAAGAACTATTAGAATATTAGAAAAAGGAGGCTTAGACATTAAATAAATGGAGAGAGGCCAAAAGCGGAAGCGCAAGAAATGTGTAAAAGATTTAAAAATTTGACAACGCACCAGCCAGGGTCCGCCAGCGTTTTCTGTTCTCCTGTTGTCACACATGAGCGTCTGTAGAAGAAATGTGTCAAGAAACACGACCGGGGGGCTGCTTTAGACCACCAGCAACACGTCCGTATAGCGCCTTACTGGGACTGGCACTGCCAACAAATCCAAACTCGACAACTCGATGAAGCGTTTGCCACGGGCCATCTTACCACCTTCTGTCTCCTTGTTCTCCCTTTGCAGTCACCTTCTCAAGCTTTCATTAAAACACTTAACTGAAGAATAGGGAGACCCAGTTCTGCCATGCTGGCAGCCTTCCATTAAACAAGCACAATATGCCACGACGGCTGTTTTCTTTTTTTCTTTAATCCACAGGACAGTATTCCCAGTTGATTCTTCACATCATTTGGCAAATATATCCAGGGAATAGAAAACGTTCATTCATAAATGAGGTGTGACAGGGAGGCTGAATCAGTTAGTGTGGTAGTGCTCTATTGGGTGTGGCACGCTGCAAGGTAGGTGCCACAGGAGTGCCAGGTGTGACCAATGAGAATGTCTGTCAGTTTAAAGGCTTGGATGATGGGAGTTCTCCTCCACTCCAAGGATTGGTGCTGCCTGATCACGGTCCCTCTGCTCCTCCCTCCACAGAAAGGAAGATTGACAGCTCTCCACCACTGATGTCACATCTGGGTTGGGGGACCCGCCCCCACCTGGACACGCTTCTTTCTGCCAGGACTCCTCATAACCAGAAGAGCTGTCACCCTCAGAGGATGCAAATCTGAGGAAGAGTCGTTTTACATTTAGCAACACGGGGCTTTACTGCAAGGTGTCCGAACATATAATTGGCAGCATTTTGGTGGCATATTAAAGAGAATTTTAAAGGTGGCAGAGATCTGGGCATAAAACCCTGAAATCATGATTGTATGCCTGGCAAAGGGCTAATCGATTGGGTGAGCATTTTTTATATCAAGCTGTAAAAAGCCACACGGGCTGGATGGGCTTCCCAACTAGAGAAGAGGATGGCTCTTTATCTGGACAGGAGGCTCAGATCAGATAGGTGGGCATCCCGACCAAGAGGAAAGAAGGAGCCAGACCCAGAAATGATGGCCAGAGGAGAAAGACAGAGAGCCCACCGGAAGTGGAAAATATTGCTGGGGTCTTTTTATTGCCCCAGAACAGAAGATGGCAGCAGCCCTCACTGGATATTTTCCCTTTTTCGGACCATTCTTTGTAAAGCCCAGAGATGGTTGTGCATGAAAATCCCAGTAGGTCAGCAGTTTCTGAAATACTCTCAGCAACCCACCCTGGCATCAATTACCATTCCAGGTTCAAAGTCACTTCAGTCACCTTTCTCCTCCATTCTGATGCTCGGATTGAACTTCAGGCCTAAATACATTGAGTCGCTGCCATGTGATTGGCTGATCAGATATTTGCGTTAACAAGCAGTTGAGCAGCTGTACCTAATAAAGTGGCCGGTGTGTGTTTTCTCTCAGCCTTGTATAAAAGTAGACAGTTCATCTGTTGGACTCGGACGTTTTTGTTTTTTTTTTAAAATTTCCCCATGAAGTTAGGTGACCAAGAATACCCAATTGACATTCCATTGACAAAATCCCCCTAAACATCTAGAAACCCTCACACGACTCTTTGAAAGATGTGTCTGAAGATAGACCAGTAGCACAATCACTCACCTGAAGCCGCGCTCTAGTGATGGTAGTAGACCGGCCAACCCCTTAGAATGTTCGTTTTTTATTCTTCTCAGTTCAGATTTTATGTTTTGTAACCACAAGAGGACGGCACTGAGCCCCAAACCTCAGAGTCAATCTCCCACAACACAATTGCGAGTTCAAATCAAGAGCATTTATTTATCAAATCACATTTCCGATAATCAGTGGACAAAAGATTGATGCCAGAGTACAAATACACACCTGCTTCCTTTCTTCCTTCCTTCTTCCTGTCACCTGCTGCCTCTCAATTCCTACCCCATAAGGTAAGGCCATGGGCTTTATTTGAATGAGACCCAGGAACCGTTTCTGGTATCCAGTGCACTTCCGGGTCATGAAAAAACCAGGGCAGTCCTCCCCAGACAGCGCCCCAAGGACCCTGGCAGGGCTGCGTTTCCAAACACCATTTCCCAGCATGCCCTTGCCTGTCTTAAGTGGGTGGTACCCACCCTGAGGTACACTGCCACCTGCTGTGAGGGAGAACAAACTACTCCCAGCACCCATCTCTGCTTTGAGTCATCCATTACGGCCTCCTGGCCGGGTAAGAAATCATCCTCCATACCAGCCATGACACTTACACTCTATTAGTTAGAAGAACTTTATTTTTGTGCTGTCTGATTTACTGTGAATGTCTGGGGGCGCTGGGCATGGAAACAGAGCAGTCAGGGACACAGATTAAATGTTACAAGGGGAGCAACGCTGACAATAATTCATTTATTTGTACGAACCACAGGCAATCGTAAAGAGGCAGCGCAGCTTTTTCACTGTCACGCTGGCGGCTCTTAATTCCTGAGTGAGCGTCAGTCTGCCTGATGTTCTACTTTCGCCTTTATCCAAGTCTATCAAGCTCAAAAGCCAAACATATTAATCACAATTCATGCTTGCTTGTTTACTCAACAGATGGCATTCTTCTGACATCTGCCGCATGCTTTGGATACCAAGGAATATCACCTGATCCTCAATTAAACAGGCTGACTTCGTTATCATCGCCAAAATAAATCACGTGGTAGATTACCCTGCACGAAATAATAAGGGGCTGCCATGTCTGCCTGATTTGAAAAGGCAAAGTGGATTCTTTACAAAAAAGAAATTGTTCCTACCCAAGGTAGACTGAACTCACTACAAAGACTCTGCAGGAGCTTCAAAGATCTTAAAGATACTGGAGCTTTCAACCATAGAAGTGTCCAGCAGTGCAGAAGATCAAAAACAATCAGGTCTACGAAGACCTTAGGAGGCTGGACATCATCATTTCTGCTAGACGTAAGGGTAGAGGTGTCAGTTCTGAAGATTAGAGTGGAGGTACTGGGGGCTGGAGATGATGACAAGGAGAAGGGAGATCTTATGAAGTCAGACAGCGGTGTCGATACATGCTTATGATTTCTTGGAACAAGTGAGAGGGGGATACTCTGAACACAACAAGATGGAGTGCCAATTCAATGTGCTGACTGTGACAGACACCCTGAACTGAGTAGCAGCAAGAGAGCCTATGAGTGGAGAGAAGCTCATCATGTCTGGCACAAATCTGACTCTGCAAAAGCTACAAAGTTCTTAAAGATGCTGGAGCTTTCAATCATCGAAGTGTCCAGCAGTGCAGAAGATGAGAAGGAATCAGGTCTACAAGGATCTTAGTAGGGTTCAGATCAGACCATCATTTCTGCTAGACGTAAGTGTAGAGTTGTCAGTTCTCAAGATTAGAGTTGAGGTACTGGGGGTTGGAGATGATGACAAGGAGAAGGGTCTTGAGTGATCTTATGGAATCAGTCAGTGGTGTCGATACATGCTTATGATTTCTTGGAACAAGTGAGAGGGGGATACTCTGAGCACAAGAAGATGGAGTTGAGACCTCCATATACGCAGCTGTGTGGGGGAAACTCTGAGCTGTGTAGATCACAATAAGATGGATTTAGGATCTCCATATAGGCAACTGTCCGAAGTTCTCTCTGAATATCTACACAACTACTACCTGTGCCATTTTGTTTTGTGTATTTTCTATTCATACTGGGGTTCAAGATTGTCATCACATAGTGGCTGCTCAAGGTGCTAATGCAATGTGCTGACTGTGACAGACACCCCGAACCAAGTAGCAGCAGGGGAGCCTATGAGTGGAGAGAAGCTCATCATGTCTGGCACAAGTCTGACTCTGCAAGAGCTTCAAAGATCTTAAAGATGCTGGAGCTTTCAACCACAGAAGTGTCCAGCAGTGCAGAAGGTCAAATAGCAATCAGGTCTACGAGGATCTTAGGAAGGTAGAGAAAGATAGGACCATCACTTCTGCTAGATGTACTGTAAGTGTAGAGTTGTCAGTTCTCAAGATTAGAGTGGAGGTACTGGGAGTTGGAGATGATGACAAGGAGAAGGGTCTTGGGTGATCTTATGGAATCAGTCAGTGGTGTCGGGTGCATGCTAATAATTTTTTGGAACAAGTGAGAGGGGGATACCTCTGCACACAAGAAGATGGAGTGCAGCTGTCCAATGTTCTCTCTGAATATCTACACAACTACTACCTGTGCCATTTTATTTTGTGTCTTTTCTATTCATACTGGGGTTCAAGATTGTCATCACATTGTGGCTGCTGAAGGTGCCAATGCAATGTGTTGACTGTGACAGACACCCTGAACTGAGTAGCAGCAGGGGAGCCTATGAGTGGAGAGAAGCTCATCATGTCTGGCACAAATCTCACTCTGCAAGAGCTTATAAGATCTTCAAGACGCTGGAGCTTTTAACCACAGAAGTGTCCAGGAGTGCAGAAGATCAAAAGAATCAGGCCTACGAGGATCTTAGGAAGGTAGAGAGAGATAGGACCATCACTTCTGCTAGACGTAAGTGTAGAGTTGTCAGTTCTCAAGATTAGAGTGAAGGTACTTGGGGTTGGAAATGATGACAAGGAGAAGGGTTTTGGGAGATTTACATACTGTATATTAAAAATAGCAGTGGCACCAGCACTGTCCCCTGCTATCCCCCCACTCGTAACGTCATCCAATTCTGATCCGGTTCATCTCACCATCGCCCTCTGCTTCCTGTGTCTGAGCCAATTTTGCACCCATTTGCACACCCCTGGACTCCCACCTCTGTTCGTTGCAGTTGGACAGGAGTTGGAGAATAAAGGAGTCGTTTGATGGACTAGCGATGATATCATCGGTCAGATTCATGGACACCAATCAGAGAGACAAGTGAAAAGGAGTCTCTGGGCTGAGACCCTGAACCTTTACTTGACCAGTAGGCGAGTTAAATGGCCTCCACTTTGTAATAACAAAAAAGTGTCACTCTGACATGTCTAATAGCCGACATTCTGAGGTTAGATGGCCAAGAATGCCCAATTAACACTCCATTGACAAAATCCCCCTAAACATCTAGAAACCCTCACAAGACCCTTTGATAGGTGTGACTGAAGATAGGTCAGTAGCACAATCACTTACCTGAAGCCACGTTCTAGTGATGGTGGTAGACCAGCTAACCCCTTAGAATGTTCGTTTTTTGTTCTTCTCCTTTCAGATTTTATCTCTTGCAACCACAAGAGGGCGCCACTGAGCCCCAAACCTCAGACCCAATCTCACACAACACAATTCCGAGTTCAAATATAGAGTATTTATTTATCACATTTCCAATAATCAGTGGACAAAAGCTCAATACCAGAGTACAAATACACACTTGACTTCTTCCCTTCTTCCTTCCTTCCTTCCTCCAAGTGAGTGTCGCCTGCTGCCTCCCAATTCTGACCCCCCAAGGTAAGGCCACGGGCTTCATTTGAATGAGACCCAGGAACCGTTTCTGGTATCCAGTGTAGTTCCGGGTCATGAGGAAACCAGGGTAGTCCTCCCAAGTCAGCGTCCCAAGGACCCCGACAGGGCAGTGTTTCCAGAAACCATTTCCCAGCATGCCCTTTGCCTGTCTTAAGTGGGTTCAGCCGCCCTAAGGAACACTGCCACCTGCTGTGAGGGAGAACAAACTGCTCCCAGCACCCATCTCTGCTTTGAGCCATCCATTACGGCCTCCTGGCCGGGTAAGAAATCATCCTCCATACCAGCCATGGCACTCTATTAGTTTATTTTTGTCCTGTCTGATTTACTGTGAATGTCTGGGGGGCGCTGGGCACGGAGAGACAAGTGAAAAGGAGTCTCCGGGCTGAGACCCTGAACCTTTACTTGACCTGCAGGCAGTTAAATGGCCTCCACTTTGTAAAAGAAAAGTGTCGCTCTGACATGCCTAATAGCCGACATTCTGCTTTGAAGTCATTCGAACAATTGGCCAACGAGCTGAAGCTTGCAGCCGCTGCCAGGGTGTGCTTACTAATTGGGTTACGTTTGTGTTTTTTCTTTGGAAGCTCCTGGTGTGAAATTGCATTAAGCTCTCTTTGCCTGTTATGGTTTTCGCACATCAGGGCCACGACCGTCTCGTGCCACAAATCGCTCTTTGTTATTGCGCTTTGTGTAATGTCAAGAGTACGGACGAAAAGCTCAAAACGTATTCAGACATCTCTTGTGGTAAGTTAAGGGCTAACTCCTGACCTCGTGGAGCAGAGTGCGGGTGCAGCCTTGAGGTGATTGAAAAGCTATGGCCTAGAAATGAATGGTGCAGACTGTGCAAAGCACAAGGGCCTACGAGCTTCCACTTGGGGTCGTATAGACTTTTAAAGCATTTTTTAATAACTTAACTTAAACAGAGGTTTCACAGTCTCAATGCAGTGGCTTCAACGTTCAATGTCTTGTTAGCATCAACTCTGACCTCGATGGCTGACGACGAATTGTATGCTGCGGCCGATCTTCTCGTTGAATGCTGTAGCACAGACATTCCACCAACGTTTCCGCTTTCCCGTGCGTGTTTTCAGTCCATTCTGTCCACCAAGTCGACTGTTTTCGAAGTAGCAGAACTGTTGCTGATAGGTCACTGGGCACCGTCGTCTACTTTCAGTTATGTTTGCACAGCTGACGTGTTCCTGCTGACTACGCCAATGACCGTCGCTGTGTGTGGACGTCCGTCCTCCAAGTTAAAACTCATCAAAAATGACCTCAGAAGCACCACGTGGCAAGACAGGCTCGGCTGTACGGTGTGCCAGACAACTTGACGTGTCAAACTTCGTTGAGACTTTTGTGCAACAGAAGGCACGCAGGCGAGTGATTTAAGGCACTTGTGATATTCTAAGTAGTCCTGCGGTGGGCTGGCACCCTGCCCGGGATTGGTTCCTGCCTAGATAGATATGAAAGGCAGTATATAATTGATAGATATATAAATATGAAAGGCAGTATATAATAGATAGATAGATATATAGACATGAAAGGCACTATATAATAGATAGATAGATAGATGATAGATAGATATGAAAGGCAGTATATAATAGATAGATAGATAGATAGATAGATAGATAGATAGATAGATAGATAGATAGATAGATCTGTGGTGGGTTGGCACCCTGCCCAGGATTGGTTCCTGCCTTGTGCCCTGTGTTGGCTGGGATTGGCTCCAGCAGACCCCCGTGACCCTGTGTTCGGATTCAGCGGGTTGGAAAATGGATGGATGGATGGATGGATATTCTAACTAATATGATTTGTGACTTGTCAGTCAGTGCCATTTTTGTAAGCTTTAACAGTTTAACGTATCTGTAATCTGTTTTATTGTGTCCCTCAGTATGGCTTACTGTGTCACTACTGTGAGGATCTGTGAGCGTGACCGCTTTATGATGTCCATTTTCTCAGAACTTGTGTAAAAACAGGTCGATTGTGTAGTGGTATCCTGTCAGCCGGGGTTGTCGTTTTAATTTGGTACAAAAGGAAATGGCTTCATTTATAGCACACAATAGTTTCTACTTTCTAGCTTTACGTTACATTTTAATCATCTTCCTTCACAAAGTTGACTTGGAAAAGTAAGCAGGTCCACATGTTACATATTTGTATGTACTACTACTACAACAACATTTATTATACAGTGATCCCTCGCTATATCGCGCTTCGCCTTTCGCGGTTTCACTCCATCGCGGATTTTATATGTAAGCATATTTAAATATATATCGTGGATTTTTTGCTGGTTCGCAGATTTCTGTGGACAATGGGTCTTTTAATTTCTGGTACATGCTTCCTCAGTTGGTTTGCCCAGTTGATTTCATACAAGGGACGCTATTGGCAGATGGCTGAGAAGCTACCCAACTTATTTTCTCTCTCTCTCTCTCTTGCGCTGACTGTCTCTGATCCTGATGTAGGGGGATTGAGCAGGGGGGCTGTTCGCACACCTAGACGATACGGACGCTCGTCTAAAAACGCTGAAAGATTATCTTCACGTTGCTATCTTTTGTGCAGCTGCTTCCTGAAACAACATGCTGCACGGTGCTTCGCATACTTAAAAGCTCAAAGGGCACGTATTGATTTTTGACTGTTTGTTCTCTCTCTCTCTCTCTCTGCTCCTGATGGAGGGGGTGTGAGCTGCCGCCTTCAACAGCTTTGTGCCGCGGTGCTTCGCATACTTAAAAGCCAAACAGAGAAGAGCAAACAAATCAATAGGGCTATCTCTCTGACATCTGCTCCTGACACGCACACCTTTGAAGAGGAAGATATGTTTCCATTCTTTTAATTGTGAGACAGAACTGTCATCTCTGTCTTGTCATGGAGCACAGTTTAAACTTTTGAAAAAGAGACAAATGTTTGTTTGCAGTGTTTGAATAACGTTCCTGTCTCTCTACAACCTCCTGTGTTTCTGCGCAAATCTGTGACCCAAGCATGACAATATAAAAATAACATATAAACATATGGTTTCTACTTCGCGGGATTTTCTTATTTCGCGGGTTGGCTCTGGAACACAACCCCCGCGATGGAGGAGGGATTACTGTATAGCACAAATTCATACAAATGATGTCGCTCAAAGTGCTTTACATGATGAAGAAAGAGAAAAAAGACAACAACAACAACATTTATTTATATAGCACATTTTCATACAAGGGGGGCGGCATGGTGGCACAGTGGGTAGCGCTGCTGCCTCGCAGTTGGGAGACCTGGGGACCTGGGTTCGCTTCCCGTCCTCCCTGCGTGGAGTTTGCATGTTCTCCCCGTGTCTGCGTGGGTTTCCTCCGGGTACTCCGGTTTCCTCCCACAGTCCACAGACATGCAGGTTAGGCCGATTGGTGATTCTAAATTGGCCCTAATGTGTGCTTGGTGTGTGTGTGTGTCCTGCAGTGGGTTGGCGCCCTGCCCGGGATTGGTTCCCTGCCTTGCGTCCTGTGTTGACTGGGATTGGCTCCAGCAGACCCTCGTGACCCTGTGTTCAGATTCAGCGGGTTGGAAAATGGATGGATTTTCATACAAAAAAGCAGCTCAAAGTGCTTTACATAATGAAGAAAATAAAATAAAAATAAAAAACAAAATAAGAAATTAAAATAAGACAACATTAGTTAACATAGAAAAAGAGTAAGGTCCGTTGGCCAGGGGGGACAGAAAAAACAAAAAAAAAAACTCCAGACGACTGGAGTAAAAAAACAAAATCTAATTTAATCTGTAATCTAAGACAAACTATAAAAATAAAATTATCCAACTCTGCTGGAGCCAATCCCAGCCAACACAGGGTGCAAGGTAGGAAACAAACCCCGGGCAGGGTGCCAGCCCACCGCAGGGCGCACACACAAACACACACTAGGGACAATTTAGGATCGGCAATGCACCTAACCTGCGTGTCTTTGGGTTGTGAGAGGAAACCCACGCAGACACGGGGAAAACATGAAAACTCCACGCAGGGAGGACCCAGGAAGCGAACCTCCTAGCTGTGAGGCAGCAGCGCTACCCACTGAGCCACCGTGCCACCCAAAATAAAATTAGGCAATACTAATTAACATAGAATAAAAATAAAGTGCCAGGGAGGACAGAAAAAGCAAAAAAAAAAAAAAAAATCTGCAGGGGTCCCGAGGCCACAAGACCACCCAGCCCCCTCTAGGCATTCTACCTGACATCAATAACCTCAATCAGTCCTCATGGTATTCACGCTTCACATGGAAGAACTTGATGATGATAGTCATGTGGACTTCTGGCCTTCAATCCATCAATGTAGGGACATCACGGTGCTTTGATCAGGTGGTGGTGGAGCAGGTCGTCACCACAGAAAACTGGAAAAAGAACAGAAGAGAGAGTAGGGGTTAGTACAGATTTCGGAGCCACCATGAATGATAATGATAATAAAATGCATATACAGAATATCAGGATTAAACTAAAATGAAGCTATTAGAAAGCCATTTTACAATAACAGGATTTTAGCAGTTTTTTAAAGTGCTCCACCGTATCAGCCTGGTGAATTCCTACTGGCAGGCTATTCCAGATTTGAGGTGCATAACAGCAGAAGGCCGCCTCACCACTTCTTTTAAGTTTAGCTCTTGGAATAATAAGCAGACCCTCATTTGAAGATCTAAGGTTACGATTTGGAGCGTAAAGTGTAAGAGTTTCTGAAATATAAGATGGAGTGAGATTATTTAAGGCTTTGTACACCATAAGCAGGATTTTAAAGTCAGTTCTAAATGACAGAGGTAACCAGTGTAGTGACATCAAGACTGGGGTGATGTGCTCGGATTTTCTTTTCCTAGTTAGGATTCTAGCAGCTTTATTTTGCACTCGTTGCAATTGATTGATGTCTTTTTTGGGTGGTCCTGAGAGGAGTGCGTTACAGTAATCTAGTCAACAACAACAACAACATTTATTTATATAGCACATTTTCATACAAAAAGTATCTCAAAGTGCTTTACATAATGAAGAAAAGAAAAATAAAAGACAAAATAAGAAATTAAAATAAGACATTAGTTAACATGGGCGGCACGGTGGCGCAGTGGGTAGCGCTGCTGCCTCGCAGTTGGGAGATCTGGGGACCTGGGTTCGATTCCCGAGTCCTCCCTGCGTGGAGTTTGCATGTTCTCCCTGTGTCTGCGTGGGTTTCCTCCGGGCGCTCCGGTTTCCTCCCACAACTCAAAGACATGCTGGTTAGGTGGATTGGCGATTCTAAATTGGCCCTAGTGTGTGCTTGGTGTGTGGGTGTGTTTGTGTGTGTCCTGTGGTGGGTTGGCACCCTGCCCAGGATTGGTTCCTGCCTTGTGCCCTGTGTTGGCTGGGATTGGCTCCAGCAGACCCCCGTGACCCTGTGTTTGGATTCAGCGGGTTGGAAAATGGATGGATGGATGGATTAGTTAACATAGAAAAGGAGTAAGGTCCGATGGCCAGGGTGGACAGAAAAAATAAAAAAAAACTCCAGAAAGCTGGAGAACAAAATAAAATCTGTAGGGGTTCCAGGCCACGAGACCACCCAGTCCCCTCTGGGCATTCTACCTAACATAAATGAAATAGTCCTCTTTGTAGTTAGGGTTCTCACGGAGTCACTTGATGCTGATGGTCATACAGACTTCTGGCTTTTAATCCATTAATCATTGTTGGAACATCATGGTGTTTTGGGTAGATGGTGGTGGCTTGCGCAGGACACCGGAAAAGGAAACAGAAGAGAGAGTAGGGGTTAGTACAGATTTTGAATGAATAGTTATTATAATGAATTGGATATACAGAGTATCAGGATTTAAATTACAGTAAAGTTATGAGAAGGCCATGTTAAAGTAATGTGTTTTCAGCAGTTTTTTAATCGACTGAAAACAAAAGCGTGAACTCATTTCTCAGCATCTTGCAGAGTTATAAGAGGTCTAACTTTTGATATATTTATTAAGTGATCAAATGCTGTCCTAGTAATCTGATTAATATGTGATTTAAAATTCAGGTCAGAGTCAACTACCCACACCTCCCATATTCCATTCGCACTATTTATTTTATCTTTGCTAACTTACAGTGAATTTCCCCTTGGGATTAATAAAGTATCTATCTATCTATCTATCTATCTATCTATCTATCTATCTATCTATCTATCTATCTATCTATCTATCTATTATATAGTGCCTTTCCTATCTATCTATCTATCTATCTATCTATCTATCTATCTATCTATCTATCTATCTATCTATCTATCTATCTATCTATCTATCTATCTATCTATTATATATAGTGCCTTTCCTATCTATCTATCTATCTATCTATCTATCTATCTATCTATCTATCTATCTATCTATCTATCTATCTATCTATCTATCTATCTATATATATAGTGCCTTTCCTATATCTATCTATCTATCTATCTATCTATCTATCTATCTATCTATCTATCTATCTATCTCTATCTATCTATCTATCTCTATCTATTATATAGTGCCTTTCCTATCTATCTATCTATCTATCTATCTATCTATCTATCTATCTATCTATCTATCTATCTATCTATCTATCTATCTATCTATCTATCTATCTATCTATCTATCTATCTACAGCAGCAATAATAAAAACGTTATTACAAACTCCATTTTTTAGAGAGTTGGTTTGTTTGTCAGCAGTGCGTGATCTGATAGTGACGCGGATGGCACTGCCCGGCTGGCCCCTAGGATTTAGTTGAGATTAAATTATCAGCTACGCTAGACAGGAGGGGCCCACCTGAGGGGCCTTCAGCAAGTGAGCTACCCCACTGAGGACGATGGTATCCTCCCCGGGCTTCACATTGCTAAAACAGGGTGGCAAAAAATCAAAAAGAAACTCCTTATCGAAATCATCCCGTGGTCTGGAGACTGGCAGATTCTGATCTCCTTCAAAAAATTAAAACCTGTGCAGACCCTGTGTTAGTATATAGAGGGTAGGAAAATGGATGGATGGATGGATGGCAGACACCTTGCCGTTTTATAGATACAGCTAATTGAATTTGAGGCAGGGACAGAGGAGAAGAATCGGGGTTTGGGGGAGGCCAAAGAGCTATGAGAATATTAGAAAAAGGAGGCTTAGACATTAAATAACTGGAGAGAGGCCAAAAGTGGAAGTGCAAGAAATGTGTAAAAGGATTTAAAAATCTGATAACGCACCAGCCAGGGTCTGCCAGCATTTTCTGTTCTCCTGTTGTCACACATTAGTGTCTGTAGCAGAAATGTGTCAAGAAACACGACTGGGGGGCTGCTTTAGACCACAAACAACACGTCCGTATAGCGCCTTACTGGGACTGGCACTGCCAAGGAATTCAAACCCGACGAAGCGTTTGCCACAGGCCATCTTAACACCTTCTGTCTCCTTATTCTCTCTTTACAGTCACCTTCTCAAGCTTTCATTAAAGCACTTAACTGAAGAATAGTGAGACCCAGTTCTGCCATGCTGGCAGCCTTCCATTAAACAAGCACAATATGCCATGACGGCTGTTTTCTTTTTTTCTTTAATCCACAGGACAGTATTCCCAGTTGATTCTTCACATCATTATTGTTGAAAAGTAAACCTTCTAGCCAGTTGAGGCTCTAAAGGTCTTTGTCAGCTGCCCTTTCATGCTCTGAGTCTCCTGTTCTCCCCCACATCCCACAGGTGTTCTGTTGCATTCTGGGAAGACCACTGAACTCATTATCATTGACAAACCAGCTCGAGATGACGTTTGCTTTGCGACATGGAGCATCATCAGGGTGGAAGGAGCCATTAGAAGATGGGTAAATTGTGGGCATGAGGGGTCAGCAGCAACATTCTGATAGGCCGTGGCATTCAAGTGATGATTGATTGGTATTAAGGGACCTGAAGTGTGCCAAGGAAACACCCTCCACACTAACACACCACCAGCAGCCTGGACTGTTGACACAAAGCACGTTTGATGCATGGATTCATGCTGTAGACACCCAGCATCTGTGGGCCTCAGCTCAGGCTCTGCTTTTCAAGTCTCCAACAGACCTTTAATTTTTAATGTGTTATACTTAATATTTAGTGCATTACAGATGCAGCGTCCTGGGTTTGAACCCCTGTGTGGGCTCTGCATGATCTCTCTGTATCTATGTAGGCCCAGGGCCGTCTTAACATGTAGGCACAATGGGCACTGGCCGGGGGTCCACAATGTTTCTGATGCCTATGTGTGTTTCTGTTTTGCTTTCAGAACAGGGGCCACTTTGCCCCAGGGGGGGGGGGGGGGGCTATGATGCTGTTCAGACGACCCTGTGTAGGCCTTTGCACTGTGTGCTCCAGTTCACCTCCCACATCCCCGAATGTGTGCAGGTTGTATCAATTGGTGCTTTGACTAAGGTGCCATAATGGGCTCGGGCACTGAAGACATGAAAGTAATTTTTCATAAATTTTTCTTTTGTTAAATATGACATTATAATGACCTGTGGTGTTCCTGCCACATCCTCAGATATGTACAGTTTGGTTTAAACCTTCTTCCAGACTGACGCTGCATGTGTGAGTGAGTGGACCCTGCGATGGACTGGCGCCCCATCCAGGACTTTTTCCTTGTCTTGCATGTGCAAAACATGATGCCAGGATTGGCTCGTCATGCAGTCCTAAACTGGGTCAAGTGGGCCTGAAAGTGTTATGTCATTATGAGCTCATGCCATATTTCATATAGGTGGTCCTATCTGGAGACTTGAACCAATGTAGGCTACTGGTCATGTATGTGAATGATGAGATGTTTCCCATAGAGGCAGAATTGTACTGTAGTAGCCATCTTCACCTGCTGGGCTGGTAATGTCATTAGAAGTGAGACTCGTTCATCGATAAGTTTTTTTCTACTGCGCTTTTGTTACATATTAGGCACATTACATATGAGAGACAGACTGAAGAAGAAATGTCAAAATATTTGCCATCTAATGCCCTACGTGTACCTTCAGTGCCCTATGGCATCTGTTGTAGACAGGTAACAGAAGAAGCAAAAAAAAATATTTGCTACGTGTAGCTTCCGCGCCTTTCCTCTGTATTCGCCTATACCTCTGTATACCTCTCATCACCGGTGCCATGTTTCCATAAAGCCCGCTCCTCAGGCTCTGTCATTATTTTTGAGGTGCCTTTCTCAGTTTTATACTTCCCATCTTTAAAGGCGACTCTCAGTGTGCCTCCTATGCCGTTACTCGACCTTGTGTGTCTCACACTCGCACTTCCTCTTTCAATTGCATCACCAAAGCCTAATTGACCAATCTCAGCAAAGTTAAACTGACCAATCAGATTGCTCAGAGAGAGTGAGGACACACATAGAGACCTTAGCGTTTTAATATATGTTAGCTACAGTATCTGTTGAAGACAGCTAATAGAAGGATTTAAAAATATTTGCTACGTGTAACCTCAGCGGCTTTCCTCTGTATTCGCGCGTGTCTGATCTTCTCTTTTCCGGCGATGTATTCCCATAAAGCTTTTTCTTCAGGCTCTGTCATTGTTTTCGAGTCGCCTTTCTCTGTTTTATACTTCCCATTTTTGAAGGCGACTCTCAGCGTGCCTCCTAGGCCGTTATTCCACCTCATGCATCTCTCACACACACACACACACACACACACACACACACACACACACACACACACACACACTTCCTGTTTCAATTGCATCACCAAAGCCCAGTTGACCAATCACACCACAGCTCAAATGACCAATCAGATTGCTCTGAGGGAGTGGACATACACAGAGACCTCCACGTCATGCATCTCGCACTCAAACTTCCTCTTTCAATTGCATCAACAAAGCCTAATTGACCAATCACAGCAAAGTTAAACAGACCAATCAGATTGCTCTGAGGGTCCAGACACACACACACACACACACACAGACCTTAGCGTTTTAATATATGTTAGCTACAGTATCTTTTGAAGACAGCTAATAGAAGAATTAAAAAATATTTGCTACGTGTAGCCTCAGCGGCTTTCCTCTTTATTCACGGTTGTCTGAACTTCTCTTCTCCGGTGCTGTATTCCCATAAAGCTTTTTCTTCAGGCTCTATCATTATTTTCAAGACACCTTTCTCAGTTTCATACTTCCCATCTTTGAAGGCGACTCTCAGTGTGCTTCCTATGCTGTTATTCCACCCCATGCATCTCACACACACACTTCCTCTTTCAATCACATCACCAAAGCCTAATTGACCAATCACAGCAAAGTTAAACTGACCAATCAAATTGCTCTGAGAGAGTGAGGACACACATAGAGACCTTAGCAGTTTAATATATGTTAGCTACGGTATCTGTTGAAGACAGCTAATAGAAGAATTAAAAAATATTTGCTACATGTAACCTCAGCGGCTTTCCTCTGTATTCACTGTTGTCTGAACTTCTCTTCTCCGGTGCTGTATTCCCATACAGCTCGTTCTTCAGGCTCTGTCATTATTTTCGAGGCACCTTTCTCAGTTTCATACTTCCCATCTTTAAAGGTGACTCTCAGTGTGCCTCCTATGCCTTTACTCCACCTCATGCATCTCATGCTCAAACTTCCTCTTTCAATCACATCACCAAAGCCTAATTGACCAATCACAGCAAAGTTAAACTGACCAATCAGATTGATCTGAGTGTCCGGACACACACACATGTTTTATTATATAGTAGACTCCAACACCTCAGGCCTAAGGCAGGGATAAATCCTGAGTGTGGCGCTAGTTCATCGCAGACAGGACTGACTGAGACGTTCACACTCGTTCAGTTAACCTAACCTGTATATCTGTGAGATGGAGCTTAGCATCCAGATTTGACTCATGTAGGTATGGGAAGAAAGCACACATCCTCCACAAAGGGTAGAGCTGAAATTTAATCCTCGGACCACTTATTCTGTCACCAAGTGAGATCTCCGTGCCAGTACTTACCCGGACACTTGCACTCCAGTGCCATTTTTTCAGTCACAACCCAGGCGGTTTACAGTAATGGACAAACGTGATCGATGACGGAGGGGATTCAAACCTTCATTTTAGACTCACGGGCCCAGCTTTCTGGCCACTAAGCACGCCAGAGGAGTCGAAGCCTCGCTCCTGTGTGCTCACGTGGGCCCGCTTTGTGCAAAAGCAGCTGGCTTGTGCCGGTAAGCAGTGGCACTTAGTAAAGCAGCTCCTATTAGGAAAGACAAACGATTGGGGGGTCGAAGTCATTTGTTTAAAGCCCTGACACAGCATTGCTGTTTGATGTCAGTCATTAGCTGGCCTGTAGCGAGGATATATGGCAGCTGCACAGGTCATCATTAACTGCAACCTAAAGCCTGCGTAGGCAGGGAAATGGAAAAATGGAAAAGTCACAAATGAGATGTTCAATCTTCATATGTCCTCCCAGGTCATATGAATGCATTAACACTTGAAAAATGGAGACATTTGTAAATGGAAGAAACGGATTTAAAAGTAAAGTCAATTCTGGGCTGCCAGTTGTTCTTCTACTGACCTGATATTTACATATGTGAATATTTAATTGATAATTAATATCGGCAGTACGGTGGTGTAGTTGTTAGCCTTTTTGGTTGTACCCCTCTAGGCTCTGTGGTGTGGATGTGTGTCCTACATCCAGAAGAAGTGTGTGTTTGGTTTAACGGTGACCTGTGTATGTGTGTGTGTGTGTGACTTGAACAGGAGAGACATCCCGTCTAAGTTCGGCTCCTGCCTTGTACCTAATGCTCATGGGATAAACCGTCCTAAACTGAATTAATGTATAGCGCCTTGACAGAGCAGTCCCAACCCTACGATTTCCACACATTTTGTTTTCTTGCAGCCTTGGGCTAAAAATCATTTCAATGCATTTCTTCCACACATCAAGCAACACTCAGTACCCCAGAATGATAAACCAAATACAGGATCGTAAGATTTTATGAACAACAAAAACAACAACATTTATTTCTGTAGCACATTTTCATACAAATGATGATGCTCAAAGTGCTTTACATCACGGGTGTCAAACTCCAGGCCTGGTGGGCCGCAGTGGCTGCCGGTTTTCATTCTGATCCTTTTCCTAATCAGTGTCCAGTTTTCACTGCTAATTAACTTCTTTTCCCTTCATTTTAATAGCCCTGTTTTTAAGTTTTTTAAGTCTTCTGAATTGATTCTTTTCTTCATTAAATGACAGCCAAACAAAAATGAGACATGAAACGAGCCAACAGATGAACAGCTAAACTGGGGCTTCAAACTCCAACCAGTTCCTTAATGAGAAGCTGATTCTTGCTGATAATTAAACCCCTTATTTAATTCCATGGCTTGTTGCTGCTCTCATTCTGCCACAGCAGACATTTCCAAAACTGTCGATATTCTGTTTTTTTCTTTAACTCCGTCAAAATGTTTTGGGAACCTGAGGGATCAACCTTACTGAGACCTTCATCTTTATTTTCAGACTAGCCATGTGCGCCCAACTACGTTGCGCGTGTTAAAGTTGTCTGTGAAGGGCTCCCTGTTTAAAGGCGGCTGCCAGTCGTGAACTGGGCCCTTCGTCGCACAGCATCTACTCGTAGTTGAAGGCTACACATTCAGAAAGGAGAAAACTATCAATGGGAAGCACATCTGGAAATGCACTGAATATAGGATTGAAAAATGTTCATCTCGCTTAGAAGTTCATGCATTAATTAATTGGATGTTTTGATATTCTTGCTTTCGCCTTTTTATACGTTCAATCATTGCCTTTGGCTAATAAATTTTTCTGTAATAATTTTGTTGCGCTTGCCTTTATTCGATGCGCCCAATTGAGGTCGCCCTTTTGAAGCTCGCCTTTTTGTGCGCGCCCTTATTGAAGGATACCGTGTCGTTGAACATGAATTCGCGGACAAACAAAGATCAAGATCCAAATGAAGATTATATATAAAGATTAGTTCATTTAAAGCACAACAATTTGTTTAGTTTGAATGTCTGTGTTTTGAGGTGTGACTGGAGTACTACAGTCTTCAGTAGTATAAGCCTGGAGGAGATTCTTAATGCAATGCCTATGTTTTAGCTGTCTCTCTACTGCCATCTAGTGCTTCTTCTTCTAATTCATTCGCGGACAAACAAAGATCAAGATCCAAATGAAGATTATATATAGAGATTTTATATGAATGGGAACAGGTGAGCAGAGCCGGCCTTAGGGCGAAGCGAACGAAGCGACCGCTTCGGGCCCACAGCTGGAGGGGGTCCACTGCGCCCAAGGTTTTTTTTTTTCCTGTGATGCGAGGCTGCTGCAGATGGCCCAATGGAGCAACAGACTCCTTCACTCCAACCTCCATTACTAATTTTTTTATATATATAATTCATGAGCAACATATTCCATCACCTAAAATCTCCAAGTGGACATCTCCACTCGGCACTGCAATCTTCATTACGCTTCACGCAGCCCCGCGCGCCTGTTGCCACCTCCACGGCTCATCTGTGCCTCTGTCCTCAGTAGGCGGCCACTTATGCTTCAGTCAGGGCCGCTCCGCCACACTGCATTCTCGACAGAGCATAAATGGGGCCCTTCTCTTCGTAAAGCCATCACTTTCCTTCATATCAATATATTTCCATTTTGTTAGAAAGAACGTCTTGTAGATAGTAGTTAGGCCTTGTCGAATTTCCACTGTTTGAAATTATTGTATTCCAAATGTTTTCAGTTCCACCGCCAAAGAAATATAAATCAGGTGCTCAAAAACGTAAAGAAAAAGCAGCGAAAGATGAATTCTTCGCTACCCAAAAAGGCGCTTTGCAACGCTTCCTAACGAAAATGGTTAGCTCTAGCAGCAGCAGCACTAGCACCAGGACTGAACTTCCATTAGTCAAAGATACCGCAACGCCGTCCAAGCCCCACAAACCTGTATCCGACTCCGAGGAGTCAGAAGCCGATGACGTTAAGAATGACATGGACGTGGGTTTTTCGTCAGGTTCAGCAACTTTGCCAGCCATTTCAGTTTCTAACCAGAAAGATGAAGATCACGATGAGACTGATAATGATGTATATGTATAGATGTATAATGTATAGATTCTGCAGTGCAGGGGTCGGGCCCTGTATCAGTTTGCTTTGGGCCCGAAATTGTCTAGGGCCGGCTCTAAGGTGAGCTGGTCATGTCCTGCTTGTTTTATGTCTCATTACTGTCTGGCTGCTAATTAAGGAAAAAAACAACTAAGGGGCCTGAGTCAGGTAAATAAAACTAAGGCTAAAGAAGTTAATTAACATCAAAAACTGGTCACTAATTAAGAAGATGGTTAGAATGAAAACCTGCAGCCACTGCGGCACTCCAGGACTGGAGTTCGACACCCCTGCTTTACATGATGAAGAAAGACAAAATAAATAAGAAAATAGATTAGGGAACACTAATTAACATAGAATAAAAGTGAGGTGTGATGGCCAGGGAGGGCAGAAAAAAACAAACAATAAAACTCCATACGGCTGGAGAAAAAAACAAAATCTGCAGGGGTCCCAAGTCCATGAGACCACCCAGCCTCCTCTAGGCATTCTACCTGACATCAATGACCTCAATCACTCCTCATTGTATTCAGGGTTCTCATAGAAGAAACTTGATGATGACGGTCACGTGGACTTCTGGCCTTTAATCCATCAATGTAGGAACACCATGGTGCCCTGATCAGGTTGTGGTGGCACAGATTGGCATCACAGAAAACCGGAAAAAGAAAAGAAGAGAAAGTAGAAGTTTAGTACGGATTTTGGAGCCACCATGAATGATAATGATAACACTGCACAACAAAGTTTTTGCTTCTTGAACACTGTTGGGTGTTTCTTATAGATTTTTGGGTGCTGATCACGAATATCACATCAAAATTTACCCATCACGTACCGTTTCAGTTTTATCCTGATTTTTCTTATTCTAAACATTTTCGCTCCCGTAACTTATCAACAACAGCTGTTGGTGCAGCCTGGGCATGTCCAGCCATGGAATCAGGTCAGGTTGGAAGGTATTCTGTGGAAGTTGACATCCTGGGCAGGTCTGCACGAGCTTGACGCTGTCTCAGCATGCTATAAAGGTGGCTTGCATACACCGATCCTGCTTATTTGGTTAATAAAGATAGTCAGTGCGTATGTATAGTATGAGTATAGTAAAGTATAGTATCTGTAGCAATATAATAGTAAGTAAGCTTGAAAATATAGACGTTGTGGTGTCGGGCGATATGTCTCGTCAGTGTCATAACAGACGTGATACATTCTGCTATATCTGTGTGTGACGCCTCAGAGACGTTGGATGACTGCTCTTGTGAAGAAAGCTTATCATCTGTATTTCGGCTGGTGATCAAGACAACGAATGGGCGCCTAACATTTGCTGTGCGACATGTGCTGTCAGTCTGAGAGCCTGGCTCAGAGGCACTCGAAAGACGATGCCGTTTGCTGTTCCGATGATATGGTGAGAACAGAAAGACCATGGGCCTCATGTATAACGGTGTGCGTAGAACTCACACTATAACATGGCGTAAGCACAAAAGCAGGAATGTGCGTACACACAGAAAAATCCAGATGCCGGAATCTGTGCGCACGCAAACTTTCACGTTCTTCCACTACATAAATCCCGATCAGCGTGAAAAGTAACGCACGTGCACGCACCTTCTGTCCCGCCCCAACTCCTCCCAGAATTATGCCTCTTTGAATATGCAAATCGATATAAATAGCCTTCTGTGAAAAGACAAAAAAAGGACAGAAAAATATGGCACATGAAACGCTTGTCGACCCGGCAAAGATATTTTGCCTCCTCTTCACATAAAATTGGGACTCATGAAAAATTTCATGACAAACACTGAACAAGGAAGGTGAAGGTTTTCATTATTTAAGACAGATGTTCCCAAGAATAACTGACGCCAAGATCAAAGAGGGCATTTTTGTTGGCCCCCAGATCAGACATGTTATGAGTGAGAAACGGTTTGAAGATGTGTTAATTGGGCCGGAAGAAAATTGCCTGGAAAGCCTTCAAAGACGTTCTTGACAATTTTCTAAGCAATTACAGAGCCCCAAACTCCATTCAGCTGGTAGACAAACTTCTCAAAGCAATACAAGACAATGAAGTGCAACATGTCACTTGAGATTCATTTCCTCCACTCACACTTGGACTTCTTCCCCGCAAATCTCGGTGCTGTCAGTGACGAACACGGTGGAAGGTTTCACCAGGACATTGCTACGATGGAGAGACGATACCAGGGCAACTGGAATCCGTCAATGCTTGCTGACTACTGTTGGACACTGCAACGTGATGCACCAGACATTGAATACAAAAGAAAATCAGGAGCAAAACACTTTGAATTCTGTTAAATTTAATAGCTTATGCGAAACATAAACGTGACTAAATACGTTATTGTCAGTAAACATATGTCTATTTCTCAGAGTTCCTACGTGATGCAGTAAAACCAAAACTATATTTGTTTATAGCCAGTAGGTACCTGCTGTCACAATCAGCAAAAACTTTTCAGGAAGCAAGACTTTTTAAAAGAAATTGTTGTGCAATGATAAGCAGTTGAAAATGAATGACTGATGTCACCTGTAACATATACTTAAATGTGTGGCTCTTTGTCCTGCCTGTTTTTCAACTCTGTCTATTTGCCTGAGGTAGGAACTTCTAAAATACCTGACCACTAAGTTTGAGGGATTTAAGACATTTTATTAAGGTTTACATAATGAAGAATATAAAACAACAACAACAACATTTATTTCTATCACACATTTTTCATACAAATAATGCAGCTCAAAGTGCTTTACATGATGAATAAAGAGAAAAAAAGACAAAATAAATAAGAATTTAAGTTTTAGCTCTTGGAATTCTAAGCAGACACTCATTTGAAGATCTAAGGTTTACGATTTGGAGTGTAAAGTGTAAGACATTCCGAAATATAAGATGGAGTGAGATTATTTAAGGCTTTGTACACCATAAGCATGATTTTAAAGTCAATTCTAAATGACACAGGGTAACCAGTGTAGTGACATCAGAACTGGTGTTATGTGCTCAGATTTTCTTTTCCTAGTTAAGAATTCTAGCAGTTGCATTCTGCACTCGTTGCAATCGATTGATGTCTTTTTTGGGTGGTCGTGAGAGGAGAGCGTTACGGTAATCTAGCCGACTGAAAACAAAAGCGTGGACTAATTTCTCAGCATCTTGCAATGTTATAAGAGGTCTACCTTTTTCCATATTTCTTAAGTGGAAAAATGCTGTCCTAGTAATCTGATTAATATGTGATTTAAAATTCGGGTCAGAGTCAATAGTTACCCCTAAATTCTTTACCTCCGTCTTGACTTTTAATCCTAATGCATCAAGTTTATTTCTAATAACCTCAATATATCCATTATTGCCAATCACTAAAATTTCAGTTTTCTCTTTATTTAGTTTGAGAAAATTACTGCTCATCCATTCAGAAACACAAGTAAGACTTTGTGTCAGTGAATCAAGAGAGTCGAGGTCATCAGGCGCTATTGATAAATTCAGTTGTGTGTCATCAGCATAGCTGTGGTAACTCACATTGTGCCCTGAGATAATCTGACCTAACGGAAGCATGTAAATCGAAAAGAGCAGCGGACCCAGGATAGAGCCTTCTGGAACACCATACTGTATAGAATATCATGGGTCCACAACTTACAAAGAATTTTCTACCTGCCAGGTAGGATTCAAACCAATTTAAGACACTGCCAGAGAGGCCCACCCATTGATTAAGGCGATTTCTAAGAATATTGCGATCAATGGTATCGAATGCGGCACTGTCCTGTTTTGCACCACGCATGCATGTCAGAGGACCACCTTGCAAGTGATACCACCCCAGAGGGAGTGCAGTCACCAACATTCTTGTCTCTTCTTTCACCCATAGCAGTGAAGGGGCAATTGAATCAAGAAAAAAAAGGATCACCATAGGACCCTACACGACAAAAACAGCCCATCCATTTGCTCCATTGAGGCCTGTGGACGATTAGAAGGACACTCGTCACTTCAAGCCTGGGTCACCCCAACAATGTCATATATAGCGGCAAAAATGGATATAACTTAAACAGAGTTTTTTTTCTAACAGAAGTCAATGGGGAACTCTGTGCAGGTTCTGATCTGAGACGCCATGCGTTATCTTTTAGTCCTTCGGCACTTCGGGGTGGAGTCGATTGCCCCTTCGCTGCTGTGGGTGAAAGAAGAGACAAGAATGTTGGCGACTGCACCCCCTCTGGGGTGGTATCACTTGCAAGGTGGTCCTCTGACATGCATGCATGGTGCAAAACAGGAAGCCAAGCCCAACCGAGTGCCACAATGGCCATGCTGAGCCCCTTTAGAGTCACCAGTCAACCCTGAGGACAGGAGAAATCCAAAGACATCTGGAGAAAATGGAATCTCACAGCAAGATCGCAGCCCAGCCAGTGAGGAAAACAGACGTGGGGATGTAATGTCAGGTTTCACCAGACGATGGCTCCACTGAGTAGAGAACTCGCTTAATCCACAACTGCCGCATTAGCAATGCAGGACTCTGAAGGAGGCGTTACGCGACCATTAAAAAGCAATCATCACATTAATAATCATCGGCCACAGTCTGCTGATTCTGCCAGCCGCTTTACTTTTGATACCTCATGAAATGAGACTCAAGTGATGCTCATGTCGGAGCTCTTAGGCTCCTTCATAGTCGGCTCTGCTCAATTTGCACAACTCGTGCTCTCCTTCAACCCACGGAGGTCTGCTCGGCATGGCTTGAACCGCAGGTGATTGAGACCAGCAAGATTACAGCCTGCAAATTTGGGACAATTATTACCTGGATGAGATTTTTCAACACATATTAAGCTCTACGTGACGCCCCAAGGTGATGATAAGCTATCAGACTGTGCTTTTCCTTGGGAGTTGACTCCATGCTGTATATCAGTGATTAAATGAAAGGAACGCGCTCTTGTCACCCGGCTGCCTTTTCAAATTTCTGCGGCATCAGTATTCAGCAGCAGCGCCCAAGAAACAGATAACTGTCTGGCCCTGCTGCCTAAGAATAAAAATAAGCCGTTTCCATCTTTTTTAATGCAATAAATAATGCAATTCGGGCAACACCATGTGTTTAAGTAAAGATTTATGTCCATCAGCAGGGGAACGGAGTGCAGTTTAAAGGAAAGAGCTTTAAATGAGTGTGCCAAGGCCAATGAACATAATAGCCTGTTGGGGCTGGAATGGAAAACTAAGTTCATCTGCTTACCTTCAATACATAAAAACAACGTCTTTAAAAGGGTGGGCTAAGGCAGGAGATAACGTGAGACATGCCAAAAATTTAGGGCAATGTGAGAAGTAGGTGATGCACACCCTAAGCATCAGGATTTCCCATTTAGTACATAGAAAGGGATAATCAGTGTAACCACCAGGGGGCTCCACTGAGCCCCTGTTGTGAAACTGGGGAGTCCCCGAAAACACAGGTACCAAAACACGTTCAGAGGTTGCCAACTAGTAGGGGGAAAACACAATTAAACACATTCTTCTTCTTCTCCTTCTTTCTATTATGGTGTTCTTCATTACGTAATTTGCCTCTATGATTCATTTTACATTCGCTGCGGTTCTTTTTCTGCTTCTTCCTATTATGGTAATCCTCATTATATAATTGGCTTCTGCAATTCACTTCACGTTCAGCAGATGTTGCTGCAGTTCTTTTTCTACTTCTTCCTATTATGGTAATCTTCATTATGTAATTGGTTTCTGCAATTCACTTCACGTTCAGCAGATGTTGCTGCAGTTCTTTTTCTACTTCTTCCTATTATGGTAATCTTCATTATGTAATTGGCTTCTGCAATTCGTTTCATGTTCAGCAGATGTTGCTGCTTTCCTTCCTATCATGGTGTTCTTCATTATGTAATTGGCTTCTGCAATTCACTTCACGCTCGGCAGATGTCGCTGTGGTTCTTTTCTTCTTCTTCCTATTATGGTGTTGTTCACTATGTAATTGGCTTCTTCAATTCATTTCACGCTCAGCAAATGTCATTGCTCTTCTTCTGCTTCTTCCTATTATGGTAATCTTCATTATTTAATTGGCTTCTGCAATTTGTTTCACGTTCAGCAGATGTTGCTGTAGTTCTTTTTCTACTTCTTCCTATTATGGTAATCTTCATTATGTAATTGGCTTCTGCAATTCGTTTCATGTTCAGCAGATGTTGCTGCTCTCTTTCCTATCATGGTGTTCTTCATTATGTAATTGGCTTTTGCGATTCACTTCATGCTCAGCAGATGTCGCTGTGGTTCTTTATCTTCTTCTTCCTTTTATGGTGTTGTTCATTATGGAATTGACTTCTTCAATACGTTTCACGCTCAGCAAATGTTGTTGCTCTTCTTCTGTTTCTTCCTCCTGTCATGGTGTTCTTCATTACATAATTGGCTTTTGCGATTCACTTCACACTCAGCAAATGTGGGTGTGGCTCTTTTTCTTCTTTCAGTTATGGTGTTGTTCATTATGGAATTGGCTTCTGCATTTTGTTTCACTCTCAGCAAATGTCGTTGCTCTTCTTTTGCTTCTTCTTCCTATCATGGTGTTCTTTATTACATAATTGGCTTCAGCGATTTGTTTCATGCTCAGCAGATGTCACTGCTGCTCTTTTTCTGCTTCTTCCTGTTATGTTGCTGTTCATCACATAATTGGATTCTACTATTCATTTGACGCTCAGCTGATGTTGCTGCTGCTCTTTTTCTTTCTGCTGTGCCACTGTTCATGTAATAAACAGACAAATACCTTTCACTTTGCCGAGGTTGCTCCTACCTAAAATTTTTTGGATTTACAGAATGTATCAAGTAATAAGTTTTCAATGAAGACCAAGATCAAGGTTGTTGTACCTAGTAGTTTGTGTGACAGGTGGATAGACAGTAGCATTTTATATACATAGGTTTTAATAATTATTATTATTTCTGATGCCACAGGACATTTTCTTGAGATGTGCCATCCTTTTGTGCTTCTGCCTGGATGCCACCGTTATTGTTATGACATTTCTCGCAGGCTGCGTTGCACGACATCCTCATGTCACCACCAAGAAAGATGGAAGTGCACACGGCCTGACGTCCCAAACTGTGTTAATGCAATGGCAGAGACTCGCAAATGTCTTCCAAAAAAAAGTTATGTCCTTGTCTAACCTGCTTTATCCAGACCAGGATTGCAGGGAGATGACTGGAGCATATCCCAGCGAGCACAGGGCGTAAGGCAGGAACAAGCCCTGCAGGGGGCGCCAGTCCAACAACAAAAAAAAAAAAAAAGAAGAAGAAGAAAGTATTATAGGAAAAGGTTTGGTTTTCTGCAGGACTCCACATTGCGTAGCAGTGTTTGGTCACATCATATCATGTCATTATCTAACTCGCTTAATCCAGGACCAAGGGGTCACGTCATGGGGGTGGAGCCTATCCTAGCTAACATAGGGTGTAAGGCAGAAACAAACCCTGCAGAGGGCGCCAGCCCCGTCACACTGTGAACACCGACACACACACCAAACACACACGTATGAAAAGTCAGGGATGATTCACCTAACCTGCAAGTCTTTGGTCAGTGAGAGGAAACTGGAGCACCTGGGGTGTTGGGGTAGACATGGGGAGAACAGGCAAACTCCATACAGGGACACCCTGGTGGTGGTGCTTATGCGGTAATGGGATAAATATAAGTCATTGTTGAGCCACTCAGAGTTGTTTAAAATGTCTACAAATCTGTCATATATGCAGTAATTGTATTGATAATTATATACAGTATTTACTAGCTGCGTACGCCCGTGCTGTAAAAAGCCCGGGGTCCTAGAAACTATTGAAATTGTCAGAAAATAAACTGAAATGTAGAGATGTCAGGTAATTGAAAGGAACTACTCTGGGCATCTCTCTCCTAGGAGGTTGCATTTTGCCGACGTGCTCGCCTCGCATTGTGTATTAGCGGCTAAGCGACTTTGTCTTTCTTTGGAGGTTTCGTTTTGCCGACGTGCTTGCCTCACTTGTTTATTAGCGGCAGGAGGAAAAGTAAAAGGGATACCGTTTAGCCGATGTTAGCGGCTAAGCGACTTTGTCTTTCTTCAGAGATTTTGTTTTGCTGATGTGCTGGCTCCGCTTGTGTTATTAACTGCTAAATGAGTTGTCTGTTTCCTCGGAGGGGGAGCCATCTTCCTTGACTCCACCTCTCACTTCCGGGCCGGACACACAGACAGACACACACACTTCCACGCGTAGATGTTTATATATAAGATTATTTGTCTCTGGTGACTCTTCCTATGAAGTCAGTAGACAGATTGGGAGAGCATGGGGGGTTCATGAGGTCGCTGATAAAGGGGTGTGTGGTGCTCCTGATATCTCATACAGTCCTGGTGCTTGCTGTCTTGCTATATAGTTGTGAGACATGGACGCTATCCAGTGAACTGAGATGAAGACTGGACTCCTTTGGTGCTGTGTCTCTTCAGAGAATCCTTGGGTTGATGTTGTGTTCCTCACGGTGTCCCGAATGAGGCACATTACCTGCATTGTGAGGGAGCGTCACTTATGGCACAACGGCCATGTGGCGCGATTACCCGAGGGTGATCCTCAGTGTTGAGGACCTGAGTGGCTGGACCAGGCCAAGAGGACGCCCAAGTAACACCTGGCTGCGGCAGATAGAAGGTCATTTCCAGAGGGTAGGACTGCCTGGGGGGGTTACCAACCGGAATGCTGAGCTATTTTGTCATGTGGTGGGTACGGCAACACGCTGTACCACTGCAGGCCCCCTGACCTGACCTGCAATATTATTATATATCAACTGTATTAGAAATGATTCTACAAATGAAAATAACATTGCATTCCTAATCCCATTTAACACAATTCAGGGTCATGGGGATACAAAGCTTTCTCAGCAGCATTGGGCATGAGGCGGCGCTGGATGGAATGGCTGTCCATCACAAGGCCCCCTTCACACACACACACACACAGTCACACTTACACATGGCCAATTAACCTAACACACATTATCAATGCTCTAACAGCATTAGGGAGCGCCGTGATTTGACCCGAACGCGTGCGTCAGTCATGCACTCTGAAATTTCCAGCCAGCCCATTTCTTATTCTGCGGAACGAGAACCTTTACTGATTGCATTTATACAGCCTTGAACGCAGATAGAGTAAAGTTTAAAAAAAAAATATATATATATATTAATAATAATAATAATGCCACAAATGATGGAAACATTAATCATCACCCAGTGACAGTAGAAGAAAGCAGTGATCCGAGAACAAATATGGAGGCTGACCTCGCAGGTCGCGGTCCTTCGCACAATGTAATCAGTTCAGTAGGCTGGCGGTGCGGCAAGGTGGGCTGCCAAGTGGTATCACATGTAGAATAAAGATGTCCGGGATATGTGGGGTGGGGGGGTATCTGGAGTACCCTGGGGAAATAGTAAAAAAAAACAAAAAAAAATGCATGAACTAGTAAAGGTGGCCTGCCCTGCCATCCATCTTGCCAAAGAGCTCTCCATGCCGCCCTGCACACACACCATCTCAGACCTCGACTTGAAACGGGGTCTTCTGCTATAATTAGTAGTGCTGACCTGAACCACTGTCCCCCCCCCAAACCCACCGGCTGGTCTCCTGTATCTGCGCCATTTTTACATTTTGAGCCCTTTCTCTTTTGTTTTATATACAAAGCACGTCGATGGCGGGTCAGCTGCCTGTAAACTGTGAATACCAAGCCGGTAAAGAAACTTTACACCCAATAAATCACAAGTCGTAACGGCTGAACGGTAACAGATCATAAAGTCGGATTATCTCTGGCGGATGTGCTTTTTTTTCATGATTCTTTTGTTTCTTTCTTAGATAAAAACTTTAGTTCAGGGGTCCCAAATTCGAGTCCTGGAGGGCCACAGTGGCTGCAGGTTTTCATTTGAACCCTTTTCTTAATTAGTGACCTGCTGTTGCGGCTAATTAACTTCTTTTGAATTCATTTGAATTGACTTGCTCTTGAAGACTCGGACCCCCCAATTGTTTCTTTTGCCTTAATTAGCCGCCAAACAATAATGAGATACAAAATTAACCAAAACGTGACTAGCAAACAATATCTGATATCACACATGTGTGTTTGGGAGACTCAAATAAATGCATTTATCTGCTGAACCAGGGGCTGGTGCTGCCCTCTAACTCCTTCTCCTCTTTCCCTGCAAAACAACCAATGAATCCACAACTTAGCCAGCACTTCCGGTCCTTTACTCTTTGGGGGCTGAATATTTTTTCCAAAAAACTTGAAGCAATGGTGTCACCCATAAATCAACATAAAACATCTGCTGCTGCATGCAGTGTCTCTGGCAGCAGTGAAAGGGCAGTGGGCAGCTCGATGGGCACCAGGAATGAGTGGCGGGCTGGCTGCCTGGCTCTCTTCACGCATCATGTGGGCAGCGGTTGCGGTTGCAGTGTGACACAGTCTGATTTGTACCTCTTGTCATTGCAAATTGGCGGCCCTCCCAGGCATGTGTGACATCAGCTACATGAACGTGTTCAGCACCACAATCAGCCGGGGGACGATCAGCTGATACTGGTACCTCATTTTCGTTTTTCAATTTTCCGTCTCCAAATCACTTTAATCCAAATCGGAGTCTGAAGATCACAGTCTGATTCAGCGAGACCATGCAAAACGTCGTCCACAGAGTATTTTGCTTTGCACATTCACTTTGGTCGCTCGTCAGAGATCGATGCCAGGACCAGATCTGGGGGACCCTGCTTTAGTCAGAAGAGAAATGCAACAAAGAGCCACAAATAATCCCAACCTCCAAGTAAAAAACAGCTGTTTGAATCAGACCGACATTTCCAATATCTATCTGGAATTGGCATTGCTTCCGACGTTTCAGACAACAATGGCCTCCTTTTGGTGGGAGGCTTTTACATTATCAGGTGTTTCCAAATGAATTCCATTCCAATTTTTTTCCCTTGGACGGTGGTCCTTCATTCCTGCCCACCCCCACTTTCTCAATGCAAAAAAAATTCCTACAGAAATAGCCGAGGTTTATGGCGGCGGTCGTGGTGTTGCCGTATGTCGTCCCCCTTTAACCCCTCATGAGATTTTAAACACAGAAGTTGGGTTTTAAATAGAGCAAAATAATAAATTGGCCATCAATCAATACAATTCCCTCAACTGTCTCCTTAATGGAGTAGCGACCTTCCTCCTCACCCGCCCAATAGATCAGTCAGAAGTGTCCATATTTTACAGACTTTCGGCACATTAATCTCAAGAGTTATGGCCCCCCTCCCCACTCCCCCTACCGCCCTGCTTTCACAATCGCAGCAATTACGCTGATTTAATTGAAGTGCTCCAGTTATTATTTCTCCGTTCTGCTGATCCCAGCTTCCGGCGTCCAGTCTTGCAAAGTGAATTATGAACTCCGGCAAGCAATGGTTTTATTACGTGCTGTAAATACTGAGGAATAAAGAGACCCCAAGCTTTCAATTCTCCTGGTGTATAAATCTCTCTTGGGGAAAAAAAAAGTCAAGGGAAAGGGCCAAGAGGGAAGCGTAATCTTCAAGATCATCTGGAATGAAACGGAATGAAGGTATCAAGATAATTTATTCCATTTTGAACAAAAATTAGATGTTGCTTTTGACTTTTGATTCAACAGAATATTTCAAATAACAACACACATTTAAACATTATGAGACCCTTAACTCCATATTTGGTGGCACAACCCTTTAGAGTTTGCAATCCCTGCACACAAACGATTCCTGGAGCTCTCTGTGAGTCTTCTGCTCCTGTCTGCAGGTCGTACGGCCCACTTGTCCTGAGCAGACTGCTCCAGCTGGTTCAGATTTAAAGAGGGTCTTGTTCTCCTTCTCTCCATAGATGTTCAATGGGGGTCTAAGAAGGGTTCGCAGAAGGTCACTTCAGAACAGTCCGATGTTTTGTTCTACGCCATACTTGGGTGCTGTTAGCTGTGTGTTTCGGCTCATTAACCCGTTGGAGGATCCATAACCTGTGAATGAGACAGAGCGTCCTGACACTGGGCAGGATGTTCTGCTCCATAATGTCTTTGATGGTTTTAAGATTTCATTGCTCCCTGTACAGGCTTAAGGCACCCCATGCCAGATGCAGAAAAGTAGCCCTAAAACACAACCAAGCCACCTCCATGTTTCACAGTAGGTATAACACACCTGAAAATATAATAATAATAATATTTCTTTACATTATTATAGCACTTTTCTCACTACTCAAAGCACTCTCATGGCATGGGCACAAATGATGGGACCCTTTAACCTCATATTTGATGACACAATCTTTAGAGTTTGCAATCCCTGCACACGAGCAATTCCTGGAACTTTCCACAAGTCTTCTGCTCCTGTCTACAGGGTGGTCTAGATCTAATTATACAAATGTTCGACTGACAACCGTCTCCCCGCCATTTTGGAATGCAGGGCAGGTGCTGCCATCAATCGGCAACAAAAAGAATTTTAAGTGAAATCTCTATGTGCAGGGCAGGTGCTGTGAATTCTCTATGTAATAAACTTAATAAGTTATAGCATAATGAAAAATGCATAATTAGATCTGGACCACCCTATACAGGTCGTGCGGCCCATTTGTCCTGAGCAGACTACTCCAGCTGGGTCAGGTTTGAAGAGGGTCTTCCTTCCCCCTCTCCATAGATGTTCATTGGGAGTCAAATCAGGGCTCATACAGGGCCACTTCAGAACAGTGTGATGTTTTGTTCTACGCCATACTTGGGTGCTGTGTGTTTTGGCTCCTTATCCTGTTGGAGGATCCATAACCTGTGAATGAGACAGAGCCCTTTGACACTGGGCAGGATGTTCTGCTCCAGAATGTCTTCGATAGTTTTGAGATTTCATTGCTCCCTGCACAGGCTCAAGGCACCCCATGCCAGATGGAGCAAAGTAGCCCTAAAACACAACCAAGCTACCGCCATGTTTAACAGTAGGTACTGTATAACACACACTGTATAGACATAAGTGATGGGACCCTTAACCCCATATTTGATGACACAACCTTTAGAGTTTGCAATCACTGCACAGAAACGATTCCTGGAGCTTTCCGCGAGTCTTCTGCTCCTGTATACAGGTCGTGCGGCCCACTCGTCATGAGCAGACTCCTCCAGCTGGGTCAGGTTTGAAGAGGGTCTTCCTTCCACCTCTCCATAGATGTTCAATGGAGGTCAATTCAGGGCTCATAGAGGGCCACTTCAGAACAGTCTGATGTTTTGTTCTACTGTAACGATTACCCTAAGCTCCAAGAAGACAATGCCTACATTAACGATAAACTTGCTGAGCTCTTATTAGCACATTGGACCTGACTCTTCTGCCACTTCTCCTCTCAAAGCGTATCATCAAGGCAGAAAACGAAAGAAAACAGTTATGGAACAACACAAGAGAAAAATTTACATATGTAAATATATTTAACTAAACAATTACACACTTTTACTTACTATAATACCAACAAAATAAAGCCCCCTTTAACTGTCTCTCGAGCAAAATGCCCATCTCATATACAAAGACACAACCAAATTCCCACTTTTATTTAGAAAGGATGGCCAGTCCCAACAAACCATACATATATATATCGTTCAGCTTGATCAGTTTGGTGGAAGGTCAGTGATGGTCTGGGGAGGCATATCCATGGAGGGACGCACAGACCTCTACAGGCTAGACAACGGCACCTTGACTGTCATGAGATATCGGGATGAAACCCTTGGACCCATTGTCAGACCCTATGCTGGTGCAGTGGCTCCTGGGTTCCTCTTGGTGAACGACAATGCCCGGCCTCATGTGTTTGCGAGAGTATGCAGGGATTGATGCCATTGACTGGCCCCCACGCTCACTCGCCTTACCTCAATCCAATAGAACACCTCTGGGTGTGACATTATGTTTTGGTCCATCTGACGCCACAGCCTGTCCAGGAGCTCAGTGATGCCCTGGTTCAGATCTGGGAGGAGATCTCCTAGGACACCATCCGTCTTCTCATTAGGAGCATGCCCCCCAGGACGTTGTCAGGCATGCATACAAACTACTGAGTACGATTTGGAGTTGCTGCAATGAAATTTCGGCAAAATGGACTCGCATGCCTGCCGCATCATTTTTTCACTTTGATTTCTGGGGTGTCTTTGAATTCAGCCCTCTGTTGGTTGATCATTTTCATTTCCATCAAATGATGTGCCATCCTTTTGTTCCTAACACATTACCATATCAGACTATAGCAGTAGAGATGGCCAGCAGGACTTTTTTCCCATTGAGATCTGATGTGTTTTCAAAGTGTTCCATTAATTTTTTTGAGCAGTTTATAGACACATACATACTGTATATGTGGGGAGAAAAGTACATGGCTGTGATATCTCTGCCAATAAGCAGCTACCCTCTAAAACACACATAGCTCTGATCTCTCTGTCAAAAACGTCAAACGTTACTCTTTAACAATCTCTAGATGATACTGTCTGCTGAACAAACAGGAATCGCAAGCTAAGTGGAGGCTTGCCACTTACGCTCCAACACATGGCGACTCGAACAGAGGCTGGCGCATGAGTGAGGAGGGCTCCACCCTGCTCTCCACTCCTGAGGCCCCGCCCCCCTCCCCTTGGCCCTGCAGGCTCTCTCTCGGATTTGTGCAAATAAATCGGTGCTGCAAGTGACCTATGATACAGTACGTGTGATGAGAAAAGTTGCAAAAACAACCGGAATGTTCAAGCAAATAATAGAAAAAAACCTGATCTAAATCCGTTATGTAGTTCTCTTGTGAAAAGCGGACAGACAGACAGACAGACAGACAGACAGACAGACAGAAGCTGGATTTTCTATATATAGAGATGTGCTCAGACTCAGACAGGGTTCACATTGATTATAACGTAATAGAGAGACAAAAGATAAACCAGCAAATACATTTATGTGGCAGTGCTACAAAATATTACATTGACACAAGGATTCACATAACTTTTAGATGGCCATCGCAATCGCCCTGACTCGGCAGGAAAACAGATGACAAATTTGTTGAGTTAAACCGGGAGATGCGGGCAAAAAGGCAAAACAAATAAAAATAAAAATGAAACGCAGCAACCGAAATCCCAGACGAGAGGCAAAAATCCCAGTGAAAAACACAGGCAAGAAGTCGAAAAGGAGGCGAGACACGAAAAGAAATCAGAAGGAGAATGCAATCAGGGTTCAGAAGGATTTATCAGCCAATCAGATCAAGCTCAATGCAAATTTGAGGTCACGACCCCGGAAGCCACGCCCCTAGAAACACGGGACACAACCCTAACACAAAATGGCTTCCTCTGTTCCTCATGGGTGGAGGTTGATTTGAGTTTAGTTTTGTTAAGTTTGACTCAATTATATGGAATTTTATATGCTTTTAATAAATTCATTAAATAACAAAAAACAAAATGGCTTCCATAATTGGAAAAGGCTATAACAGCTGTTCTCAAACTGTGGGGCGCGCCCCCCTAGTAACAAAAAAGGGGGCGCGAATGTTGCCATATGTTTCGCTATTCATAGGGAAATTTTAAACTTGTAGTGGTGTATCAGCAGCAAAAAGTATAGGAATAAATTTTATTAGTGTTTCAAAAAAACGTTAGGGGGGGGCGGGATTAAAACTGTTATGAAAACTCGGGTCACAAGTACTTAAAGGTTGAGAAACACTGGGCTATAAGACCCCAAAAATTTAGCCCCGAACCAAAGGGAAGAACGTTTTCTTGTAAGTGTGATAAGATGACAGACGTTACCTGGACAGCCAAGAGAAGCACTTCAGGTCATTCCTTACCCACTGACACAGACGGATGTCTTCTTTTCGGCTCAGTCCATCCCTAACACACTAAGCCCACTCCTCATTTTTCACTGCTGGTCAGACTCCATTGCCTCTGCAGTAATAAAATGGACCTCCACAATGAGGCACTCAGGATGCAAAGATTTCTCATCAGCAGCAATTACCCTCTTCACACTGCTGACGGAGTCCTCAGTCAGTCAAGCTTGCGGCAGACCCCAGCGGATGAACCACGAGGAAGCGCTAGGAGTCAAAATCACATCCCACTCATCCTCCCCTCCGCCATCATTTTCTGTCTTTTCCAAGGTCATTAAACATAGTTGTGCTGTTTTTCGGCTATCATACGTTCAAATGAACTTCGTCTGTCCCCCAAAACCCACCCATTATCTCACACTACTAATAACCCAATTTACACAAATTGCTCTCTTCATAACACCAGGCTACCCTCCACTCCGGATACTCTCCATTGTGACCAAAGCTGTACACCTGCATCTCCAAACTCACAGCCATACTAGGTTTCCATCCTTCTCTCAGGTTTACAGTTGATGTTTCCACCACAACTCCACCATTTTTAGATATCAGCCTTTCTATCAGCTCTCCTGGACCTAAACTGGAATCTCAGTTCATGCAGACCACTTACACAGAGTGACTTTGTGCCGAAGATGAATCCTTTTCTTACGGACCAGACCACTCCGTGCATTCAAAAAATTAATTGTGCAGAAGGATGAAGTTTATGGCTCCACTTCCATAATCACTTAATGAAAGGTCCTGTAGGTGGGGTGGGCATTTCCCCCTTTGGGGGCTCATCATTACATACGGAAACATGATCCGCTCACACTTTAACCCACTTTTCCTATTCAGCTCTCAATTTCTTTTTTTCAAGTGCTGAAAAAGTAGGTAATTTGCAATCAAAGAGGGGACAGGTGTGAATGACAATGACAAGGAGCTAACGGCTCCACGGCTGGATACTCCATCATCTGCATGTGTGCTCATTATCCCTTTTTTAAAGTCTTTAGATGAACTGACATCTTAACAAAGAATTCAGAACTGCCGGAACCAAGAAGAATTGCGTTTAATATGGAAAGCAGGGAGTTGTCAGGTCAAAGCGGGAGACCCTGCACTGACAACTTAAAAAGGGACCACTTAGGTACTAAGTGACGAGATAAGATGGATGGGAGGAATGCAGTCATGTTATAAAAGAGGGCTGTGATGTGATATTCATGAAATAACTGGAAAAATGGAACTCACTATCTATCTATCTATCCATCCATCCATTTTCCAACCCGCTGAATCTGAACACAGGGTCACGGGGGGTCTGCTGGAGCCAATCCCAGCCAACACAGGGCACAAAGCAGGAACCAATCCCGGGCAGGGTGCCCACAAACACACCCACACATCAAGCACACACTAGGGCCAATTTAGAATCGCCAATGCCCCTACACCTGCATGTCTTTGGACAGTGGGAGGAAACCGGAGCACCTGAAGGAAACCCACGCAGACACAAGGAGAACATGCAAACTCCACGCAGGGAGGACCCGGGGAAGCGAACCTGGGTCTCCTAACTGCGAGGGCAGCAGCGCTACCACTGCGCCACCGTGCCGCCCATCTATCTATCTATCTATCTATCTATCTATCTATCTATCTATCTATCTATCTATCTATCTATCTATCTATCTATCTATCTATCTATCTATCTATCTATCTATCTATCTATCTATCTATCTATCTATCATATAGTGCCTTCACTCTATCTATCTATCTATCTATCTATCTATCTATCTATCTATCTATCTATCTATCTATCTATCTATCTATATAGTGCCTTTCATATCTATCTATCTATCTATCTATCTATCTATCTATCTATCTATCTATCTATCTATCTATCTATCTATCTATCTATCTATCTATCTATCTATCTATTATATAGTGCCTTTCATATCTATCTATCTATCTATCTATCTATCTATCTATCTATCTATCTATCTATCTATCTATCTATCTATCTATCTATCTATCTATATAGTGCCTTTCATATCTATCTATCTATCTATCTATCTATCTATCTATCTATCTATCTATCTATCTATCTATCTATCTATCTATCTATCTATCTATCTATCCCTGCCAACAACACTAAAATCTATCTATCTATCTATCTATCTATCTATCTATCTATCTATCTATCTATCTATCTATCTATCTATCTATCTATCTATCTATCTATCTATCTATCTATCTATCTATCTATCTATCTATCATATAGTGCCTTCACTCTATCTATCTATCTATCTATCTATCTATCTATCTATCTATCTATCTATCTATCTATCTATCTATCTATCTATCTATCTATGACTGTGTGTAACACGTGGCTCTCAAAGGGGCTTAGATGGGTTTTTCTTAAATGTCTGTGGACTTTTTTAACCAAATGTGCCATCCTGGGACCACTTAGGTGTTCGCCAGCCAGATGACTGGATGGACTGGACGTCTCCTCACTTTTGTTTGCCCTTCCTGGTTCTTAAACCACAAGTTGCTGATTCAGCCTCTCTGAGTGTCCTTGAGTGAGTCCCTTAACCTGTTTCTGCTCCAACTGTGACAATATCTGTAAACAGCTGTCACATAGACTGACCTTGAAAGTCAATTTTATTAAATAAATGTTCTGGTATTTTGCAGAGTCAAGCCACCAATGGCCAGCACATACATTTTGAACAGACATTACCATTCAGTAGTCACCGGTACAGCATTTGTTAAATTAAGTATGCACTCTACTTTGACATCACCTCCAGCTTGGGTGGGAAATGTGATTAAGTTGTTGTGTGGTAAATCACAAGGATGCCGACTGAGTCTCCAGCACTGAGCCACTTACCCTGCCACACTATAGAAATACAGAAGCCATTCTTGTATGCTGTGCATTTAAGGGGGCATCCGATGGTGTGCTTTGCAAATTGTTTCTCCCCACCAGTGACTAAACCACTGAGCTATAAAATATGAGGTGGTCACTTCAGGCTCAGGACGCATTCCCTTTGTCACCTTCAGCAAGTTGCTTTACCTTCCAGAGCTCACATTATAGAAAAGAAATGAACACACATCTGCAGAATACCTTGGAATGGTATAGAATGGGCCATAAAAAAATCAAAAGGTCACACATTCAATAGCCACCACTAATCCCTATTGATGACTATATTGTCACTTTATCTTCTCCAATTTATTGCTCAGGTCATCTTTATTGGTATACCGTGTCACACACGTGCATATGGGAAACACCATCAGGGTTCATCTACTGGTAGTTGCACTCCAAACCAGAAGGTGGCACTGCCACTTAATGCCTTTCCTCTTCCTCCCTCTACAGAACAGATGCTTTCATCTCTGATGTCATTTCAAATTCCCACCCTTCTGGGTCACATTCCTGAAAAACGGCTCTGCCGCCATCTTGGAGTCAGTCTGAAGAAGGCTCTCCTCTGAAGAAGATGTCTCCGCAATTGAAAACATCTTTGTGATTATATGGGGTCACCTAAGTGATCCAACCCTTTATGACGTGTTGTCTTATTGATTTCCTACACTTAAGGTATTGTTTTTGTAAATTTAATATCATGTCAGTTCTTAGAATTAACATTTTTATTGTGAACTGCATTCTTGCTTTCTTCCTGAAGCACCTCGTGATGATGGAATATGTGAAGTGCACTCTATTATTTTCGGAACTTACCATTACTTATAAACCAGAGCGCACATTAAGATCTCAAGATGCCAGCCTGCTTAAGATTCCAAGGATTAATAAAATAACAAGTGGGAGGTCAAGTGCTTTTAGTTTCAGGACCCTGAAGCTGCGGAACAAACTGCCTGCTAATATAAGAGTCTCAGATTTGAACTCCAGGCTGAAGACTCACCACTTTAGTCTGGCATACCCTGACTAGAGCTGCTGGTTAGCTGTCATACTGCTTCTCTGCTTGTTAGTCAATTGTAAAGAACTATAAGTAGTACAATATTTATAAACCATTACTTACCCTCCTCTATTCTCTTTCTGTTCATGGTGACCTGATGTGGCTACTGCTCCACTGCCAGGCTGCTCTACTGGGTTCAGAAAAATCCTCTCAGATAGCGGAGCACTCAAATAGATGGGTCCTTTCATCAGATTGGATGGTCCACTATAGAATGACCAGTAGTGGGGTAGGAGGCCAGTTGGACGAGGTCTCCAGGACTGTATCTGTGTCTGACTTTGTTTTTGACTTTCTTTATTACAATTTCATCTCCTCCATTATCAACTGGCTGTAGTCCTAAAATTAGCTAATGGACAGATGTGGTTGGGTTCTATTTCCATTAATCAGTCTCTGCTTTGTTTTCTGCGCATTTTAGCAAACCTGTAACTTTGGTCACGCATGGACATTTGTGGATCACCCTCTGGGTTCATCTGAGGAACAAAAGGTAATACCACCCCGGGTCGAGAGGGGGCGTTCATACTAAACGTCTCCTGATTGCACTTGCCTTCTCCTTCTCCTCTTTTGTTTCCTCTGCACTGCAGAATAGACACCCACTGAGGGCAACTGACAGGTCCCCACCTATAAAGCCCACAGCTGCTTCTTATCTATCTATCTATCTATCTATCTATCTATCTATCTATCTATCTATCTATCTATCTATCTATCTATCTATCTATCTATCTATCTATCTATCTATCTATCTATCTATCTATCTATCTATCTATCTATCTATCTATCTATCTATCTATTATATTGTGCCTTTCACATATCTATCTATCTATCTATCTATCTATCTATCTATCTATCTATCTATCTATCTATCTATCTATCTATCTATCTATTATATTGTGCCTTTCACATATCTATCTATCTATCTATCTATCTATCTATCTATCTATCTATCTATCTATCTATCTATCTATCTATCTATCTATCTATCTATCTATATAGTGCCTTTCATATCTATCTATCTATCTATCTATCTATCTATCTATCTATCTATCTATCTATCTATCTATCTATCTATCTATCTATCTATCTATCTATCTATCTATCCCTGCCAACAACACTAAAATCTATCTATCTATCTATCTATCTATCTATCTATCTATCTATCTATCTATCTATCTATCTATCTATCTATCTATCTATCTATCTATCTATCTATCTATCTATCTATCTATCATATAGTGCCTTCACTCTATCTATCTATCTATCTATCTATCTATCTATCTATCTATCTATCTATCTATCTATCTATCTATCTATCTATCTATCTATCTATCTATCTATCTATCTATCTATCTATCTATCTATGACTGTGTGTAACACGTGGCTCTCAAAGGGGCTTAGATGGGTTTTTCTTAAATGTCTGTGGACTTTTTTAACCAAATGTGCCATCCTGGGACCACTTAGGTGTTCGCCAGCCAGATGACTGGATGGACTGGACGTCTCCTCACTTTTGTTTGCCCTTCCTGGTTCTTAAACCACAAGTTGCTGATTCAGCCTCTCTGAGTGTCCTTGAGTGAGTCCCTTAACCTGTTTCTGCTCCAACTGTGACAATATCTGTAAACAGCTGTCACATAGACTGACCTTGAAAGTCAATTTTATTAAATAAATGTTCTGGTATTTTGCAGAGTCAAGCCACCAATGGCCAGCACATACATTTTGAACAGACATTACCATTCAGTAGTCACCGGTACAGCATTTGTTAAATTAAGTATGCACTCTACTTTGACATCACCTCCAGCTTGGGTGGGAAATGTGATTAAGTTGTTGTGTGGTAAATCACAAGGATGCCGACTGAGTCTCCAGCACTGAGCCACTTACCCTGCCACACTATAGAAATACAGAAGCCATTCTTGTATGCTGTGCATTTAAGGGGGCATCCGATGGTGTGCTTTGCAAATTGTTTCTCCCCACCAGTGACTAAACCACTGAGCTATAAATAATGAGGTGGTCACTTCAGGCTCAGGACGCATTCCCTTTGTCACCTTCAGCAAGTTGCTTTACCTTCCAGAGCTCACATTATAGAAAAGAAATGAACACACATCTGCAGAATACCTTGGAATGGTATAGAATGGGCCATAAAAAATCAAAAGGTCACACATTCAATAGCCACCACTAATCCCTATTGATGACTATATTGTCACTTTATCTTCTCCAATTTATTGCTCAGGTCATCTTTATTGGTATACCGTGTCACACACGTGCATATGGGAAACACCATCAGGGTTCATCTACTGGTAGTTGCACTCCAAACCAGAAGGTGGCACTGCCACTTAATGCCTTTCCTCTTCCTCCCTCTACAGAACAGATGCTTTCATCTCTGATGTCATTTCAAATTCCCACCCTTCTGGGTCACATTCCTGAAAAACGGCTCTGCCGCCATCTTGGAGTCAGTCTGAAGAAGGCTCTCCTCTGAAGAAGATGTCTCCGCAATTGAAAACATCTTTGTGATTATATGGGGTCACCTAAGTGATCCAACCCTTTATGACGTGTTGTCTTATTGATTTCCTACACTTAAGGTATTGTTTTTGTAAATTTAATATCATGTCAGTTCTTAGAATTAACATTTTTATTGTGAACTGCATTCTTGCTTTCTTCCTGAAGCACCTCGTGATGATGGAATATGTGAAGTGCACTCTATTATTTTCGGAACTTACCATTACTTATAAACCAGAGCGCACATTAAGATCTCAAGATGCCAGCCTGCTTAAGATTCCAAGGATTAATAAAATAACAAGTGGGAGGTCAAGTGCTTTTAGTTTCAGGACCCTGAAGCTGCGGAACAAACTGCCTGCTAATATAAGAGTCTCAGATTTGAACTCCAGGCTGAAGACTCACCACTTTAGTCTGGCATACCCTGACTAGAGCTGCTGGTTAGCTGTCATACTGCTTCTCTGCTTGTTAGTCAATTGTAAAGAACTATAAGTAGTACAATATTTATAAACCATTACTTACCCTCCTCTATTCTCTTTCTGTTCATGGTGACCTGATGTGGCTACTGCTCCACTGCCAGGCTGCTCTACTGGGTTCAGAAAAATCCTCTCAGATAGCGGAGCACTCAAATAGATGGGTCCTTTCATCAGATTGGATGGTCCACTATAGAATGACCAGTAGTGGGGTAGGAGGCCAGTTGGACGAGGTCTCCAGGACTGTATCTGTGTCTGACTTTGTTTTTGACTTTCTTTATTACAATTTCATCTCCTCCATTATCAACTGGCTGTAGTCCTAAAATTAGCTAATGGACAGATGTGGTTGGGTTCTATTTCCATTAATCAGTCTCTGCTTTGTTTTCTGCGCATTTTAGCAAACCTGTAACTTTGGTCACGCATGGACATTTGTGGATCACCCTCTGGGTTCATCTGAGGAACAAAAGGTAATACCACCCCGGGTCGAGAGGGGGCGTTCATACTAAACGTCTCCTGATTGCACTTGCCTTCTCCTTCTCCTCTTTTGTTTCCTCTGCACTGCAGAATAGACACCCACTGAGGGCAACTGACAGGTCCCCACCTATAAAGCCCACAGCTGCTTCTTATCTATCTATCTATCTATCTATCTATCTATCTATCTATCTATCTATCTATCTATCTATCTATCTATCTATCTATCTATCTATCTATCTATCTATCTATCTATTATATTGTGCCTTTCACATATCTATCTATCTATCTATCTATCTATCTATCTATCTATCTATCTATCTATCTATCTATCTATCTATCTATCTATCTATCTATCTATCTATCTATCTATCTATCTATCTATCTATCTTTCTTTCTATTATCTATTGTGCCTTTCACATATCTATCTATCTATCTATCTATCTATCTATCTATCTATCTATCTATCTATCTATCTATCTATCTATCTATCTATCTATCTATCTATCTATCTATCTATCTATCTATCTATCTATCTATCTATCTATCATATAGTGCCTTTTATCTATCTATCTATCTATCTATCTATCTATCTATCTATCTATCTATCTATCTATCTATCTATCTATCTATCTATCTATCTATCTATCTATCTATCTATCTATCTATCTATCTATCTATCTATCTATCTGTTGCAGGATGAAGCACTCACTCACTTACATGGCTCTCTTATTTTGCTTATTTTGGCGCACGTAGCGTCCCTTTTCATTGACGTCTTCTTTCGTTGATATCGTCGTACTCCGCACCTGCAGTATGATTTTGATATACTTTATTAATCCCCCAAGGGGAAGTTATCTTTAGGGGTCAGCTGTTGTACAGCAGTTTTCAGGTTAAGGGCCCAATGGGGTAGGATCCTTTCTGCAGGTCTAGAGGTTTGAACCAGCAACGTTTCAGATACCAGCGTAGATCCTTAGCCTCAGAGCCCCCACTCCTGATATTCCAATGTATTTCTGAAGTGGCAAACATCCATTGTCCATCTGGCACTGAGAAGAGGACTACTTCCGTTTTGTGTGCTGCATTTACCCCCATTTAATGACACACACATTTCACACCCAACCTACCTGTAAGGACGGGGGGGGGGGGGGGGGGGGGTGTCTCTCTTTGATTTGCTCTTCTCAAGATTTCTTCCAAGGTTTTTTTCTCTTGTCTTCTTAAGAGAGTCCAGATTGGGGTGGTCGGGGGCTGTCCATTAAAACTGACCATTGTGCGATTTTGGGGTATACAAAAAAATTTTTTTGATGTTATTATTACTATTTTATTGACTGATTGATCATATTTTGTACAACTGTTCACACTGTGGAAGCGCAGAAACCATTGCTGTATTCTTTACATGTAGAATGCCTTGGCCTGGTGTTAATTGCAGGTCCCAGAGTGCCAGAGGTATTAGATTTTTAAGCCCAAGGCTGCCAGTTAATTGCCACCCCTTGGATTTCCTGTGTAATCATCGTGTACGTAAAGTGCCATGGAAGGTGGTGTTTACTTCGAGAAGCGTGGCCACCGAGTGGTGAAGCTGTTAAACTGGAAAGAACACAAAAATGGTAACATTTCATAACAGTTTCAAGCCCACTTAAAGGAAAATTGAATCCAAAAATGGTATTCTTGTGATATGTTACTCACCCCGTGTAGTGGTGACAGAAAAATAAATTAATCTAATGTGTTCATACAGAATGGAGAGATAAAAGTTGATGATATCACAGAAGCCATTGGCAACCGATGCTTTACAACGGCAAACGATGAAAGAAATGTCACATTACTCATATCGCAGTATCCACACGTCTGTCATCCAGGTGCCTCCTCAGAATGCTCCAAATGTGCAAAACGCAGGCGGTTTTGCTAAAATATTGTTAGTAATTTCTGGAACACAACACACATCACAATCATGAAACTAAAGCCTCATGGGATTGACTTTTTCAACTCAAGACAGGACTCTTGACCAATGAATGAGTAGGAGAAGCCTTAGTGTCCTTTTTATTGATGTGCCCTGATTATTCCGGAAGTTTCTGGCAACATTTTAGCAAAATAGTATGAAGTTTGTCACATTTCGAGCATACGAATGGATTGCATAAATTATGTGAGTGATGTTGAGATTTTTTTTTTCTGTTTTCCATTAACATTTTTCACATCGTTTGCCGATGTGCATCATTGGTCGCAATTGACTTCTGTTTCTTCATAAAATGTTTTCTTTCTGTTCTGCATAAAAAATGAGATATAAAAATAAAAAATGTCCTCAGCTACTACTGCAAAACTATGTGGGATAAGAAACACATATAAAACATAATTTTTCAGTAGAGTGTTCACTTAATCTGATTCAGTATTGTGGGGTTGGGGGACTGTTGCCTATCCCAGCAATATTGGGCACCCAAGACTAGTGTTGGATGGGGACTAAAATTTTGACTTTGCTATTGATACCCACTTTCAGAGTTCAAAACCAGCCCCAATACCAGAAGTAAATAACGGATAACTCCGTAACTCCCCATCTTACTCCCGCTGCCCTGGTTCGCAGCAGAATTGCTTGCCTCCCTGGTGCCCACTACACACCATTTTCCAATTGGATTACGAACAGCAATGAACTCACCTGTGAAGTTTCAATCGTGTCAAAGTGTGGAGTTTCATCTCGTGAAATCTACGTTTTTATGGCAACTACAAAGGCGAGTGTTTCAGAGGAAAACTGATGTTTGCTTCTGGTACTGAAAATCCTGAAATGCTGGTAATGTACTGTTTTACAAATGTCTGTTTTTTGGTACGCTTTTAGAACCGGTGTACCGCGTAACACTACCCAGTCCATTGCAGGTCCCATTCACACTCACTCATACTGAGCCAAATTAGAGTTGAAAAGCTTTTGTGTGAAATACGGAATGAAAAACACAACCGTAAAGCACATTGGTACTTGTGTTGAAGGTGCTGGATAAAGATGGCACGGTCGCAGATTCGGTCTCCAGCACTCACTCCATGTGTGACCCCGTGTCGCTGACCTCACCTCCAGTATTTACAACACACAAATTTACACCACCTGTTAGGCATTTTGGAATGTCGTTTTCCGGAGCTAGAGTGGCACCCTAGTGATTCAGGTGTTGGACTATAAACGTCTCGTCTTGTTAGGGACAGTCCCATTTTTATGCATCATGTCTCGTTTTATTCGTGGCATCCCAGAATGGAACAAAATGTCCCAGAATGTCCCGTTTTTTTTAGTTGGGCAAAACGCGAATGGGGACCCAATTCCCCCTTTGATTTCATGCACGTTTTTACAACTTCATTGATTTCAGTTCTCTCTTAACACACTCACTGGATTAATGAGTTGTGTCTCATTTTGGAATCATGAAAATCTAGTCGGTCTGTAAAGCCCAAGGTTTTTGGTTGATCCTCAACCCTCTGCCACACTCATCCCCTGTGTAAGTAACTTAACCTGCCAGTGTTTATCTAGTGTGATGGATTGCCGGATGGGATGCCCTTTCCAAGAGAAGACCGGGGGAATGGGCATACTGCCAGGAGTACCTCCCCCGGGACACGAGAGGGCAGCCCCCTTGATTTACATCGGGGCCATGGAATTGGAGCTTAGAAGCTCAACCCGATGGGGGTCCGTGGTCAACGCCAGGGGGCACCTGGACAGCTCCAGAGTCTGGACATGCAGCACTTCTGCCACACCCAGGAAGTGCTGCCGGATGTTAATCAATATAAAGGAGGCCATCTCACTCCATTCCTGAGCCAGAGTTGGGAGGAGGAGGACAAAGCTTGGGAAGAAAGGAGTAGAGGAGAGTCAAGAAGAGAAGGACTGAGTACTGTTTTGGAGCACTGTGTTGTGTGCAGGACATTAGTTTAATAAAAACGTGTGTGTTTTGGACATACGGTGTCTGTCTGTCTGTGCCTGGCTTTTTACACTTGTTAAAAATATTAAAAATCCTTGTTCTGTGCTGTGCCTGTGAAGCGCTGGCCAAATTAGATGACTTTTCTGCTGATTTTCAGTTGAAGCCTTCCTTTATATAATCATAACCAGTTGGAGGCAGTCGGCAGTGCTTTCCCATAAGGCCGATCGTCTAATGTGACATGCCTAACGACTGACACCACAGAGCCTGTGACTTGCTCTGATAAAATCAAACAGGTTGGATTTTCACATTAGTCGGGGCGGTGGGCTGTATACGCAGGAGGGCTAACAACCATATGAATCAAAGAATGTTCACTTAGAAGTACAATCAGGGTAGAATGTAGCAAATAATAAACACGCCTGTTTTGCACCTCACAAACAGAACAGGAGCTCGTCTGTCTGATATCTCGTGTTTTACATACCATAACAGAATTGTAAAAAGAATTAAAGAGCAGAGACCATTCGAACTGTGCCATGTCTGTCAGGCAACACGCTATTGGCTCTCAAAAAAAAAAATGGGGTGAGCTTCACTGTACCAGAAGATCGGCGCTCGGTCAGGACATGTGACATGGACTGTGTGGTGTCTGAGTTGGAAAGCGGGTATAGGAATTATGAGCTAAAAAGAGGGGTGAAGAGATTGGAAAAGAAAAAAAGGAAACGCAGTCAATGGAGTTTGATGTTATGCATCTGCGATTTTCAGTCGTGGAATTTTAATCTGCAGCTTTGAGCCCCCGCCCTAGAGCTACAAGTAGGTGGAATAGACTCCAATGGTCGGCCCAAGTAGATGGGGTTGACTCCAATGAGCAGTCCAATTAAGTGGATTTGAGTCCAATGGGCAGCCCAAGTAGATGGATTTGACTCCAATGGGTGGCCCAGGTAGGTTTAGTTGACTCCAATGGGCAGTCCAATTAAGTGGATTTGACTCCAATGGGCGGCCCATGTTGGTGGCGTTGACTCCAATGGGAGGTCCAAGTAGGTGGAGTTGACTCCAATGGGCAGTCCAATTAATTGGAGTTGACTCCAATTGGCATCCCAAGTAGGGGGAGTTGACTCCAATGGGTGGTCCAAGTAGGTGGGGTTGACTCCAATGGGAGGTCCAAGTAGGTGGAGTTGACTCCAATGGGCGGCCCATGTTGGTGGCGTTGACTCCAATGGGAAGTCCAATTAGGTAGATTTGACTCCAATGGGCGGCCCATGTTGGTGGCGTTGACTCCAATGGGAGGTCCAAATAGGTGGAGTTGACTCCAATGGGCAGTCCAATTAATTGAAGTTGACTCCAATTGGTCTCCCAAGTAGGTGGGGTTGACTCCAATGGGAGGTCCATGTAGGTGGAGTTGACTCCAATGGGCAGTCCAATTAATTGGAGTTGACTCCAATTGGATCCCAAGTAGGTGGAGTTGACTCCAATGGGCAGTCCAAGTAGGTGGAGTTGACTCCGATGGGCGGCCCATGTTGGTGGCGTTGACTCCAATGGGAAGTCCAATTAGGTAGATTTGACTCCAATGGGCGGCCCATGTTGGTGGCGTTGACTCCAATGGGAGGTCCAAATAGGTGGAGTTGACTCCAATGGGCAGTCCAATTAATTGAAGTTGACTCAAACAGGCACCAATAGAGTTTAGCTGCAGATCTCCAGAGCTCCTGCCAGTTACACTATGGTTATGATCAGAATTGTGGGAGGGTTACCTAACTCCAGTAATGCCAAATACTGCCATGTAAGTTAATCACACCTCCTTGTAGCTCCAGGGTGGAGGCTCCAGGCTACAGAGAGAGATCAGTGACTCTGGTGGGCAAATCTGTCATGCCCCACGACATCAGGTTAAATTCATGATTAATGCAGGTAAGTGTGGCCCCTTAGCAGTTAAGAGTTAATTGGCAGTGATCTCTATGTGTAAAACAATTTACATGTATAGCCCCTTGGAATGGTATTTACTGCAGTTTGTGCAGCCCCTCCAGAGGCTAAGGTGGATTATAAAGAGTCCCTTGACCTTCCGGTGCTCACCTTGTCCTAAAAACGAGTATATCAGAGTTGAGATGGTGTTCAGTACAGTAAGTTGCTATATAAAGTGAAGTCTGTCTGGAAAGTCAGTGCCAGTTAAACAATAAGAACTCACTATACAGGACAACTTGAAATATTTTAATAAATGAGGAAGAAGAAGTAGAGAGAAGAGGAAGAAGGGGCTGAAAAACTGAATGAATATTGCAATGAAGGCAATACTTTCTGTTTTTTGTTTTTTTAAATGAGTTAATGTGAAGTGCCAGTCAGTGCCATCTTTTGGCTCGGAAGTAATGTGCTTATTTTGGGCTTGATTTAATTTCTCTTACTAGAGCTGGCAGCCCTGGTGTGCGCCCATCATGGAGTTTGTGCATCTGCCAGGCTTTTTACCTCTAACATGTGTGTGTCAGGCTGGTAAAAAAAAAAAATAATAATAATAAATAAATAAAGGAAAATAAAATCTATTTAAAGGTTCCTAGAGGACGACTCTCCCAGCATCCTTTACTTTCTGGTGCTTTAAAGTGGCTTGCTTTGTTGCGTGTACCTCAGACTGGAAGAAGTGAAGGCATACCCTGAAGCCATCTTGGTCAGCCTAAATTGTTTTTGGTGGGCAAAGTTCTGCTGTAGAAAAAAAAAAAAGCATTCTGGGAGTGCCCCCCCCCCAACAGTGTGCAAAGCATTGGAGAGGTGAGGGTACATTCATGGAGTGCCATAGCTGCCAGGCAGGCTGACAGACCTAATTTGAAAAGCTGGCACGTACAAAGGAAGGTGGGTCCCGGTTCCACCTCTGGAACCCGATTTGCTTTTGCTTATTTGGCACAGAGACCTGAAATAAATGGGCACCCACTCCTCTCAGTCACACCCTAATGACATCAATATCAGGTGGCTCGTCATTATTAAAAGGGACAAATTCACCTCTTATAGAATAAAGAAAAACTGACACGCTAAGCAAGTTCTGAAAAGAAGAAAGGAAAAACAAATAAAAAAATAAAATGCAACTCTGAAATGAAAGAAAAAGTACATCAGTCTGGGCTTCTGTTCTACTCTGACATCCAGATGCCAGCGGTCCACCAGGCTGAATGATCCCTTCTCTGGGACAAAATAAAGAAAGTTCAGCATATGGATTGAAAATTAAGAAGGTCTCTATTGTTATTAGAATTAAAAACTAATAATAGGTCATGAGAGACGTCCAGCCATGTCCGTGAAGTCCATGTCTATTATTCTTTTTTTTGGACACACTTTGTGTGTGAGCTGCCCTGGAAGTGACCGTTCCATTAGTTAAATGGGGGTGAAGGAAGTCCAAGCTGGCAGGCATGGTGCCACTCCATCCTGGAGCTTTCAGTGCTCTCAGCACTGTTCTTCCCCCAGAGACTCACGGATTTCGCCCATGTCCATGGAAGCAGCGGGGACCATTGCTTTGGTTCCCCCTCCGGGAAACACTTCTACAGAGCTGGAGATGGACTGGACTGAGCGATCGCGGTAATAGCTGATGGCCTCCTGGTCAATGAAAGTCTGTTCTTCACGGAGTCCCTGCTCAAACATCTTGCGCTTGTGCCGGAATTCAATGACAGTCTTGGTGTAGGAATTCAGGGTGGTGACCGAGGCTGCCATGCAGCAGGTGAAAGACCCCCATGCCAGGCTGGGAAAAATAAAGAAAAAGGGAAGACATTTTATTAGAACGTTGGAAGCTTTTCACAAGAACAGGCCATTCAGTATAAGAAAGCTGGCTAGTCCTCTCCACACAACTCCTCCAAAATAACATCAAGTCGAGTTTTGAAGGACCCTAAAGTCCTACTGTCTACTACACTACTTGGTCACTTATTCCAGGTATCTGTTTGTGTGAAATTTACATTTAACAGTTTCCAACTGTGTTCCCATGTTCTTGCTGAACTCATTTTAAAGTCACTGTCTTGATCCACTGGACTAATTCCCTTCATCTTTTTAAACACTTCAGTCAGGTCTCCTCTTCATCTTCTGTTGCTTAAACTCTAAAGGCTCAGCTCTTTTAATCTTTCCTCATAACTCATCCCCTGTAGCCATGAATCTGCCTCGTCGTTCTTCTCTGGACATTTTCTAGTGCTGCTATGTCCTTTTTGGAGACCAAAACTGCCCCCAGTACTCCAGATGAGGCCTCACCAGTGTATTATAAAGGTTGAGCAGAACCTCCTGTGCCTTGTACTGCACACATCAAGGCGCTATATAACCTGACAGTCTGTTAGCCTTCTTAATGGCTTCTGAACACTGCCTGGCAGTTGATAGTGTCGAGTCCACTATGACTCCTATGTCCTCCTCGTAAGGTGGACTTTAAATGTTCAGACCTCCCATTGTGTATTCAAAACTTACATTTTTACTTCTTATGTGTAATTCTTTCCATTTGCTGACATTTCATCGTCCACAACTCCACCCAAGCCTGAGTGCTGTCCAAGTCCCTCTGTGATTATTTAACAAATTTGAGATTATCTGCCTGTCCACCTCTCTTGGTATCATCTGCAAACTTAATCAGCTTGTTATTTATATTTCTATCTAAATTATTTATATATTGTGAATGATTGAGGCACCGTTGTCCCCTTGAACCCTCAGATCAGACGTCAGACACCAGGTAAAATCCAAAGATGAATATTTATTATTATATCTAACGTGCACAAAGCACCTACACTCCACAATACTTATATAATTAATAACCAATACAATAAACCAATCAATAATCAATCCTCCACTCCCAGACGCATTGCCACCCTTCCACCCAGCTCAGCTCAACGTCTGGGATTTCCCATCGTCCTTTTATACCCCCTGACCCGGAGGTGTTCGTGTCCAACAATCCACAAGTCCTTATGACTTCCAGGTCAGGGTAAAAGTCCTTTTCCTCAACCCAGAAGCCGTCGTTCCTTCTGGTCATGTGATCATGACGCACTTCCGGGTTATAGGGCACGTAAGAGTCCTTGAGCCTCCCTGCAGCGTCCTCTGGAGGGCCCCACGGTGTCCAGCAGGGTTGGGAATAAAAACTCCATTGTCCATAATTCCCTGCTGGTCTTCGGGGCACTTCCATGCTACAGGGAGGGCTCCATCTAGCGGCCTGGGGGTATTGGCCGGGATGAATGGCCGGCCATATCTCACAGTATGTTACTGGCCAAACTATATTTTAGGATAAACTAGTTTAGTCCAGTCCAAACTACTTTGTCCATAGCACGATAGGATGAAACCCACCCTTAGGAGAAACTGGTATGGCCTCGGCTAAACTAGCTTATCCTAATATTAACAATAGCAGCGGCCCCAGCCCTGACCCCTGCTGGACACCACTCATAACATCACCCAGTTCTGATAGGGCTCCTCTCTCCATCACCCTCTGCTTCCTGACAATTTCACGCCCATCTACACACCACACCCTTTTAGTTTGATGCCCAGCCTCTAATGTGGCACCTTATCAAATGCTTTATGAAAGTCAAGATAAATGATCTCTTGTTCTCCACTTTGATCAGAGTGTTTTGTTGATTCCTCGTAGAATTCCAGCTTGTTGATAAAACACGACCTCCTTCTTCTGAACCCACACATCTGGAAAAGGCAAAGCCATCCATCCTGACTGGGACATCAGTTGAGTGTCACCTCCCGTTACAGTGCACTGTACAGTAAATAAAGTAAGTTATTGTCTAACAGTGTGGTGTCTTCCCAGTCGGTGATGAGGGTCTCACTCACCCTTATGGGGGCTCATTTATAAAGGCTGTGTAAGCATAAGAAGAGACTGGAAAAGGGCCTTCTTAATGGCTTCTGAACACTGCCTGGCAGTTGATAGGGTCGTGTCCACTATGACACCTTAATCGTCCTCATATGGTGTTTTTTCAATTATCACACCTCCCATTGTGTATTCAAACCTCACATTTCCACTTCCTACATGTGATTCTTTACATTTACTGACATTACATTTTATCTGCCCAAGCCTGTGTGCTGTCCAAGTCCTTCTGTGATAACCCAATGGATTCGAGATTATCTGCCAATCCACCGAGCTTAGTATTGTCTGCAAACCTAACCAGCTTGTTCTTTATTCTAAAATGATGTTTCTTAATGTATATAAAAAACAGCAGGGACCCTGATTCCTTAGTGACCCCCAGTCCTGACAAGCTTCCTCACACCCTCACCCTGTGTTTGAGCCAGTTTTGCACTCCCTGAACACCCACTGCTCCACACCACTTCATTGTCATTTAAAAAGACGTACTAACACATCTACGCTTTTACCTTTCATCTTAACTAGAAAAACATAATCACGCCACTTCTAGCGTCGTTACATTGGTTACCAGTGTCATTTAGAACTGACTTTAAATTACTACTAATGGTTTACAAAGCCTTAAATAATCTCACCCTGTCCCATATTTTGGAATGGCTGCCTCCTTACACTCCAAGTTGTAACCTCAGATCTTCAGATGCTATGCTGCCATATCCTAACATGGGGTCACAGGGGTCCACTGGAGCCAATCCCAGCCAGCACAGGGCAGGAATAAATCCTGGGCAGGGCACCAGCCCACTGCAGGACACACACACACACAGGACAATTTCGGATCGCCAATGCACCTAACCTTCATGTCTTTGTACTGTGGGAGGAAACCCATGCAGACATGGGAAGAACATGCAAACTTCACACAGGGAGGACCCAGGAAGCGAACCCAGGTCTCCTAACTGCAAGGCAGCAGCACTACCCACAGCACCACTGTGCCGCCCGTACTGCTTCTAATTCCAACCTGAAAAGAAGTGGTGAGGCGGTCTTTTGCTCTTATACACCTAACATTTGAAGTACTTTACCAATAGAAATTTGCCAGACTAATACTGCAGAACAATTTAAAAAACAGCTAAAACCCATTATTTTAAAATGGCTTTTTCGTAGCTACATCCATCCATCCATTATTCAACCCACTATATCCTAACTACAGGGTCACAGGGGTCTGCTGGAGCCAATCCCAGCCAACACAGGGCGCAAGGCAGGAAACAAACCCCAGGCAGGGCACCAGCCCACCGCAGTTCGTAGCTACATTTTAGTTGTATTCCTCTAATTGAATTATCATTTTCCCCTGCCTTCTGCAGTTCCCTATTTATCTGGACTATGCTGTCTTTTCCAGGTCTTCTGTGCTGATGATCTGCGCCACCGCTACCTGATGAAGGTACCACACTGCTCCCTGTGTTTATGGATTGAATGGTAGGTGTCCCAGATGTCCACACATCCTTCTTCTTCTTCTTCTTTCAGCTGCTCCCATTAGGGGTTGCCACAGCAGGTCATCTTCTTCCATATCTTCCTCTCCTCTTCATCTTGTTCTGTCACACTCACCACCTGCATGTCCTCTCTCACCACATCCATAAACCTTCTCTTAGGCCTTCCTCTTTTTCTCTTCCCTGGCAGCTCTATCCTTAGCATCCTTCTCCCAATATACCCAGCATCTCTCCTCTGCACATGTCCAAACCAACACAATCTCGCTTCTCTGACTTTGTCTCCCAACCGTCCAACTTGAGCTGATCCTCTAATATACTTGTTCCTAATCCTATCCATCCTTGTCACCCCCAATACAAACCTTAATATCTTTAACTGTGCCATCTCCGGTTCTGGGGCCTCATGCATAACGCCGTGTGTAGAATTCACACTAAAACATGGCGTATGGACAAAAGTCAAAATGTGCGTACGCACAAAAAAATTCAGATGCAGAAAATCATGCGTCAGCCAACTTCCACGCACTTCTGCTACATAAATCCCAGTCTGTGTGAAATGTAATGCTCGTGCATGCGCCTGACGCCCCTCCCAGACTCCTCCCAGAATTACGCCTTTTGAATGTGCAAATCAACATAAATATTCCCTTAAGTTCAGCATTCCGTGAAAAGACAATGGCAAAAGCATAGGGAAAAAAGATGCAAATGGCCAAGAAGCCAGCAGTACTCCGTCTGACTTGTTTCCATTTCCACCTGTGGGAACTCATCATGCACTATCTGGTCTAAGAAAACACTTCAGAAAAAATGTGACAGACTGAAAATGGTCCATTTTAGGGTTCAAATCATTTGTACGATATCCCGGGAATGGAAAAAAATCTACGATGTAAGAACCTAACAATGCAGACTTAGAATCCATAAAATGAAATATGGTCTGAGACTGGCAAGGATTGGTTTCAAATTAAGTAACTGGGTTGGAAACGAAAACCTGCAGCCACTGCGGCCCTCCGGGTTTGACGTTGCCCACCCCTGCTCTAAACGGTTTGATTGCCACATGTGAGGAAGTCCTGTAGGTGGCAACGAACCTCAGTAAGGCAGCACGGTTTTCAGGTCTAATTGACACCTCCAGGTGTCTGCATTGTGTTCAGTTATCGCTTAAACTGACCGAAAATAATCAGATTAGACAGCTCAGCATTTAAGTGACAATCATTAGAAAGAAGAGAAGAAAATTGACTTTGATGCGTGTGTTTTTGGTGTCAGGAGATTCACTATCTGCTTTGGTCTCTGTTTATCATTAATCCTTTGGCCATAGTGTAGGTTAAGTGTGGCTTCTAGTTTTCTTTCCAGCACGTTCCTTCATTTCAGGTCAATCCCTCTTATTGATCAAACCTCTCATTTAATGACATGCCTTGTTTCAGCTACCTCTCCTGCTATCACATAAATGACCAAAGTGCAGATTTTACTTAATGGGATGCCATGTTGCCTACCTTTGCTTTTTTATCTTTCCCTCCTAGGCCACACTCTTTTTCCTCTGCGGTTCTTAATTTCATGAATTCTTCTCAGAATGTGAATGATCCTCATTTTAGCTTCAGTGCTAATTTCCTCTAATTGCAAGTATTCATTATTGGCTTTCATTACCCTTACCGTCTTTTTTTTGTCCAAAGACTCTTGAGTTTTGTCCTGGTCTTTTGTTCCTGATTTTTGCTCTCATTCATGCTAATCAAAAGCTCAACCAGGTTCATTAACTCTGTTAGGGCTAATTATTTTTTTTTTTCGTTTTGACCCATGGAGCTGAATATTTTTTTAAAAACTCAATTTTTCTAACAAGCACACAAAGCAATGGTCCAGCCATCCATTATCCAACCCGGTATATCCTAACTACAGGGTCATGAAGGTCTGCTGGAGCCAATCCCTGACAACACAGGGCACAGGGCAGGAAACAAACCCCGGGCAGGGCGCCAGCCCACCGCAGGGCACACACACACCCACACACCAAGGACAATTTAGGATCGCCAATGCACCTAACCTGCAAGTCTTTGGATTGTGGGAGGAAACCCACCCAGAGAACATGCAAACTCCACGCAGGGAGGACCCGGGTCTCCTAACTGTGAGGCAGCAGCGCTACCCACTGCGCCACTGTGCCGCCCACAAAGCAATGGTTTCACACATATTTCAACATAAATGACTTAATTTTGACAAATGTCACTCTGTTTTGGGTTCCATGAGCCTCAACAGTATATGAATTCAAATACTCACTACACACCTGTTGGTCTCATCGCTCAGAAGCTGAAAGGCAACTTCTAGAAAAACACAACCTGAAGTAGTCAAGGGGCCGGTGCAGTGGAGTAGCAAGCTTGCTGAATGACTAATGTCTAAAGTGTCCGTTTTCTAATATTCTCATAGCTCTTTGGCCTTTCCCCCCACCCTGCTTCTTCTCCTCTGTCCCTGCCTCAAATTCAATTAGCTGTATCTATAAAACGGCAAGGTGTCTGCACAGGTCTTCATTTTTTGAAGGAGATCAGAATCTGCCAATCTCCAGACCTTGGGGTGATTTTGATAAGGAATTTCTTTTTTGATTTTTGCCACCAAGTCAAGTGAAGTCAAGTTGGGGAGCATGCACTGGTGCAGCATGTTGCTGTACCCACCACATGACGAAACAACTCGGGATCCAGGTTGGCAATCCCCCAGGCAGACACACGGTCCAGTCCCACCCTACGGAAATGACCCTCTATTTGCCGCAGCCAGGTGTTACGTGGGCGACCCCTTGGCCTGGTCCTGCCACTCAGATCCCCAAAAATGAGGATCCTATGAGCTGGATCACCCTCGGGTAATTGTGCCACATGGCCGTAGTGTCATAACTGACGCTCCCTCACAATGCAGGTAATGTGCAGGTAAGTTTGCATCAAAATCGGAGTTCGATAAATTGGATTCAGCAATAATACGCAAAAAATAAATAAATGATACGCACCGAGTACAGTAGTCTCCTGCTTAAGTACGCAACTTGAACCTGCGAAGTTTGCGCATACTTAGCTGCCACTCCCAGCTCCCAGATCAGCTGCTCTGCTCTGAAGTTCAAATTGAAGCTGATGATACATTCGATGATCTTAAGAAATTGTTTGAATCATTTCAGAGCAAGATCTGGGCTGTCTCCCTCAAAGCCAAACGCAAGAAACTTCAAAACCTTCGCCAAATGACGATTCATGACATGTTTAACTAATAAAACTTGAACCCAAAATTTTAGGGAAAAATATGCGTACTTAAACGGGTGCGTACTTAAGCGGGAGGCTACTGTACTTTGCTTTGCACATTTGCTTCGCTCTCTCACTCAGTATTGATACCATTCTAGATGTTGTTTACTCTCCGCTACTCACGCACACGAAGGGATTCGACGTCAAGTCAACGAGTCGAACAGTCCTCCTAGTAAAGAGGGTCTACCTATAACGTAACAGTAAGTTTTATCAACGTTTACAGCCTTTATCGCCCTCTGCCCGTGGATATCGACTTTATCCATCCTCAACCCCTTGAGTTAACAAAAGTCGACCCAAAAAGAGTTAAACACCGGATAAGATGTTACTGTCCATGGACGCAATCCAGTGACCTGAGACGAAGACTGGACTGTGGTGGGTGGAACAGATCTCTAATGATTTCCAAGGCCTTCTTGTGGCATCGACTGTTACCGATCAGGAAGTATGGCACCAATGATGTGTTGTGGAGTTCAGAGGCAGACGTTGCCAAGCACGGTGCTACAGTGTCCACCACAGTAAATAAGAATGCTAAGAAACTAAATATCTGAGGACCTAAAGAATGAGTGAAGACGTTGTTATCTGGTGTCACACACAGATTGCCTCACCGAACTTGTAACCCAGATAGTAAACTGTGTCTATGATAGGCTGAAGAGAAACCGACGGCACAATCATTTTTTTAATCTATCTCTGGCCTCAAGTCTTTTCCACTACTGTAGATTCCCAAAGCGCTGCTTCTAGAAAAACTAATATAAATTGGATCAGTAAGTCATTCCCATGAGGAACACCAAAGATGAGGAGGAGGAGGAGGAGAAGGCAAGGGTCCGTGCAGCACAGAGGGCCCCTTGTAAAATGGTGTCTGGAGCTGCAGAAAAATAGTGAAGTACGCTTCATTGAGAGGTTATTAGAATTTGATAGCACAGCCTTGGTGTTATCTGCCGCCTCATCTGTTCATTTTATGACACCAGGTTGGTAGAGTGCAAATGGTACCCTGCAGACTGTGGAGAGAACTGGGGGGAGACAGGCTAGGAGGAAGAGTAGACGCTACTACGCCTTTTAAACTGTTTAGGTGGTTTAAATTGACCAAGTTAGGTCAGCTGGCAGGTGCACACCAAGGAATTTAACTAAAGCTCATTGGAGTATTGGGTGCAGTTGTTTGGTGTCATATAACCAGTCATTTGCAGCATGTTGTTTCTTTCTTGATGAAGACATTCCAAAGTTCTGACTCCAGCTGCAGATCTCCAGTGCTGCACTCCATCCACTGTTACTGTCAATGTGCCCAGTGATGTTCAGCGATACACCTGCTCGTTCACAGCCCACTTATTTTGAAGGTGTACCATGCGCTTCGTTCTCATAAAACATTATTACGTTACCACTGTGCTACACTGTCCACCACGCTGAAGCCCAACTGAGTCTTGGGTAGCAGCTTTAAATTATGTGACATAACTGTTCAGTCTGACTGGCTGAATCGTGGGGGTCTATAGCTGGACTCATCTCCCTGAACCCAGCATGTGATGCTGAATATCTGTGGACCTAAACAGCGAGTTAGGTCCTTTGGTTAAGATTTTGGTTATGGGTGGAGTCACCTGATTCATGAATAATGGTAACTGTCAAGTAGGCGTGTCCTGTAGTGGGCGTGACATAAACCAAGAATGTGTCTAGAGTAGCAACTTTAAATCTTGTGACATAAACGTTCAATCTGACTGAATTGTGGAGGTGTGCATGTGGTGCTTCCACCTGCTGTATCTATGTATTACTGCAACTCCTAACTCCTTACCAATTTCTAATCGCCAGATTCCCAAGAAATGTCTTAGGTTATTATCATTCCTGTGGTCAGCAGTTCCTCACTTCTGATGCTCCACATATCCACAAATGGGCTGGGACACCTTGTTGAACACGTTGGCTTCCAACAGACAGCTTATTTCACTAGCGTGGATCTTTTTATAAAGTGTGATCTTTCTTGGGCCTCCTTCTCTACAGTGTCCTCCACATGAATGTTAACCATAGGCCCTAACTCATTCTTCAGATCCCATCAAGTACTAAGAAACTGAACGTCTGCGGATCTAAAGAATGAGTTAGGTCCTATGGTTAAGATTATGGTTGTGGGAGGAGTCATCTAACTCATGAATAATGATGACTGTCGAGTGGGCGTGTCTTGTAGTGGGTGTGTCATAAAGCATGACTGTGTCTAGAGTAGCAACTTTATCTATGCATCACTGTAACTCTTAACTCCTTACCAATTTCTAATCGCCAGGTTTCCAAGAAATGTCTTCGGTTATTATCATTCCTGTGGTCAGCAGTTCCTCACTTCTGATGCTCCACATATCCACAGATGGGCTGGGACACCCTGTTGAAAACATTGGCTTCCAAAAGGCTGCTTATTTCACTACTGCGGATCTTTTTAAAAGTGTGGTCTCTCTCTTGGGACTAGGGAATCCATTCCCGGGAATTCGGGAATCCTGCATTTCGTTCCCGGGAATCCCGGGCTCCCGGGCATGACACAGTGCACGGGCATCTCACATGTGAATGGTTTTAGAATGACCGACACTTATTTTTAATAAAACTACTGCAATATGTTGACACAAATAAAAGACTAACCTTATCTACAAGCAGTTCATGCTCTCATATAAGTACATGTATCTTTAGTTGTGGTAATAAGAGCGTAGAAAGCACAACGTCCTCACAGGTGGTGCAGTGGTAGTGCTGCTGCTTTGCAGTAAGAAGACTGTGGAAGATTGTGGGTTTGCTTCCTGGTTCCTCCCCGTGTAGATAGTGCTTTGAGTACTGAGAAAAGCACTATATAAATGTAATTTTTTATTATTATTACCGTGTCCAGTGTGAGGTCGTCCAGGCAAGAACGCACCTTCATGCAGAAGTACTCCAGCCGCTAAGAAAGCATGCTCTGCCTCCACTGAAGTAGGTAGCACAATCATCAGATACTGATACACTTGTTCTAAACAACGCCTGCGCTTGCCATTGCTCTGAAACACCACCATTTCAGCTTTTACTGATGCATCCAGTTTCTTGTCATCATTCTCTGATGGCAAGTTTCTTGGCATAGATAATGTGGATGCAACAGACTGACGTATTGCAATTTCAAGTTGCTGTTCAAAACTGTTGTCTGATGAAGTGCAAGCTGCAGCAATGGCACCACCTTAATTATTTTCAACTATAACTCTGTTATTTCTTGATCGATTTTTACACGCTATATATGCGAGCTTGGCCGTTCCTGTTTTCCCGGGATTTACAGCAGTTTCATTCCCGGGAATGCGGGAATGAAAAATGTCCGGGAATCTGGGAGCCCAGGAATGGATTCCCTACTTGGGACCCCTTTTCTACAGTGTACACCACATGAATCTTAACCATAGGACCTAACTTATTCTTCAGGTCCTCAGATATTCGGTTTCTTAGCATGACGACCTAAAGAATGAGTCAGGTTCTATGGTTAAGATTATGGTTGTGGGAGGAGTCATCTGACTCATGAATAATGATAACTGTCAAGTCAATGGGCGTGTCATAAGGCATGACTATGTCTAGGGTAGCAACTTTAAATCTTGTGACATAAACATACAGTGGTGTGAAAAACTATTTGCCCCCTTCCTGATTTCTTATTCTTTTGCATGTTTGTCACACAAAATGTTTCTGATCATCAAACACATTTAACCATTAGTCAAATATAACACAAGTAAACACAAAATGCAGTTTTTAAATGATGGTGTTTATTATTTAGGGAGAAAAAAAATCCAAACCTACATGGCCCTGTGTGAAAAAGTAATTGCCCCCTTGTTAAAAAATAACCTAACTGTGGTGTATCACACCTGAGTTCAATTTCCGTAGCCACCCCCAGGCCTGATTACTGCCACACCTGTTTCAATCAAGAAATCACTTAAATAGGAGCTGCCTGACACAGAGAAGTAGACCAAAAGCACCTCAAAAGCTAGACATCATGCCAAGATCCAAAGAAATTCAGGAACAAACGAGAACAGAAGTAATTGAGGTCTATCAGTCTGGTAAAGGTTATAAAGCCATTTCTAAAGCTTTGGGACTCCAGCGAACCACAGTGAGAGCCATTATCCATAAATGGCAAAAACATGGAACAGTGGTGAACCTTCCCAGGAGTGGCCGGCTGACCAAAATTACCCCAAGAGCGCAGAGACGACTCATCCGAGAGGTCACAAAAGACCCCAGGACAACGTCTAAAGAACTGCAGGCCTCACTTGCCTCAATTAAGGTCAGTGTTCACGACTCCACCATAAGAAAGAGACTGGGCAAAAATGGCCTGCATGGCAGATTTCCAAGACGCAAACCACTGTTAAGCAAAAAGAACATTAGGGCTCGTCTCAATTTTGCTAAGAAACATCTCAATGATTGCCAAGACTTTTGGGAAAATACCTTGTGGACTGATGAGTCAAAAGTTAAACTTTTTGGAAGGCAAATGTCCCGTTACATCTGGCGTAAAAGGAACACAGCATTTCAGAAAAAGAACATCATACCAACAGTAAAATATGGTGGTGGTAGTGTGTTGGTCTGGGGTTGTTTTGCTGCTTCAGGACCTGGAAGGCTTGCTGTGATAGATGGAACCATGAATTCTACTGTCTACCAAAAAATCCTGAAGGAGAATGTCCGGCCATCTGTTCGTCAACTCAAGCTGAAGCGATCTTGGGTGCTGCAACAGGACAATGACCCAAAACACACCAGCAAATCCACCTCTGAATGGCTGAAGAAAAACAAAATGAAGACTTTGGAGTGGCCTAGTCAAAGTCCTGACCTGAATCCAATTGAGATGCTATGGCATGATCTTAAAAAGGCGGTTCATGCTAGAAAACCCTCAAATAAAGCTGAATTACAACAATTTTGCAAAGATGAGTGGGCCAAAATTCCTCCAGAGCGCTGTAAAAGACTCATTGCAAGTTATCGCAAACACTTGATTGCAGTTATTGCTGCTAAGGGTGGCCCAACCAGTTATTAGGTTCAGGGGGCAATTACTTTTTCACACAGGGCCATGTAGGTTTGGATTTGTTTTTCTCCCTAAATAATAAAAACCACCATTTACAAACTGCATTTTGTGTTTACTTGTGTTATATTTGACTAATGGTTAAATGTGTTTGATGATCAGAAACATTTTGTGTGACAAACATGCAAAAGAATAAGAAATCAGGAAGGGGGCAAATAGTTTTTCACACCACTGTACAATCTTACCGAATTGCGGAGGTCTGCAGCAGGACCCATTTCACCTGAACCCACCATGTGGTGCTTCCACCTGCTGCATCTATGCATTACTGCAACTCTTAACTCCTTACCAATTTCTAATCACCAGGATCCCAAGAAATTTCCTAGGTTATCATTCCTGAGGTCAGCAGTTCCTCACTTCTGGGGCTCCACATATCTGCAAATGGGCTGGGACACCCTGTTGAACACATTGACTTCGAAAAGGCTTCTTATTTCACTAGTGTGGATCTTTTAAAAGTACGGTTTCTCTCTTGGGGCCCCCCTCTCTACAGCGTCCTCCACATGAATCTTAACCACAGGACCTACAGTAACTCATTCTTTAGGTCCTGTCAAGTGCTAAGAAACTGAATATCTGAGGACCTAAAGAATGAGTTACTGTAGGTCCTATGGTTAAGATTTTGTTTATGGGAGGAGCCATGTGACTCATGAATAATGATGACTGTCAAGTAGGCGTGTCTTGCAGTGGGGGTGTCATGAAGCACGACTGTGTCTTAGGTAGCAACTTTAAATCTTGTGACATAAATGTTCAGTCTGATTGGCGGTTCAGCAGAGCTGCTGAATCATGGAGGTCTGCAGCTGGACTCATCTCCCTGAACCCACCATGTGGTGCTTCCACCTGCTGTACCTATGTATTACTGCAACTCCTAATTCCTTACCATTTTTAGATAGATAGATAGATAGATAGATACTTTATTAATTTTAATTTGTATGCTCTCAAAAATTTCTAGTTTTATCATTCCAGAGATGTGCAGTTCCTCACTTCTGGTGCCGCACATATCCACAAATGCGCTGGGACACCCTGTTGAACACATTGGCTTCCAGAAGACCTCTTATTTCACTAGTAAGAATCTTTTTAAAAGTGTGGTTTCTGTAGGGGCCCCCTTCTCCACAGTGTCCTCCACATGAATCTTAACCACTGGACCTAACTCAAGGGCTAAGAAACTGAATATCTGAGGACCTAAATAATGAGTTTGGTCTTATGGTTAAGATTTTGGTAATGGGAGGAGTCATCTGACTCAAGAATAATGCTGACTGTCAAGTAGGCGTGTCTTGCAGTGGGCATGTCATAAAGCACGACTGTGTCTAGGGTAGCAACTTTAAATCCATCCATTTTCCAACCCGCTGAATCCGAATACAGGGTCACGGGGGTCTGCTGGAGCCAATCCCAGCCAACACAGGGCACAAGGCAGGAACCAATCCCGGGCAGGGTGCCAACCCACCGCAGGACACACACACAAACACACACCAAGCGCCAATTTAGAATCGCCAATCCACCTAACATGCATGTCTTTGGACTGTGGGAGGAAACCCACGCAGACACGGGGAGAACATGCAAACTCCACACAGGGAGGACCCGGGAAGCGAACCCGAGTCTCCTTACTGTGAGGCAGCAGCGCTAACACTGCGCCACCGTGCCGCCCTGCAACTTTAAATCTTGTGACATAAATGTACAATCTAACTGAATCAAGGAGGTCTGCAGCTGGACTCATCTCCCTGAACCCACCATGTGGTGCTTCCACCTGCCTTATCTATGCATTACTGCAGCTATTAACTCCTTAACAATTTCTAATCGCCAGGTTCCCAAGAAATTTCTTAGGTTATTATCATTCCTATGGTCAGCAGTTCTTCACTTCTGGGGCTCCACATATCCACAAATGGGCTGGGACACCCTGTTGAACACATTGGCTTCCAACAGACTGCTTATTTCACTAGCGTGGATCTTTTTAAAAGTGTGATCTTTCTTGGGCCTCCTTCTCTACAGTGTCCTCCACGTGAATGTTAACCATAGGCCCTAACTCATTCTTCAGATCCCATCAAGTACTAAGAAACTGAATGTCTGAGGATCTAAAGAATGAGTTAGGTCCTATGGTTAAGATTATGGTTGTGGGAGGAGTCATCTGACTCATGAATAATGGTAACTGTCAAGTAAGCGTGTCTTGTAGTGGGCGTATCATAAAGCATGACTGTGTCTAGGGTAGCAACTTTATCTGTGCATTACTGTAACTCTTAACTCCTTACCAATTTCTAATTTGTCCTCACAGGTGGTGCAGTGGTAGTGCTGCTGCTTTGCAGTAAGGAGACTGTGGAAGATTGTGGGTTCGCTTCCTGGTTCCTCCCTGTGTGGATAGCGCTTTGAGTACTGAGAAAAGCACTATATAAATGTAATGAATTATTATTATTAATTGCCAGATTCCCAAGAAATTTCTCAGGTTATTATCATTCCTGTGGTCAGCAGTTCCACACTTCTGATGCTCCACATATCCACAAATGGGCTGGGACACCCTGTTAAACATATTGGCTTCCAACAGGCTTCTTATTTCACTAATGTGGATTTTTTAAAAAGTGTGGTCTCTCTTGGGTCCCCTTCTCTACAGTGTCCTCCAAATGAATGTTAACCATAGGACCTATCTCATTCTTGAGGTCCTGTCAAGCTAGCTAAGAAACTGAATATCTGACAACCTAAACAATGAGTTAGGTTCTGTGGTTAAGATTTTGGCTGTGGGAGGAGTCATCTGACTCATGAATAATGGTAACTGTCAAGTAGGCGTGTCTTGTAGTGGGCGTATCATAAAGCAAATGTGTCTAGGGTAGCAGCTTTAAATCTTGTGACATAAACGTACAATCTGACTGAATTGCGGAGGTCTGCATGTGGTGCTTCCACCTGCTGTATCTATGTATTACTGAAACTCCTAACTCCTTACCAATTTCTAATTGCCAGATTCCCAAGCAATGTCCTAGGTTATCATTCCTGTGGTCAGCAGATCTTCACTTCTGGGGCTCCACATATCCCCATATGGGCTGGGACACCCTGTTGAACACATTGGCTTCCAACAGACTGCTTATTTCACTAGCGTGGATCTTTTTAAAAGTGTAATCTTTCTTGGGCCTCCTTCTCTACAGTGTCCTCCACGTGAATGTTAACCATAGGCCCTAACTCATTCTTCAGATCCCATCAAGTACTAAGAAACTGAATGTCTGAGGATCTAAAGAATGAGTTAGGTCCTATGGTTAAGATTATGGTTGTGGGAGGAGTCATCTGACTCATGAATAGTGAGGACTGTCAAGTAGGCGTGTCTTGTAGTGGGTGTGTCATAAAGCATGACTGTGTCTAGGGTAGCAACTTTATCTGTGCATTACCGTAACTCTTAACTCCTTACCAATTTGTCGTCGCCAGGTCCCCAAGAAATTTCTCAGGTCATTATCATACCTGTAGTCAGCAGTTCCTCACTTCTGATGCTCCGCATATCCACAAATGGGCTGGAACACCCTGTTGAACACATTAGCTTCCAGCAGGCTTCTTATTTCACTAATGTGGATTTTTTAAAAAGTGTGGTCTCTCTTGGGTCCCCTTCTCTTACCTTTTTTGTTTTATTTTCCCCTGCCACATGACAGATGGGCATTCTGTTATATCAGGGAGATTCTGAAATCCTCCCACGGACGATGAGCAATGCTCTTCCCCCCTGAGAATGTGAATATGCCTAGTAGACAGATGCTGCCTTCACCCTCAAGGATGATCAAAGACCCACCCACTGAATGAGAATGTGGTGAGACAGTGACAAGAACAGCACGCCTGGCATACTAGTGGCAAATAATACCGGGGGGACTACATGTTAATGTTTTATGATGGCCAGCTACAGGTCATCGTTTCACACAGACACACACATCGGCATTCTGAGCGGCAGACCAGAACACTCCACATAAAACAGAGGGTCACTCACAAACCTGCTTGAGGTACTTGGAGGAGAACTTTTGCAAATGGCATCCTCTACTAATAAAATGAAATTGTTTTGGTGAGTAAAGTGAATGTGAGCACTACAATCAAACCATTTTGAGAAAAGGAGTGGGCATAGAGCTTCTAAATGTAAAAGAGCTAACATTAAGAATTAGTTCATTTGTTAATAAGCCCATCTGGAAAAAGTGGACCCCCAGGATGTCATCACAATGGCCGCGGAGGGGATGTGCTGTGTGTTCCATGTTGGCTAAGAATTTGAGTTTACTTGGTGGGACATTGGACTGCAAATCACAAGAGTGCAACTTTAGTGCTCTGTGTGACCCCGAACTTGTCACTTAATCTGTCACCTTTATCATACCTTTGAGGTGCATTGTGGCTCTGGTCACTGCTGCACGTTTACTCACACTTAGTCCACAGATGGCATTTTTACATGAAAATGATCTCCATGTGATCAACACATCATTTATGAAAGTATCTACACCGACTAAAAGAACCGAAAACACATATGATGTCACCTACGCTGGGCATGTGTGCGTTGGCAGAAAAATCCTTCAAGGGTCTTAAATGGGATTTATTGCAAAACTGTAGTGACTGGTAAATTATTTCTCTTTTGCACATGTATGTAGCATTCTGTGGTAAAGCATGTTAGGGGGTCCAAGGATTTTAGCAATAAAGGAAGCTGTTGCAAAGTTCAATGTGGAAAATTACTGGCTGCTTCTTAATGTGCAGGCGCGATCAACTCAGCTGCTCCTCACTGAGACCCCATGGGTCATAAGGCTTAGCACCCACACTCTCAGAGTATAAAGGAGCCCAAGTAGGACCAAGAAAGAGAATCGTGAGACTGATGGAAAGGAGGTAACATGACTGGGAAAAGACCCCTCGGGGACTTCAGGGGCGGATTGTTCGTGCTAAGCATCCTGGGAGCCGGAGCAGCCGAAGGGCTTCGAGGGTCGTCTTATGGATGCCTAAAGATGAGCCAAAAAGCCATTTGGAGAAAAGGAGTGGACATTGAGCATCTAAATTTAAAAGAGCTAACATTAAGAATTAGTTCATCAATATATATATATATATATATATATATTCATTGCATTCGTAGTCCGCATCTCGACGACCTGAATCGTATGGGTGGTTACCTACCAGGTAACACTTGTGGTTGGTCTACCATTCGGCAAACATCCGCCACAGGGCCTTCTTTCAGTTGCGAGAAGCAGATCATGGAATGTTGCATAGTTTACTGTCAAATAACGCTAGGAGTACGCAACACGTATTTCGCCTTATTTGGGCTCATCAGGCGTACACACTCCACTGCATCCCCTCGCGGGGATCGAACCTTGGACGTCACTGGCGAAGCCCCTTTACGCTGTGCCATGGCGTGTGGTTTGTTTATAATCAGATCGTACTTCAGACTACGAATGCTATGAATGTAATTACTCCGATCTCCAGGCTGTCAAATAAACGAACCACACGCCGAGGCGCAGCGTAAAGGGGCTTCGCCTCTGACGATGACGTCCGAGGTTCGATCCCCGCGAGGGGATGCAGTGGAGTGATGAGCCGAAATAAGGGCGAAACACGTGTCGCGTACTCTTTGCATTATTTGACAGTAAAACTATATAACATTCTTTGATCTGCTTCTCGCAACTGAAGAGGGCACCATGGCGGACATTTGCTGACTTACAGACCAACCACATGCGTTACCTGGTAGGTAACCACCCATACAATCAGATTGTGTTTCAGACTACGAATGCTATGAATATATATATATATATATATATATATATATATATATATATATATATATATATGGTTGAAATAGTTTACTGTCAAATAATGCAAAGAGTACGCGACACGTGTTTCGCCCTAATTCTGGGCTCATCAGGCGTATACACTCAATGCACTCCCTCTCGGGAATCGAACCTCTGCTTCTCGCAACTGAAAGAAGGCACCGTGGCGGATGTTAGCCGACTTGCTGACGAACCACAAGCGTTACCTGGTAGTTAACCACCCATACAATCAGATTGTGATTCGGACTACGAATGCCGTGAATGTAATTACCCCGATCTACATGCTGTCAAATGAACGAACCACACGCCGTGGCGCAAAGTTAGGGGCTTCGCTTCTAGCACTGACGTCCAAGGTTCGATTCCCAAGAGGGAGTGCAGTGAGTGTGTACGCCTGATGAGCCCAGAAAGCATGGGCTCATCAGGCGTACACACTCTACTGCACTCCCTCTCAGCAATAGAACCTCGGACGTCAGCGCTAGAGGCGAAGCCACCACGGCGTGTGGTTCGTTTATTTGACAGCATGTAGATCGGGGTAATTACAGTGTGTATGCCTGATGAGCCCAGAATTAGGGCGAAACACGTGTCGCGTACTCTTTGCATTATTTGACAGTAAACTATTTCAACCATATATATATATATATATATATATACATATATATATATATATATATATATATATATACTGTATATATATATATATATATAATATTCAATTACCTTAGGAAAAAGCGGACCTCAATGATGTCATCACAAGTCATTGGGAAAAGTAGAAAAGTGAAACAATGTTTTCCTCATGGATAATTAGGTATAGCGTCTTGAAGAGTAAGCAGCTCCAGGGTCCTAATCAGATTATTATTATTATTTGGCTGACGCCTTTACCCAAGATGACTTGCAACATCTGAGATACAATGGATTACATTTCTTTTTTTTTATGGCAAGTGAACTGACATGCTCGTAGTCACACAGTGTCATTAGCAGGATTTGAACCCACAACCTCAGGTTTTGAAGTCCAAACCCTCAACCACTATGACACACTGCCTACCAATAATATTAGCTCTTGGTAAAAAGAAAAAAATAAATAACACTACAAATATTGGGTACAGAAAAGCACTTAGATAGTTGCATAGTATTTCTGATAGATCCGATTAACTGATGGCACTATAACTGAGGCCCATTGATTTCCAACTAGCTAGTTATTTAATACCGCGGTGGGTTGGCACCCTGCCCGGGATTGGTTCCTGCCTTGTGCCCTGTGTTGGCTGGGACTGGCTCCAGCAGACCCCCGTGACCCTGTGTTTGGATTCAGCGGGTTGGAAAATGGATGGATGGATAGTTATTTAATACAGTAGTATAGTCGTCTAGTAATCTTCTGTCTATGACCTTTACGTGGCATCTTTGTCTGTTTCGTAGCCCTGACTTACTCATCCAGGTTGGTGTGGCTTGGTGTTTTTCTGTTTTGTAATTTTCAACGATCTATAAATTGTTCTAGATTTTGACACCCGTGGTGTTCATAAAGCATGTGTTGAAATTGAGTATAATTTTGTGTTATTAATATTATAGGACGCTGTGACGCAGTGCAGCAGGTTAAGCGCCAGATTTGCCTATCGGGCTCAGGTTAACTAGGACGCCAGCAGGGGGCAGTAGTCCCATTTAAATCTGAGACAACTGCTTCACTGAACCCCCCTCCACGGCACCTCGCCCGTGTTACAAACACCCCTGCCAGTCACAGTCACTTGTTAAATAAACAGTCTGCCTGCGGCTTTGCCTTGGCATGCACACCCCGCTGCCAGCCAGAAACTGCGCGCCAGTCACTAATATGTGAAATGGGCACATATGCTGGCCCGACATGCTGGCGGATATGCTTCGTTTGTAGAGTCGTCTTCCAGACTCTTGTAAAATGCTCAGAGTTGCACTCTGGGAAGGGTCATACGTGCCATATGGAGACACCTGGCACTTTCACCCCCCAACTCCAAAAAAAAAACTGAATTGTGCAGGTCAGCATTTTCGTTTTTTGCGGCTCTTTCTTAATTTCTCGTCGTTGACAGCACAGGTTGAGAGGAGATGAGGAAAGGTGAGGGGCTGGCAGATGATTCTGAAAAAGAAGTCACGACTCGCTGAATTTCAAACCAATTAATCTCTTTAGCGAGGCCCCCGTTCAGCAGGCATCTGGAAGAAGGCAATGAACCTTGGCTGTTATCTTAGCATTTCATAGCAGGATGAGTGATACAGACAAATGCAAGAGCGGACTGACCCCTTCGCTCTTCTGTGAGATTTAAAGATTCCCTTTTGTTGCCAGAGGTGGAGTCTGAAACTTTAGCCGTAGATTTGCCCTCAACGTACCAAGCAGTGAGCTGGAGGCCACCCACTAGGCCCACCAGATGTGCTGTCGAGCCCGAAGTCACACTAAAGTCATAACAGTCAAGCGAGTCGCGGCTTCAAGCTTTGGGAAGGCCGCCCCCTACTGTTTAATTCATGTGTCTGTCAGGCGACTGTACATAATTCAGGCAGGGCCTGTTCCTCCATGGGTGGATTTATTCTCTCACCTGTCTTTGAAAATGAACAGCTGTGTAACAGTGGGCTCCTCAGCAGGTCAAGCGGGTGGGTACCCTTAGACAGCTCACCGAGTGTCACATTTCTAAACCCATCAAAGTAAGGACGATGACTGGGAACTGCAAAGACCGGAGGTGCTCTCATTAACGTGGTCCGCAAGCTTCTGGTTACGATAAACCATCTACAGCTGAAAAGTCTTCTGAAAAGGACCCACCTTAAACACACAAAGGCAGGTCGCCAGTGCAGATAGAACATTGCACGTGTTAAAAAGAAAACAAATTGATGCAAGGGAATAAAAACCTTTCTGGACAGGTGGGAAAAGTGAAGGATTTGCTGTCGCATGTGCTGGACTGATTTCTAGCACATAAGGAACTTCAATCAATCAATCGCCTCCGTTGTCTATGAGCAGCTAAGCAAGTTTCTCTCTCCTCGTCGGTTTTGTTTTGCCGATGTGCTCGCCTCGCTTGTCTATCAGCAGCTAAGTGAGTTTCTCTCTCCTCAAAGATTTCGTTTTGCCGATGTGCTCGCTTTGCTTCTGTGTTAATGGCTAAGCGAGTTTCTCTTTCCTCTGTGGTTTCATTTTGCCGATGTGCTCACCTTGCTAGTCTATCAGCAGCTAAGCGAGTTTCTCTTTCCTCAAAGATTTCGTTTTGCCGATGTGCTCGCCTCACTTCTGTATCAGTGACTAAGCGAGTTTCTCTTTCCTCGGTGGTTTCATTTTGCCGATGTGCTCGCCTCTGTTGTCTATCAGCGGCTACTCGAGTTTCTCTCTCCTCAAAGATTTCGTTTTGCCGATGTGCTCGCCTCGCTTCTGTATTAGTGACTAAGCGAGTTTCTCTTTCCTCGGTGGTTTCGTTTTGCCGATGTGCTCACCTTGCTTGTGTATTAGCAGCTCAGTGAGTTTCTCTCTCCTCAAAGGTTTCGTTTTGCCGATGTGCTTGCCTCGCTTCTGTGTTAGTGGATAAGTAAATTTCTCTTTCTTCTGTGGTTTCAATTTGTCGATATGCTCGCCTCCGTTGTCTATCAGTGGCTAATCGAGTTTCTCTCTCCTCAGAGGTTTTGTTTTGCTGATGTGCTCGCCTTGCTTTTATATTAGCGGCTAAGTGAGTATCTCTTTCCTTGGTGGTTTCATTTTGCTGATGTGCTCGCCTCAGTTGTCTATCAGCGACTAATCGAGTTTCTCTCTCCTCAGAGATTTTGTTCTGCCGATGTGCTTGCCTCGCTTGTATATTAGCAGCTAATCGAGTTTCTTTGTCCTTGCCGGTTTCATTTTGCTGATGTGCTCGCCTTGCTTGTCTATCAGCAGCTAAGCGAGTTTCTCTCTTCTCAGAGGTTTCATTTTGCCAATGTGCTCGCCTTGCTTGTGTGTTAGCAGCTAAGCGAGTCTCACATTGGCGACACAATTGCTTAATTAAGCACTGATTCTTGTTGTTAATTAAACCCGTTCTTTAATTCCATGGCTCCCATGGTCCCCAAATCATTTGGCCAGTGCTCTTAGAAAAGAGAAAATCAACAATTTCAGAAATGTCTGCCATTGCACAATGAGAGCAGCGACAAGCCATGGAATTAAAGAATGGGTTTAATTAATGACAAGACTCGGCGCCTCATTAAGCAACTGGTTGGAGTGAAATTGGTTGGAGTTTGAGGCTCTGACTTAGTTGGTCTTCTGTCAGCTCACTCACTTCACATTTCATTTCTATTTGGCTGCCATTTAAGGAAAGAAATGAAGCGATTCAGAGGAACGAATCTTAAAAAAGAAGTCAATTCGAAGGAATGTAAAAGGAGTTAATTAGCAGCAAAAACAGGGCACTCATTAAAAAAAGGGTTAGAATGAAAACCTGCAGCCATGGTGGTCCTCCAGGACCGGACTTGGCGACCCCTGCCCTAGGCCACGGGTGTCGAACTCCAGTCCTGGAAGGCCGCAGTGGCTGCAGGTTTTCATTCTAACCATCTTCTTCATTGGTGACCAGTTTTTGGCTGCTAGTCAACTTCTTTTGCTTTAGTTTTAATTGACGTGACTCATCCCCCCTTAGTTGTTTCTTTTTCTTTAATGAGCAGCCAAACAATAAGGAGACACAAAACAAGCCGCTACATGACCAGTCTCACCTGCGCCCGTCACACAATTTCTGAAAGTAAAGAAAGGTGAAGGTCTCGGTAAGGTTGATCTCTCAGCTCTCCAAAACATCTTGATGACGTTCTTAGAAAAAAACGAAAGATCAACAGTTTTGTAAATGTCTGCTGTGGCAGAATGAGAGCAGCAACAAGCCGTGGAATTAAATAACGGGCTTAATTAACACAGAGAATTGGCTTCTCATTAAGAGACTGGTTGGAGTGAAATTGGTGGGAGTTTGAAATCCCAGTTTAGCTGCTCATCTGTTGGCTCGTTTCACGTCTCATTTCTGTTCGGCTGCCATTTAATGAAGAAAGGAATCAACTCAGAGGACTGAATCCTTAAAATCAGCGCTTTTAAAATCAACAGGAAAAGGAGTTAAATAGCAGTGAAAACTGCTCACTGATTAGGAAGACAGTCAGCCACTGCAGCCCTCCAGGCCCAGAGTTCAACACCCTAAATTCGCCTCCATGGTGGCGCCGGCCCCATCCACGAGAGTACTATAACACGACAGAACACCACCACACTCACAACTGTCCTCTCGGGCCATCAAACTAACACCCACACGCCCGGCAAGTGAGAAGAAGGGCAGATTGTTCAGATTCCACAATGGCAAATGGCATGGCTGAGAACTGAACCAGAGTCCCCGGTGTTGCTAGCTAGGATGCTAACCGCTGGTGGATTCTAACAGTGTACAAATGCTTATTATATCTCAAAGCGCTAAAAACAACATCAGGACGAGTCGAACGGTATATCTTATGTGGAGGGAGGGCCGGGGGGATAAGGTGGGATCGGAAGTGAATTTCAAAGTGTCCATAAGTTAATGGGTCAAAATAAAGGACAATATGGCTGCCATTTATATTGCATGCCAGTACAGGATCAAGAGACAGCGTGCCCACTGCCATGTCAAAAATCACCCAGCAGCTGAAGCCAAGTTCTGTTGCTGTGGCAACTGGCTGCGTGACATCAGAAAACAGATGAAATCTGCTCGGAGAAAGAGGCTAATTGGTGTCTTTGGAGTGGGGGGGCTTAATCTGCATGCTCCTGACCTTGCCTCGACTTTGACGCCACATTGCGCCAGCCTCACTCACTCACTCCCTCACTCCCATGTTCAAAGTGCCACACGCATATGCCTGGGGGAGCGTACACATCTCCTGAGGTCAATCATCAGCTAAATGAAGATTAAGATAATCCAAAGGATTCAATCCACTCGTTCAAACTGAAATATTAAGATTGATCAAAAATAAGAAAAATCGCAGCCTGTCAAACAAACACATGGAATGACCCAATGCTAGAAAATAGTAATTGGTAACAGGATCAGGGGGCTTAATGCTTAATGGATAAATAAAATTGTCTTTTTTTCTTTTTCTTTTTCCTCTCTCTGGGTAAACGTGTCCAGGACTCACTCTGTCGATTTGAGGTAACCATTCGTGGCAATGGCCTGAGAGGACGTCTGCTGACTACAATGACAATACACTTTAATAGTCTCCCAGTGATCCCACCCTACCACGGAAAGGTGACCTACCAGAAGGACCAGCCGTAATCCCAGGTGTGCGGCCTCCAGTCTTCAGGCCCCAGGCTGACAGTCACCTGGAACACCTGTGTGTACATCATGTGGGCCACCATCCCCAAGAGACCTGCAAGGGACAAAACAAGGAGAATGAGATGAGTGTGATATGCCACCAACAGGACAGCGGGCAGGGACGGGTTAGAAGTCCACCACGAACATTATTATTATTATTATTAGTAGTAGGTGGCTCTGTCCCCCTGCTCATTTTGCCTGCCAGCCCACCCAGCCTGCGCTACGTGCCAGCCACTTCACGTCTCTGTTGCTCGTGTATGTGAATTTCACTTTCACCAAATAACAAATCTTTGATTTCTCTCGGATAGGCTTCTTCAATGTGAAGAAACACTACTTTTCCTTGATGGCAACACGAATTAGACGATCTACAAGTCTCTGACTAAAAGATTAAATCCGAACAATATCTACATACTTCTGTCATATCACCTATGTCCATATATTCGATCTCTTTTCACTGTTCCGTTATTTCACTGAGTAATAATTTCTGTTTGTTTGCACTAATGCGATCTTTACTATCACTTTTTTGAGACTTTAGAACTTTTGTACTTCCATTATCTCTAACCTGCTCTGCATGCGTAACACACCAATGTTTTTGAACCTCTGCACAGCGTTTTACTACGCACTACCTACGCGCTCATCATTTCCCAGATCTGCCACTTGCGATGAATCGTGCTGTGCTTTTGGATAAACACGAATATCAACTCTGTCTTTGATATCTCCATCCTTCGAAACTATTATTGCTGACAATTCGTCACATGTTGGTTTATTATATATGAGAGCGTGATCTTTCGGAATTCATATAGAATTCCAAGAAAACTTCTTTGTCCGTGTTTTTCAGATAAATTTTGTGTAAACTGCGATACTTTTGGACGTATGGATTTGTATCCATTATTGGCTGTAGAATTTCTAATACTTTCGATCGTTTAACTCTTTTGATTCTATGTTGCATCGCTTCTCCGTGATCATAAATACAAACCTGACTGAATTATTGTAGATTCAGATATTTTGCCAGTAGTGTTTATGGATTTCACTTTCACCAAACAACAAATCTTTTAATTCTAGCAGATACGCCTCTTCATTGGGAAGAAACACTACTTTTCCCTGATGGCAACATGAATATCTATCTATCTATCTATCTATCTATCTATCTATCTATCTATCTATCTATCTATCTATCTATCTATCTATCTATCTATCTATCTATCTATCTATCTATCTATCTATTATATAGTGCCTTTCACATCTATCTATCTATCTATCTATCTATCTATCTATCTATCTATCTATCTATCTATCTATCTATCTATCTATCTATTATATAGTGCCTTTCACATCTATCTATCTATCTATTATATAGTGCCTTTCACATCTATCTATCTATCTATCTATCTATCTATCTATCTATCTATCTATCTATCTATCTATCTATCTATCTATTATAATAGTGCCTTTCACATCTATCTATCTATCTATCTATCTATCTATCTATCTATCTATCTATCTATCTATCTATCTATCTATCTATCTATCTATCTATTATAATAGTGCCTTTCACATCTATCTATCTATCTATCTATCTATCTATCTATCTATCTATCTATCTATCTATTATATAGTGCCTTTCATATCTATCTATCTATCTATCTATCTATCTATCTATCTATCTATCTATCTATCTATCTATCTATCTATCTATCTATTATATAGTGCCTTTCACATCTATCTATCTATCTATCTATCTATCTATCTATCTATCTATCTATCTATCTATCTATCTATTATATAGTGCCTTTCACATCTATCTATCTATCTATTATATAGTGCCTTTCACATCTATCTATCTATCTATCTATCTATCTATCTATCTATCTATCTATCTATCTATCTATTATAATAGTGCCTTTCACATCTATCTATCTATCTATCTATCTATCTATCTATCTATCTATCTATCTATCTATCTATCTATCTATCTATTATATAGTGCCTTTCACATCTATCTATCTATCTATCTATCTATCTATCTATCTATCTATCTATCTATCTATCTATCTATCTATCTATCTATCTATCTATCTATCTATCTATTATATAGTGCCTTTCACATCTATCTATCTATCTATCTATCTATCTATGAAAGGCACACTATAGATATGAAAGGCACTATATAATAGATAGATAGATAGATAGATAGATAGATAGATAGATAGATAGATAGATGTGAAAGGCACTATATAATAGATAGATAGATAGATAGATAGATAGATAGATAGATAGATAGATAGATAGATGATGAAAGGCACTATATAATAGATAGATAGATAGATAGATAGATAGATAGATAGATAGATAGATAGATAGATAGATAGATAGATAGATAGATAGATATGAAGCTACTATATAATAAATAGATAGATACAGTAGATAGATAGATTCTCCTCAGGAAAATGCAGGTGTCCAGTAGATCAAACACATCAGCAGACATTGTTAAAAAAATATTATACAAGCAAGGAGAACATACATACATACATACATACATACATACATACATACATACATACATATACAGTATAAATAAATAAATCGTAAAAAGTACAAATGTGTCAGTTGTTAGAGTGTTTGAAGGCCAGTTCATGAATCACTTGTATTGTCAACAGCGTTGTAAAGTCTCGCTGCTGTAGGACCACACAATCTTCTAAAGCTGCTTACATTTATTTCTCTGACCCACCAAAATGTTGTAGAGGGGATGACTGCTGTTGTCAAGGATGGCCTGTACCTTCTGTCCCATACACCTTTCCACCACAATTCCCAGTGAGTTCACAGTCCTGCCCAGCACCGAGCCAGTGTTCCTCACCTGCCTCTCCAGCCTCTTAGTTTTCTTATCTGACATTCTGTCCCCCCAAACACTGGCATGGACCGTCTGACAGAACACGCATAGCATTCCGCTACATACGTTGAATGATTTGAGTCTGTAGAGGACATCTGTGTTCACAGGCCAGTCCAGTCTGTCCTCAAGGTGGACACCTAGATATTTATAAGTCTGCACCCCCTCAATGTCCTCCCCTCAGATGTTAACAGGACCAGGCAGTATCTCATGCTCGAGTCACTGAAAGCTCTGCCACTGCTTCAGTTTTAGTTCCACCTGCAAATTTCACCAGCTTACTAACTGTACTGGTCATTAATATAAATCAGAAAAAGGAATGGACGCCGGACAGACGCCTGAATAACTCCACTCATAACCTCCACTCCCCAATAAATGCTGGACAGCTTCAGTTCCAAAACAGATTAAATAAAGCTGCTCTGCTTCTCCCTCTTTTACTTTTTATTTTTCTTCTTCTTTTAATTTATTTCGTTTCCCACCTTGCTGCCCCTCATCAGCTCACCAGTTCATGTAGTGGCCCTGGTACCGAGCACGAGCTGTAAGTTGGCAGCCTCCATCCTAACTCTATAAGAAATGCTATCAGATCTCGACAGGTAACATGAGGGGGCGCGAGGGGAGAAGCAACAAGGCGTCTCATGACAGGTGGACTACTGACTCACTCGCGCTATGTGCAAATGGGGGCCAGCACTTCGCCAGCAAGGAGGCTTTCGGATTTTCTTTGCAGTTTGTATGTATCATCCAGATGAGAGCTTTTTACTAGAAACTGTGTCGTGAGACCATCTTCAAGGGAAGATTTCCATGAGCGGGGCGTAAATGCACCGGGATTCAGTTTGTAATGAATTTAGAATTAGACTTGGTGCAAAGAGGCTCGCTTCTCAAAACTCAGTCCAAGAGCAATTTACCGACGCATAAAATTAAAAATCTTCCGGTTTTCCGGCACAGGTGCTCCTTCTGCTTTTCATTAAATGGCAGGTCTCTCTTTTTCATTTGATCTTTCTTGGCATGGTGGCGCAGTGATTGCTGGATTATTCATACCATCTGTGCAGAACCTGCATGTTCTCCCTGGGTCTTCAGTTTCCTCCCACATCTCCAGAGATGACTGCTTATGAGTGAAGGTATGTGTGTGTTTGGGGCTCTATGATAGACTGGCAACACATGTAAGATGGGCACTTTGGTTGTGCCCAATGCCATTGGGAAAGGCTCCAGACCCCCACAACTGTTAACTGGTTTGAATGGGTTTTCGAATGTTATGTTGTGTTATTGGTGAGATCTTATATTTACATTTATTAGCTTAGCAGATATTTTTATCCAAAGCGACTTACAAAGGAGGTCAACTTAATCACGTTACCATCAGTCTGGGTTACTGCTTAGGAACAAGTGTGACAGGACAAAGGCTACAAAACTGATCATCACAAGCAGTTTGCCCACCCAATTGGGCTATTGTTTCCACGTGAATAAAATGGACTATCGTGGTGTGGAAGCTAGGGGGCGCCACAGAGCCCCAAACTCCAGATACAACTGACACACTCACAGTCATGGGTTCAAATACAGGACATTTATCTACAATACCTTCCTTCCCAAAGACAATCACAATAAACAAACAGGATTTCTCTTCCTTCTCTCTTCCTCTCCAGACTCCTCTTCCTCCCTCAAGTGTTGCCCTCTTCCTCCCGAGGAGACCCAGCAGTAATTCCAGTGTCCAGGCATTGCCTGATAGAAGTACTTCTGGGTCAAGCGGAAGTGCATTAAAGCAGGGAGCGTAACTCCCAGTAGAGCCCTCTGGTGGCACCCACAGAAACCCAATAGGGTTGTCTCATGGCACTACAAGTCCCAGCATGCTCTGCAGTTGTCCATGGGTGTACCTGCCTCCAGAGATGCTGCCATCTAGTGCTTTGGGGAGGCATATATTTCTGGAACCGAGCCTCCCTCTATTGTTCTGTCATATTGGCCTCCCTGCCCTTTAAGGGAATAAAACCAATCCCAGCCGGGATGCCTGTCCCTGTGTGTGTGTTATTTGTTGTGTATCTTATTGAGAAACAATGCGGTATTTTGGGTTATTTTTCCAAACCCCTCTCCTTCACTCTATTAGCATGCTTTTCACCCATCAGGGACCCCATGCCCTGCCCTTTGGACCTTTATCACTTCCATACCTCCGAGGTGTACATACCCATTCTATCAGTCTCAGATCTCTGGAGGAGTGCGTCATTTTGTATATGACAGTTTCTGAAGCCGTTAGGCAATTTTGGAACCGTCTGTGGGGGGCTGGAAAGTACTGCTGGAATCACAGACCATGAGTGAAGAACTCGGAGCAAAATACAAGTGAGTTCCAATTCCTTGGTGGTCAAAACCTAACAGCTAATATCAGCTAGACAGAAATTCACCACATAAGAGTCCTCACGCGGTTCTTAAGCCCATCAGCAGCTCAAATGGTGGTGGGCAGCTCGTTCCACCAGCCAGGAGCTACACTTTGAAAAGAGTCAGAGCTGAGATTTGATGCCATGCAGAGGTGGTGTCACTGGACGCCTTTGATCTGAGTGATCAAGATGAAGTCTAGGACTTCAGAAATGCCTCCATATATATACAGGTGATGACCCAGAGGCTACTCTGCAGGTAAGCATCAAGGATCTGAACTGAAAGTGTGCCCCTAAAGACAGTGGCATATGCCCGGGGCCCTGGCACAGCTGGGACACCTCTATGGTGGAAGGACTGGAGGAAGGAGCGTATCCAGAGCATTACCTCCCCTAGAGCACTAGGTGGTAGCACCCCCCCGGGTTGCAGCGTTGCTTCGGACTCCCTCAGGGCTCCATGGGAGCTGGAGTTTGGTGATGCCCTGTTGGGATCCCGTGGGCACCACCAGGAGATGCTGCTGCTGAGCCCCTGAGTGCAGCTGTTCTGTCACACCCGGAAGTGCTGCCTGAAGTAGACCAACAAGCCTTATAAAAGAGTGACTTATAAAAGGAGCCAACAGCCACTACTGGGGGAGCCAGAGTCGGGTGGGAGAAGACGAAGTTTACCAGGAGAAGTGGAGGACAAGAAAGAAGAAAAAAGAAAGAAAGAAGAGAAGTGTGCTCTGTGCTTGTGACCAAGTTGTACACGTGGGAAACGGGAGAAGGTGTTTCCCACGGGAAGAAAGATAAGAGATAAAAATAAAAGTGTGCGTTTGCACTTGTGTCCCACATCTATCTGTGTCGGGGTCTCGGCAACTGGTGCGCCCCCCTAGTGGTCCACAAACACATTTCCCATCAAACTCTGAAGTGAAACACTCCAACGAGTAGGTTCAATACATTTGCGGTTCCACGAAAAAGTAACCATCCATGCAGCCATCCATCTGTCTATTGATGGAACAGCATGGGTGGGAGCCTACGCTGATATGGCAGGAGCCAATGGCAGTGAAGAGACGGGTCCGAACATCTTCTGTGCCAGCTTTACATCTCAAAGTAAGAAACTCACAGATGCTCCACCAGCTTGGGCGGCTCATGCACACCCCCACACAGAGCCAATTTAGAAATTCCAATTAAACTAACAAGAAGGTCTTTGGGACGTAGGAGGGAAGAAAAAACAATGCAAGCATGGGAGGAATGTGCGACTTACACTCACACACACACAAACACACGCACACACATACGCACACACACACGCACGCACACACACACACACAAACATGCGCACGCAAACACACATACACGCACACACACGCGCACACACACACACACACACAAACATGCGCACGCAAACACACATACACGCACACACACGCGCACACACACACACTCTCACACACACACACATGCACACACACTCACACACACACTCTCACACAAACACACACACACACGCACACACACTCACACACACACGTGCACGCACGCACACACACACACACATACATGCGCACGCAAACACACATACACGCACACACACGCGCACACACACGTGCACACACACACACTCTCTCTCACACACACACACTCACACACACACTCACACACACACTCTCACACAAACACACACGCACAAACACACACACACGCATACTCTCACATACACACGCACACACACACATACAACCAATGGACTACGCACAGAGCATCCATGGAGTAGTAGCACAACCAGCTACACCAACAGATCTGCTGATGTAACGTCGCATATTTTCATAGCTGTCCTTGACGGTCTTATGAGACCACTGCCTGAAGATCAAGATGGAGCCTAGGACCTCAGAAATGGCTCCATATATATACAGGTGATGACCCACAGACTACTCAGTAGGTAAGCATCAAGGATCTGAACTGAAAGTGTGCCCTACAGACAGTGGCATATGCCCAGGTCCTGGCCCAGCCACTGCTTGAAGGTCTCCCTTCCTATTTAAAGGATACTAACTCTGTGCTCCAGGATTCACAATCTTGAACTGTGGACATCACCTGTCATTCCTGGCACAGGATTCAGATAAGAAAAGAAAACATAATGGGGTTTGTGAGGAAGAAGCATAGCCCACCGCTATACCCCCCCTATTAGGAAATGGTGGGCCAGGTGCACTGTTAGCCGACAGCTCTTGTATTGACACAAGTTCACAGTTTTGAATTTGGTTCCATTTGCCAAAGTGATTAACGGATAAGACTTGCTAGGCAGCCAACTGCTGTCTGGAATGAGCAAATGTTGTTTTTATTGTTGTTTTGTTTTCATGTAAGCCTGCGCGCAGTACGATAAGGTGCAGTTAAACACCACAGCATTGTCGAGAATGGTTTTGTTTTTTCTATTTAAATTGGACTCGAATTTTTTCAACAATAATCCGGTCGTATTTGCTCAGAGACTCGAGTTCAGTTCCTGGCCAGTCGCTTTCTGTGTGCCCATTCCCGCTACTCCGGTTATCCTGCCACATCACAAACACACGCAGGTTATGCAGTGGCGTAGCTAGGGGGCGGGTGAAGGGGAGGGCGGTCCACACATTTTTGGGGGGTGGCATTATCAGTACATTATCAAAAGGCTCTGTACAACTCGTGTGTAAGCAGCAGGATTCATGAATGAATGAAGTAAAATTCTCTGATTTCTATCCACAAATGCTTCAAAGATAATTTTCAGACTGTCCTTCTGTAAAGGCGTCAGACGCAGCAGTTTAAATGTATGTGGCAATAACATAAATAACAAAAATGAACATAACCATTACACCGATAATAATTAATAATAATTAAGATAAACAACTAATTTCATCCATCCATCCATTATCCAACCCGCTATATCCTAACTACAGGGTCACGGGGGTCTGCTGGAGCCAATCCCAGCCAACACGGGGCGCAAGGCAGGAAACAAACCCCGGGCAGGGCGCCAGCCCACCACAGAACAACTAATTTACAATTTCTAATTTTGTTTCTGTGCGGAAAACATCCCCATCTATCACTTGTACACTACACTGGTTCTGGTTTTCACAGTTTAATTATATTAAACTAATAATTAGAACACAGCTTATTCAGTGCGTCTATACTATATTCTTGTCTAGCTGATGCTTATAAATAATTATATGTGAAAAATTATTGCTGTTTCACTATAAATGAATAAATCTGTGCAAAATGTTAATTAATTTTTCTGTATACGTCATTTTAATTTTCTATTTAAACAGGTTAACATATTGTTGGATGGTGGCACATTGAAGCACCAACTACGCCACTGAGTTATGCTTTGCGATGGACAATGGACTTCTCCTCCAGGGCTACGTCTTGCTTTGCACTCTGTGCTGTGTCACACACGTGCGAATGGGAGACAGCTAAACGGCCTGAATGACAGTAATTCCATGCCAGACCAGGGGGGCTGCAAGGTGCACTGACATTTTTTCTCAGTCCCCTGCAGACCATCCACGCCACTGATGACGTCACTTTCCAGTCCAGTAGCACCTGATGACATCACTTCCGTTTTCCGACACCTTTTATGATGTCACTTCTGACCCAGATGCTCCTGATGATGTAACTTCCGGTTTCCAGCACTCCTGATGACGTCATTTCCAGCCCCGGCGTCTTTGATGACGTCACTTTCCGGTCCAGGAACACCTGATGACGTCACTTCCATTTTCTGACGCCTTTGATGACATCACTTCTGACCCAGGTGCTCCTGATGACGTCATTTCCGGTTCCAGCACTTCTGATGACATCACTTCCAGTTCTGGCGCCTCTGATGACGCCACTTCCAGTCCAGGAGCACCTGATGACATCACTTCCGTTTTCCGACGCCTTTGATGACATCACTTCTGACCAAGGTGCTCCTGATGACATCATTTCCGGTTCCAGCACTTCTGATGACATCACTTCCATTTCCGGACGTCTCTGATGACGCCACTTCCGGTCCAGGAGCACCTGATGACATCACTTCCATTTTCCGACGCCTTTGAAGACATCACTTCTGACCAAGGTGCTCCTGATGACGTCATTTCTGGTTTCAGCACTTCTGATGACATCACTTCCAGTTCCGGACGTCTCTGATGACGCCACTTCCGGTCCAGGAGCACCTGATGACATCACTTCCGTTTTCCGACGCCTTTGATGACATCACTTCTGACCAAGGTGCTCCTGATGACGTCATTTCCGGTTCCAGCACTCCTGATGACATCACTTCCCATTCTGGTGCCTTTGATGATGTCACTTCCGGTCCAGGAGCACCTGATGACATCACTTCCATTTTTCTGACGCCTTTGATGACATCACTTCTGACCAAGGTGCTCCTGATGACGTCATTTCCGGTTCCAGCACTTCTGATGACATCACTTCCAGCTCTGGCGCCTCTGATGACGCCACTTCCGGTCCAGGAGCACCTGATGACATCACTTCCATTTTCCGACGCCTTTGAAGACATCACTTCTGACCAAGGTGCTCCTGATGACGTCATTTCTGGTTTCAGCACTTCTGATGACATCACTTCCAGTTCCGGACGTCTCTGATGACGCCACTTCCGGTCCAGGAGCACCTGATGACATCACTTCCGTTTTCCGACGCCTTTGATGACATCACTTCTGACCAAGGTGCTCCTGATGACGTCATTTCCGGTTCCAGCACTCCTGATGACATCACTTCCCATTCTGGTGCCTTTGATGATGTCACTTCCGGTCCAGGAGCACCTGATGACATCACTTCCATTTTCCGACGCCTTTGAAGACATCACTTCTGACCAAGGTGCTCCTGATGACGTCATTTCTGGTTTCAGCACTTCTGATGACATCACTTCCAGTTCCGGACATCTCTGATGACGCCACTTCCGGTCCAGGAGCACCTGATGACATCACTTCCGGTTTTGGCGCCTTTGATGACGCCACTTCCATTCTCGGCACATAAAGCTGCCATCTTTGGCAACCAAAGTCAGTTCTGTTTTGGACTCGATCCTTAACATCTCACAATTACTTAACCCTTTTGCAGCCAGGGCACGTTACACGGGTGGCTGCCCCAATCCTTTTAATGACTTTGTATCGTTCTTGTGACAGCTGCTACTGTCATTATAATAGAAGAAGATGTTTTGGAAAATGAATGAATGAATGAATGAATGACGTTTTCAGCTGTTGTCACCTACACATGTGACCCATAGGGGTCAAACAGTTAAAAAGAGGTCACATCACTCAGGTCTGACCTGAGTTCCTCTGAATGAAACAAACATGAGTGACTGTGGGTGTGCTCGACCGTGCCCTGAAATGGATTGACACCCCCACCCTTCCAAAGTCGGCTTCAACCCCATGCCCCATTACTATTAGGTAAAGCTCAAGATTCCTGCAATCCTGCCATGAATAAAAACCGAAGGAGTCGATTGACACCATCCCATCCTTATCGTCAATTGTATCAGTGCACAGGTGGAGTGAAGTGGCGATGCTGCGCAGACAAAAAGTGGGGTCTGACCCAGAGAGAGATCAGCTGATGTCACCAGAGAGCACTCAGAGATTTGATCCTAAAGTGGCTCTCCATTTAGCTCACGCGGTAAGGGACTCGCTCCTGGGCCAGACCTTGCAGATTTGAGACTCACCACCGACAAGTGGTGCAAATCTTTGAACTCATATGAGGGGGAAGTCAAGCTAATGTTAGAACATGGGATTTATTAGAAAATGGAACGAACTGTACAAAGCTGATAATGTCATTTCTCAATGGAGTCTCCACTCTTCTCAATGCGCTTGCGCCACCTGCCTGGAAGAAGTGCCAGCAGAGTGAGAGGTTTGGTCTTGTTATTGTCGAACATGACATGCCGAGGGGTACTCCGGTCACAAGTTCCTGAGACCAACGTGAACTCTGCTATTCGACCCAAGCAGTGGGGACTGCCGTCTCAAGGAGTCCTTTTGCTGCACGACGATGCCAGTTGCCCACCCAGTTTCATGTATCACCACATCCTCCTTATTTGCCAGATTTGTCAAGGTGTGATTTCCACCTTCATGGGCCGCTAAAAAAAAAAAACATCTGGGTGATTGTCGATTCAAGACAGATGACGATGTGAAGAAAGTGGTACATGAGTGGTGGCGAGGATGAGACCAAATCTTTTATTCTGCTGGCACTGCCAGGCATGTGGCGCAAGTGCATTGAAAAGGGTGAAGACGACATTGACAAATGACATTATCAGTTTTGTTATGGTTCAGTCCATTTTCTGATAAATCCCATTGTCTCACTTTAGCTTGACTTCCCCCTCGTACAATTGGCGACAAGGGTGGGATTCGCATAGTGTGGGGTGGAGTGTAGTGGTGACTCTGTGTAGACATCAGTCGAATAAAGGAGCCTGGTTCTGAACCGGACGCTGTGGGCCCAAAACTCACCACTGGAAGGTAAGCACAGTGCAAATCCTCCAACAGATACAAGCAAGACTACGTAACATTAATAATAGCTCAGAAATATCAATATGTATACTAGTCTAGCTGTCTAAGATGGGTTGAAACCTAATTAATCAACAGAGATGTTGGCATACTCAGTGTCAAAGTTTGTAGTGCACCATCTATTGGAATGTATGTTTGTAATGTATGTAGTAATAAAACACACTGCACTTTACATTCCAACAGATGGCGCACCACTAACATTACCACTGCTTTTACAAATCCCATACCAAATGGCATATAACACAGACCTAGCAACCAGATGGGCACCCAGATGCACAGACACTTGTTCTGCTAGCCTCGCCAAGACCTCTTCCAGAAACTTCCCAAGCTTGCCCTAGTTGGTCTCCCATCTCTAAAATAAAGATGAACTGACCTGCATAAACCTTAATGTCATGTAACACTGACATAAATTAAGTGAGTTAGAAAATTACAGAAAAGGATGGATGGATTAGTGAATGGCTGGTCTACATTTGTATCATATTGTGCACAAATGTGCTTGTGATGGGCTGGCGTCCCACCCAGGGCCAATCTGTGACTCTGACTTGGCTTAGAAAATGGATGGATGGACAGAATGAATGAAAGTGAGTTAATAAGAACCCAAGGAACTTAATAACCACCTGAGGTCCACTGGCTTTTTTTTTTTTTTTTGTAATTAAATATCTCCTTCACCTTGTTTGGTCTCAGCTGATCACCAATGTTACGATATCCTCAAGGCCTCAATCTGAGATACGGTGTGTGACACACAGCCTGGTGTCACACACGTCAAGTCAGCCTGACCTGTTACTGGTGAATTCAGGTGAATCTCTCCTTATCTGTAAATACAAAACCCAAAAAACGACAGGCACCTTCATTGAACTAGAAGCCTAATTAAAAGCTGGAATGAGAAATCACTGCTCCCATTTCACACTGATCACCGATAATTGTGTCCTCACTAATTTTCTTCTTTAGTCAATAGAAAGCCTGAATCTGAATTACCGTCTTAAGAATTCAGACAAAGCCAACCGTGACTTAACACCAGGCAAGGAGGGGAGGCAGACTTCAGTGCCTAATTTTACAATTGTGTTTACTTCTGCTACAACTGAATATTTAACATTCAAATATTGCCATAATCAAGAGTCAGTGTTCCATAAAATTTATTTGAATTGTCTCCTACAGCAACAAACAGAGAAACTTAAACAAATTATTTTCGTGTGCCTGTGCCTGACACCAGCTGGACTTTTTAATTACTGTTGGTGGGAAGAGAATGCGGTGGGCTTCAAAGCAAATTAACTGACTTGTCCCAGGCTGGGGGATTGGAATGAGCGTCCGAAAATAGCCATTGATCCACCAGTTGATGAGGCCACTTTACATACTGCATGGCTCTATGGAGCTGGAGACCACCCAGCACTAGGGCGGGGGCCACTTGTCATTCATATTTATCTATCATATAATGCTTTTCACATCTATCTATCTATCTATCTATCTATCTATCTATCTATCTATCTATCTATCTATCTATCTATCTATCTATCTATCTATCTATCTATCTATTATATAGTGCCTTTCAAATCTATCTCTCTATCTCTCTCTCTGTCTATCTATTATATAGTACCTTTTACATCTATCTATCTATCTATCTATCTATCTATCTATCTATCTATCTATCTATCTATCTATCTATCTATCTATCTATCTATCTATCTATTATATAGTGCCTTTCAAATCTATCTCCCTATCTATCTCTCTATCCATCCATCCATTTTCCAACCCGCTGAATCCGAATACAGGGTCACGGGGGTCTGCTGGAGCCAATCCCAGCGAACACAGGGCACAAGGCAGGGAACCAATCCCAGGCAGGGTGCCAACCCACCGCAGGACACACACAAACACACCCACACACCAAGCACACACTAGGGCCAATTTAGAATCTCCAATCCACCTAACCTGCATGTCTTTGGACTGTGGGAGGAAACCGGAGTGCCCGGAGGAAACCCACGCAGACACGGGGAGAACATGCAAACTCCACGCAGGGAGGACCCGGGAATCGAACCCAGGTCCCCAGGTCTCCCAACTGTGAGGCAGCAGCGCTACCCACTGCGCCAATGTGCCGCCCTCTATCTCTCTATCTATCTATTATATAGTGCCTTTTACATCTATCTATCTATCTATCTATCTATCTATCTATCTATCTATCTATCTATCTATCTATCTATCTATCTATCTATTATATAGTGCCTTTCAAATCTATCTATCTATCTATCTATCTATCTATCTATCTATCTATCTATCTATCTATCTATCTATCTATCTATCTATTATATAGTTCCTTTCAAATCTATCTATCTATCTATCTATCTATCTATCTATCTATCTATCTATCTATCTATCTATCTATCTATCTATCTATCTATCTATTATATAGTGCCTTTCAAATCTATCTATCTATCTATCTATCTATCTATCTATCTATCTATCTATCTATCTATCTATCTATCTATCTATCTATCTATCTATCTATTATATAGTGCCTTTCAAATCTATCTATCTATCTATCTATCTATCTATCTATCTATCTATCTATCTATCTATCTATCTATCTATCTATCTATCTATCTATCTATCTATCTATCTATCATTTTGTGCTTTTTACTGTAATTATTCACCAGTTTAAAGTTTTCACATGAAGTGGATGATCTCCCAGCGGTAACAGGGACTACTAAGGAGGTGCTGAGCGATTTAGTAATTATTAAGAAGAAGTGCTGCTCATATTAAATAGGCTGAAATCTAACAAAATCACTAGGATCAGATAATATTTATCTTCAAGTGCTTAAGGAGATTAGTGAGTACATAAATAAGCTAGACTCTTGGCGTATATTTTTCAGAAGTCACTGCACAATTGGGGGAATTCCTGAGGACTTGAGAATAGCAAATGTGATCTCGTTATATAAAACGAGTGACCGGGCAAATCCAAGTAGCTGAAGGGCAGTAAGCTTAATATGCCTCAAGATAAATTAATGGAAGGAATTATTAATGAAACGACTGAGCAACACATGGCAAGAACAGGAGTATGAGTCAGAGCCGGCCCTAGACAATTTCGGGCCCGAAGCAAACGGGGCCCGACCCCTGCAGCTAGGGGGTCCGGGTCAGAGCTTCAGCCGGCAAGCGATTTCCTGCATTCTGATCTGCAGAAATGTGTTTTTCCGGCATCTACAACCATCAGTTTTTGACGATTTCCGTTTGACATTGACAACCGTAACCGTAACACACTGACAGGAGCCAGATTTGCAGGCTGTCAGCGCAGACTGTCATACAAGGCCCTGAGTGAAGGGTATGAGTGATGGAGGTCGTAGTGGGCCCGCATAAATGTCTTTAGTGATGATACATTAACAGATAAAGCTACATTTTAGCCAGCTTTTGCTGTTTCCACCAGGCAGCACGTGGAGGTAAATAGCTAGGCCAAGCACTTTTTTTTTTTGCTTTTTATATTTTTTATATATTTTTTTTATTTTATGAAGATGAGATCCACATTATTTTGTTTTTACATTTTTATTTGGTTTTAAAGCTTGTTTTCATACTTTCGAGATATTCAGATTTCTGTATAAAATAACTTACTGCCGTGGAGGTGGCAACAGGCGCGCGGGCCTGAGTGAAGCGTAATGAAGATTGGAGTGTCGAGTGGAGATGTCCACGTGGAGTAATTAGGTGATGGAATATGTTGTCCGTGAATTATATATATAAAAAAATTAGTAATAGAGGTTGGAGTGAAGGAGTCTGTTGCTCCATTGGGCCCTCCGCAGCAGCGTCGCGCACCACAGGAAAAAAAAAAACCTTGGGCGCAGTGGACCCCCTCCAGCTGTGGGCCTGAAGCTGTCGCTTGGTTCGCTTCGCCCTAAGGCTGGCGCGGTGTGAGTGTGCAATCAGCATGATGAGTTCAGAAGAGGGAAAGTTGTGCTTTACTAATATGCTGGAATTCTAGGAGGAAGCAACAGAAGAATATGATCAGATTGGTGCTGTGAGAAAACTGTGAAGCACCTGCACAGATTGATTGGAAACAATAAAGACTTGCCAGCTGCATGCAGTTCAACTTCAAAAAGACTAGAACTCTGTCAATGATACTGTATATACTGTATATGTATATATTGACACACACGAGCGCAGGGGAGGCACTCAGTGGGCTTGCTTGGACAAAAGATGCCATAGCAGGGGTTAATGGGATGCACTAATGCCTTTTTTGTGCTCTCCTCCAATCAGAAGCCTGCCTAGCTCCACCTTCACTTCCAGAACCTTCCCTATCAGTGACCTCACTTCTGGTTCCGGCCCCTTGGACACACCCCTTCCTCCTCCACAGCTATAAATCAGCCCCTCACTTTTCCTCTCAGTTCCGTTATGGACACACAGTCTGGAGTGACTATTTGGCTCCATTGAGACTCACCAGTTTTTGCTGACTAGATATTCGAATATACGGGACGGAACTCCAAACCTTTTTCTTGTCTCCCTTACAATACATGAGGGGGTACCCAAGAATAACCAGAATTGAAAAAAAAAATTGTTTTAATAATTTTAACTTACTGAAACTTTTGTCTCCCTCAAAGTCTCCTCTTTTATTTCCATGTTCTTTGGAAGCTTGTTTAGACTAAATTAATGACATTATGGACTTCTTCCATGTGAATAGAAGTTCACTTTTTGAATAGGTAATAATAAGAATAAGGCATATATTACAGTGGGGTACATCATGATTTTAGAGAGGCCTAGGTAGGACATGGCCAAAAAAAGGTTGGGAACCTACAGGCTGGGAGCTCACGCTGATACAGCGCATTGACGCACCCACATAGAAGAAAAAGGCCGTGTGCTCGGTGGTTGCTCTCTCAGGTGGGCTTTAGCATATCATAATCTCTTGGACCAATAACGTGAGTTTTCCGCATTCAACTTATACGAGCAACATTATAAAATACCAGAAATTATACTTATCTGCAAGTATATACACTATATATGTTTTTATTTATTGCTATTTTTGTAGCCATTTGTTGTAGTTATCATTCCATCTGTGTGTAGGGCCACCGAGAGAAAATCTGGGCCCTGGTGCAAAGAAGGTGTGTGGGCCCTCATACAAAATTCTACACACATGTATGAACACGTGAGAACACTCGTTGATAGTCACTTTCACAAGTTTTTGTTCGTTGAATCTTGAATGCATCGTATTATGCCACTCAGAAGTATTTTATCATTGTCACGGCCTTCTATTGCTTCGTGCTTACTCAATGCTTCGCATTCTTGTACGTGAAAGTTCTATGTCTTAGTCTGTAAGGACGTTTCCTTCTCGAGATAACGACATGTCTCGGGTTTCGTGATGTTTCTTTGTGTTATTCACAACGGTTCACTTAGTCCGCTTTCCCGAATTCACGGTGTCTCCGAACATGGTGACTACATGACATACTTGTTTGCCGGCTTCTGACTTTTTTCTCACTGTGCCTGGAAACCCCTCCTCCTCGTCACTTCCCACCGAGCGGGGAATACAAGTTTTTCAAAGAAGTATCGGGCGTGCTAATTGATAATATTCTTGACATAGTAAACCCGTCATTAGATACGGGGGTCTTCCCAGACTGTCTTAAGACTGCTGTAGTTAAACCCCTACTCAAGAAAAATAATCTCGACTCCACTGCTTTTGAAAATGTTAGACCCATCTCTAACCTGCCTCTCTTAAGTAAAATTCTAGAAAAGGCAGTCAGTATGCAGCTAAATGACCACCTCAATAAACCTGCTATTCTTGATAAGTTTCAGTCGGGTTTTAGAACAAATCACAGTACAGAAACTGCACTCATTAAAGTAGTAAATGACTTGCGGGTAAATGCAGACAGAGGCCGTCTATCTGTTCTCATCCTCTTAGATCTGAGTGCCTTTGATCACAATATTCTTAGAAATCGCTTTAGTCAGTGGGTGAGATTCTCTGGCAGTGTCTTAAATTGGTTTGAATCCTACCTGGCAGGTAGAAAATTCTTTGTTAGTTGTGGTAATTATACTTCAAAGACCCATGATATCCTATATGGTGTTCCACAAGGCTCTATCCTGGGTCCGCTGCTCTTTTCGATTTACATGCTTCCGTTAGGTCAGATTATCTCAGGGCACAATGTGAGCTACCACAGCTATGCTGATGACACACAGCTGTATTTATCAATAGCGCCTGATGACCCCGATTCTCTTGATTCACTAACACAATGTCTTACTTGTGTTTCTGAGTGGATGAGTAGTAATTTTCTCAAGCTAAATAAAGAGAAAACTAAAATTTTAGTGATAGGCAATAATGGATATAATGAGGTTATTAGAAATAAACTTGTTACATTAGGATTAACAGTCAAGACGGAGGTAAAGAATTTAGGGGTAACTATTGACTCTGACCTGAATTTTAAATCACATATTAATCAGATCACTAGGACAGCATTTTTTCACTTAAGAAATATAGCAAAAGCTAGACCTCTTATATCATTGAAAGATGCTGAGAAATGAGTTCACGCTTTTGCTTTCAGTCGGCTAGATAACCGTAACGCACTCCTCTCAGGACCACCCAAAAAAGACATCAATCGATTGCAACGAGTGCAGAATGGAGCTGCTAGAATCCTAACTAGGAAAAGAAAATCCGAGCACATCACCCCAGTCTTGACGTCACTACACTGGTTACCTGTGTCATTCAGAATTGACTTTAAAATACTGCTTATGGTTTATAAAGCCTTAAATAATCTCGCTCCATCTTATATATCGGAATGTCTGACATCTTATATTCCAAATCGTAACCTTAGATCTTCAAATGAGGGTCTGCTTAGAATTCCAAGAGCAAAACTTAAAAGAAGTGGTGAGGCTGCCTTCTGCTGTTATGCACCTAAAATCTGGAATAGCCTGCCAGTAGGAATTCGCCAGGCTGATAAGGTGGAGCACTCTAAAAAACTGCTGAAAACACATTACTTTAACATGGCTTTCTCATAACTTCATTTTAATTTAATCCTGATGCTCTGTATATTCAATTAATTATCATTACTATTCATGGTGGCTCCAAAATCCGTACTAACCCCTACTTTCTCTTCTGTTCTTTTTCTGGTTTTCTGTGGTGGCGATCTGCGCCACCACCACCTGATCAAAGCACCGTGATGTCCCTACATTGATGGATTAAAGGCCAGAAGTTCACATGACCATCATCATCAAGTTCTTCCATGTGAAGCGTGAATACCATGAGGACTGATTGAGGTCATTTATGTGAGGTAGACTGGGTGGTCTCGTGGTCTCAGAACCCCTGCAGATTTCATTTTTTTCTCCAGCCGTCTGGAGTTTTTTTTTGTTTTTTCTGTCCTCCCTGGCCATTGGACCTTACTTTTATTCTATGTTAATTAGTGTTCTCTTATTTGAATTCTTACTTTTTCTTTTTTCTCTTTCTTCATCATGTAAAGCACTTTGAGCGACATCATTTGTATGAAAATGTGCGATATAAGTAAATGTTCTTGTTGTAGACCACATGACTTCTCTCCCAGGGCGGCCTTCATGAATATCTCTTACGTCGTAAACTGTTGAACGCTGCTAAGTACCCTGTGACCCATGTGCCTTTTTAATTTTTAAACTAAAATTAAAAACTAAATGAATTAAATACTGCGGTGGGTTGGCACCCTGCCCGGGATTGGTTCCTGCCTTGTGCCCTGTGTTGGCTGGGATTGGCTCCAGCAGACCCCCGTGACCCTGTGTTCGGATTCAGTGGGTTGGAAAATGGATGGATGGATGAATTAAATAAGTAAATGTTCAAATTATAATAAAAATTATGGGATGTGTTGGGCTTCATGGGCCCCCTTGAGCTTCATAGCGATGTACCGGCTGCACCCCCCTCTCCTCGGGCGTCTCTGTCGTTGTGAAGCAGGGAGGCGCAGTGCTGCCTCACAGCTCAGGTCACATTTTTAGCCACAGTAATGGGCCCACCATAGCTGGCAGACACTCCCCTGGCCTTCAGGGACACTTAAAAGACAACTGCACCATAATAACCCACTTAAACTGGGATAAGTTGTTTCTTCCTTGACGTTCCTAAACATCCTGTGATTTCACTGAACCTGCGGGCTTCACTCATCACTAATAGAGAGTGAATGCATCACGATAGGAGCGTGGAGGACTGAGGTCTCACCCCTTAAGGATGCAGAAAAATGTGGAAGGAACTTTAAGAGGGAGAGGGGCGACCAGTTTGGGTAAACACAGGCAGAGGGCATAGCCAGCAATTAATTATGGTGATGCTGTGAAAGTACATCTCTGATCAATCACCTGGAATTGTTAGAAAATACAATTATTTTGGAGGGGGTGTTCAAACCTAAAAATCCTCAATGCTACACCTATGAACCCATTTGTGTTGACAGGCTCAAGCCGTAGAGAGACAATTGACGTCTACAGAAACAGAAGGCTGGGCGCCTATTTGCAGTTATACTGCGTTAGTGTAACCCTCTTTATAAAATGAAACACACAGATTACCGAGTTAGCAGCAATATAATCGAAGATGACAGAGGCACTTAAAGAAGCACTTGAGGTCTGAGGAAGGCACACGAGATACATGAAGGTATCACATTTAAACAGGCGGCCTATAAATTCACGGCTGAGATGGTGCCAGCAGGGGGGTGCTTTGGTAAAAAGGCCAAGTGAATGATGGCTCTGCCGCGTGTGGAAGCGTTTCAGAGTGCAGCGTTTTAAATAACAGTGCTGCTTAACAACTAACAAATGCCTGTCACCTCATCCATAACACAAGACAGAGGATTTGTGCAATGCCCTCCCCACAAAGAGCCGAACACCGGACGGTCCTGTCAGAGGAGAAGCTGGCATACACAGCGGGTGGCGCAGGAGCAAGAAATAATATTAAAAAACCAGGAGCAAAGGACGAGGCTGGCTGCCAAGACCAAGATGCATCTACACCTTTTGTGACAATTTAACTTACTATAATAAATTTGTGTGTAAAATTTATGGTAGTAAATGACAAAAATGATTAATATTAGAGATACAAAACAAATCCAACAAAACACTAAGCACAAAACGCTAAACACTCCCGACACAGTCCAGTTTCGCAGATGCCGATGGCGGTGGGCTTATGAAATGTGAACTGCCTCCTGAAAGTTAGGAACAGTTTTGTCCTTCAATGATGCCGATTTAAGTGAAGATCTGTAAAAACTGGCCTCCAGATGCAGGCGTTTTCCAAACCAGACGAAATCATGCAAAAAGGCAAACACAAGACAAGAACATGAATCCAGAGAAAACGGTAATCTGAAGGGCGCCATTGTAATCCCATTGTGCAGTAAAGTGATGAAACAAAAAACACGCCACTGATTGGAATCCTGATGGCTTCTTATGGCTCAATTGTAAGACTAGCGCCCTCATCATTCAACCATAAGAATTGCAGCAACCACTGAAGCAGTGTTCCCGGGGGTTGCTGGGATTTGTAGTCCATTTAAGTAGCACTGCTACAGTCTCGTCTGCGGTTTTCCGCAACACATTACAAAACTCGCAAAATAATTTCCATTTCTATTTGACCTGGGATCTATTCCTAAGCCCACACTCTCTATGTAGCGCTTACATGTGGACTTTCCCTCATCACAAAGACGCCCGTTGGATAGATCAGAGACTTGGGTGAATATGTGGTGGACTTTTGCCCTGGCCGAGGTGCTTTCAGGTCCAAGTGACTATAACCTCATATATAGAAAGTGCCGATTCATAAAGAAGAAAAACTAATTAAAAATTTTCTAATGAGAGATTATAGAATTGAAATCAATATTTGAAATCAATGCATGATATAATTTTACAATTTAATAAAAGCATAAACTTATATGAAGTTATAACAATAGTGCTGCTGATTAATTGTACAGACTGCATCTGTGTTGTTAGTCATGAGCACTAAAAATAAGTAACATGATAGTTAGAATTTGTTACTAACCCTCACCTATTCTGTTTCTCTTCTCGGTACTCAAATGTGGCACTTGGTGCCACGGCCCACCTGCCAAGTTGTTTTGCCTGCCTAAGGTAAAGTCATCCCTGATGGAGGTTCGCAGGAATCGTGGGGTGGAGGGATCCTTTCATCGGATTGGCAGGCCCAGCACTGGACAAATGGGGGAGGCAGCTTGATGGCCGAGGCCTCCAGGGCTCTGAACAAATCCAAATCATATTATGTGATATTATCTACTGTTAAATTCTGCTCCATACTTGTAATACTTTTATTTTTATACTGTATTGAGGATTACTTCTGTTCTGTTCTGTGTACTGCATTGTATTGTATTGGTCCCCTTCTTTTTGACACCCTCGAAACGGCCAACCTACCTGGAAAGTGGTCTCTCTTTGAACTGCCTTTCTCAAGGTTTCCTCCATTTTTTCCCTACAAGAGTTTTTTTGGGAGTTTTTCCTTGTCTTCTTAGAGAGTCGAGGCTGGGGGGCTGTCAAGAGGCAGGGCCTGTTAAAGCCTATTGCAGCACTTCTTGTGTGATTTTGGGCTATACAAAAATAAACTGTATTGGATTGTATTATAACAATGAATTATTGTGAATTTCTCCTTGGGATTAATAAAGTATCTATCTATCTATCTATCTATCTATCTATCTATCTATCTATCTATCTATCTATCTATCTATCTATCTATCTATCTATCTATCTATCTATCTATCTTATCCTACCTACTATACAAAATGAATATCTGTCTATCAATAGTGCATTTCATCTATCTATCTATCTATCTATCTATCTATCTATCTATCTATCTATCTATCTATCTATCTATCTATCTATCTATCTATCTATCTATCTATCTTATCCTACCTACTATACAAAATGAATATCTGTCTATCAATAGTGCATTTCATCTATCTATCTATCTATCTATCTATCTATCTATCTATCTATCTATCTATCTATCTATCTATCTATCTATCTATCTATCTATCTATCTATCTATCTTATCCTACCTACTATACAAAATGAATATCTGTCTATCAATAGTGCATTTCATCTATCTATCTATCTATCTATCTATCTATCTATCTATCTATCTATCTATCTATCTATCTATCTATCTATCTATCTATCTATCTATCTATCTATCTATCTATCTATCTTATCCTACCTACTATACAAAATGAATATCTGTCTATCAATAGTGCATTTCATCTATCTATCTATCTATCTATCTATCTATCTATCTATCTATCTATCTATCTATCTATCTATCTATCTATCTATCTATCTATCTATCTATCTATCTTATCCTACCTACTATACAAAATGAATATCTGTCTATCAATAGTGCATTTCATCTATCTATCTATCTATCTATCTATCTATCTATCTATCTATCTATCTATCTATCTATCTATCTATCTATCTATCTATCTATCTATCTATCTATCTATCTATCTTATCCTACCTACTATACACAATGAATATCTGTCTATCAATAGTGCATTTCGTTTATCTATCTATCTATCTATCTATCTATCTATCTATCTATCTATCTATCTATCTATCTATCTATCTATCTATCTATCTATCTATCTATCTATCTATCTATCTATCTATCTATCTATCTATCTATCTATCTTATCCTGCCTACTATACTAAAATGAATATCTGTCTATCAATAGTGCATTTCATTATCTATCTATCTATCTATCTATCTATCTATCTATCTATCTATCTATCTATCTATCTATCTATCTATCTATCTATCTATCTATCTATCTATCTATCTATCTATCTATCTATCTATCTATCTTATCCTGCCTACTATACTAAAATGAATATCTGTCTATCAATAGTGCATTTCATTATCTATCTATCTATCTATCTATCTATCTATCTATCTATCTATCTATCTATCTATCTATCTATCTATCTATCTATCTATCTATCTATCTATCTATCTATCTATCTATCTATCTATCTATCTATCTTATTAAACGTAAAAGATAAGAGTTGAATGTATCTGGAGGGTTAACTAAATGTTGTTGTACGCCTAGGCATGTGTGGTTTTTGTCTCCTCTTAAAGGAGACCCCAAGATAGCTGCGGAGGTTGACCTCCTTAGCGTTAGACCCGAGCACCACTCAGGCTGTTAAAACAGAGCTGAAACTGTTAGTCCTGAGCGTCTCGCGGAAAACTGTATAGATGCATCTCAAGAAAGCGTTAGACCCGAGGGTTACCCGGGTTGTAAAAGTGCCAACAGCGTTAGTGCCAGACACGATATAGGCGTGTCCTTCGTATGTGACAGGCTCAAGTGTTACCCTGGCAACAGTGCACACATGTCTTCTCCTAACCTCATAATGGCGTCTCGCAAGAAGCGTTTTTCAGCAGCTCAGGTGTTGCACGTTCCTGACCGTGATATGAGCAGTGATGAGTCTTTAGGCAGTGAAAGTGAAACGGACAGGGAAATCGAAAGGGATTCTGACGAATCCGAAAGTGACGCTCGTGTCAATCGCACATCAGCGTGAATGAAAATCTGCAAGGAATCACGCTACTGTTGTCCCAGCTGTGACATTGGATTGGGTATTTCACTGTGTTTCAAGATATGCCACACAAATTACACATTTTGACAGTATTTACGATATTATTATTATTATTATTATTATTATTATTTGTATCTTTATTACTAGGGGGCATCGCCCCCTGCTCACTTTGCGCCCCCCCCCCCCGCTAAGAGGGCTGAAGGCACCCCAAGGAGACGCGGCTGCTCCTCCAAACTCCCTCTTAAACGGTGATACAATGGGAAACAAATAACAGTTATTTTTTTTACCTCCTCTTTGCTCAATCAGCTGCTGCTGCCAAGCTGCGTGCTCTGCATTTCGTGTGGCGCTTCGAACATTTAAAAGCCCGTACAGCAGCTGTCCTGTTGTCTCACTGCCTTGTCTCTCTTGTCCCCCAGACATCCTCAAACACTATGTGATCTCTTTTCGCTGTTCCGTTATTTCACCGAGTAATATTTTCCGTTTGTTTGCGCTAATGCGAACTCTACTCTCATTTTTGTGAGACTTTTCCTACTTCCATTATCTCTAACCTGCTGTGCATGTGTATCACGGGACTTGCTTCCAAAGGTTGTAAGTATGACGTGACTTGTCCGTCTCGCGGGACGTGCAAGTGTCTCTCTGTCTCTCTTTAAAAGATCTCTCCTCCAAGGATCACGTCTTGTCACCAGGAAAAAAGTCTCATCGCAAAATTTTTTTTATAATAGAGAGATACTTTCTACACTTCTGACTTTGTTCTTTTAGTGTTTTGCACATTTTACAGTAGAAAGATGAGTTTTAATTCATATTTGATTTTTCAAGCCAAAAAAATTGCAATGCTTTTTACATGTTTTATTCGAACAAAAAAATGTAATGCTGAGGAGGTTAAAATAAGGTAGATGAGTAACAAACACCCCACTAGAAAGTGGGAATAAAGTAATGGGAAAGTCCAAACACCCCTCTTATGAAGCGGTGCTAAAATCAATAGAAGAGTCCGCAGTTTGCCAAGGCAATAGTCGGATTAATGGGTGGGTCAAAAGGAGTCCGAAAATACTGGTGGCACTCATTGATTGGACGAAGCTGTGCATATTCTGCATATTAAGAGTCAGATGACGTGAGGTATCAGATGAGGTAATGTAACAGAAAAGCAAAAACGCAGATGAATCGTTTTATTCATTGCCCACTCCAGCACATGGTCCCAACCTCCTCCTCCTCCTCTCCTTCCTCCTCAGTCCATGGATATTTGGGCACACCTCTGTACAAATAAACAATTGTTCTGCATTTTCATCTGCTCTCCAAGAATGACTTCTCTGAAAAGGGAGGAAAGTTTTTTCCCCACAACAAGATTGTTTCTAGTCCAGCGGTGCAGACCCTGGCCTCCCGCTGAGTGTACAACTGTGCATTGATCTATAAACCAGGGAGCTGGGGATTTGAGACTGTGGGGATCTCAGCTCCGGTGATCACAGGTTGCAAAACCTCCTCGCTTAATAGGTACAGAGAAAGTGCCTACAAAGCATTCATTTGCTGCGTAATTCGGTGAGCGATGGTGTGTCGGCAGGGGATCAATTGAGCACAAATCAAAGAAGTGAACTGCAGCTCCATGACCCTCGTTGATAAATTGGTCCCAGTAACTGTTGCAGATAGCAGAGATTACTGTGAAGGGCTTCTCTGTGGTAGTTGTCTCCCATCACCACCATACATTTAAACTTGCGGTCAGAAACTTTCGAAAGGTGAACTCGTCAAGGGGCCTCATCAGCCATTATACATTCTACAGGTATCTCCACGGGTTCATGTGTACTGTCCTTTGGGATGCGCTCCGACGTCCATTTTTAAATACACTGCACTCATCAGAAAAGGCAAAAAGAGCTTACAGTCATTCCAGTTAAAAGCAACCCTGGAAGGAAAGCCAGCCTGCCGGAGGGAGCACACATTGTGCTGAACTAAAGTCACCATCTCCTCATTAACCAAATTTCGAATGTCTTGTGGATGTGGGAGTTGAAGCAGAAAATAAAAAACTGGGAAATCTCACTGAGATTTATGAGGTATGTGAATTTCCCCTTGGGATTAATAAAGTATCTATCTATCTATCTATCTATCTATCTATCTATCTATCTATCTATCTATCTATCTATCTATCTATCTATCTATCTATCTATCTATCTATCTATCTATCTATCTATCTATCTATCTATCTATCTATCTATCTATCTATCTATCTATCTATATCTGAGGGAATGAGCAGACACCACACAGTGATGGGGGTGAGTCAAAGTAGTATCCACGTGAGGGCCAGGACCCGACGTCTACCTGCAGAAGACTTCCCAGAACATCACTCTACCTCTACCATCTTGCCATTCTTCCAATAGTACATCCTGCTGCCATCTCATCCTCACACACAGCCCACGAGTCCAAGGATCTTTAATGACCACTGAGAGTCAGGACCTCGGTTTTACATCTCATCCGTGCCACTTTTACAGCATGGTGTCCCAGTCCCTGCACTGGGTCATTGGAATCCACATTCAGACCGCAGGGTAAGCACCCCCTGTAGGCCTCACCAATCAATCCTTCTTCCAGCAACAAACCCAAGCTTTTCCAAGCAGTCCTCAAGATCTAAAAGAAAACGTGATTCATCAGGCCAGGTCACCTTCTTCTGTTGCTCCAATGACCGGTTCTGATGTTCATGTGCTCATTGTAGGCACTTTTGGTGGTGGACAGGAGTCAGTCAGCATGGGCAGCTACAAGGTCTGACAATTACATCTGTGAACTTGCCACTGTGTGCTTACGTTGGCAGCATTGTACAAGCAGCCCGGTAAGGTTTCATAACCTTGGTACGTCAGGGTCTCACAGCTGTGTTCGTGTCGATGTGTGGCAGTGGGGTCTTGCTGAGTGGCGTTCATTACTGTTGTTGCGTGTTCCTGTGTGCTGTTGCGCAAATGTCGAAGCTTGTATTACAGCGACGAACAAACACCAGCTCACATGGCACTGTCCGTATGGGAGTTTTTAGCCAGTTAACAAATAACTGTATTGGAAGACCCTCCCTACTCACCTGATCAGGCCCCCTAATTACTTTTTTTCTTGAAAGGAAGTGTTACGGTGTGAAATTTTGTATATAAGTTGATCAATATTTTGTATGTCTTTACTTGTAACTTAGACATTAGTGTTATATCATTGAAAAGAACAGCAACGGTGTGAGGTTTAAAACCCCCCAGACAATCATAAGGACTGAATCAGAGTTGGGGTACATGTGCCTGAAACCAGTTTGGCAAGTGATTGCTCTGCAGGACTCTCTCAATCAGCCCCCACAAGAAAGCCACACTACCCAGCTGGCAAACAACAGCTCAACAAATGGTTTGGGGGGGGGGGGGGTGGAGGTGGGAAAGATACTGTGTACCCCCAATGGTCTGTTTGGGATTGGTTTGAATCAGAGGCCATTCTGTAGCATGGTGCCCTATTGGTGTAAGGATCTGGACAAAGAACGAATAAATTGTGTTGCTTTACCCCTCCCTCCGTCTCTCTCTCACACACACACACACCATGGCCATGAAAAGAAGACCCCACTAGGCAGTCATATTGAGAAAGGCATGCGGCCTGTCCTGAAGAAAGCAGATTGGAAAATGGAGACTTAACTAAAGACATTTTAAGTAACTAACAAGTCTGTGTGCCGCCTGAAACTACACATCACCATTTATCAGGGTGTATGGCTGCCAATATTCAAATGAACTTTCCATCCATCCATTATACAACCCGCTATATCCTAACTACAGGGTCACGGGGGTCTGCTGGAGCCAATCCCAGACAACACAGGGCGCAAGGCAGGAAACAAACCCCGGGCAGGGCACCAGCCCACTGCAGGGCACACACACACACACACCAAGCCCTCACTAGGGCCAATTTAGAATCGCCAGTCCACCTAACCTGCATGTCTGTGGACTGTGGGAGGAAACCGGAGTGCCCGGAGGAAACCCACACAGACACAGGAGAACATGCAAACTCCACACAGGGAGGACCCGGGAAGCGAACTCGGGTCTCCTAACTGCGAGGTAGCAGCGCTGCCACCGTGCCGCCCTCACATTCTTTGCTCATTGTTATTATTTTATGACTACAGTAATCCTTCGCTATATCGCGGATTTTATATGTAAGCATATCTAAATATAAATCGCGGATTTTTCGCTGGTTCATGGGTTTCAGTGGACAATGGCTCTTTTTACTTCTGGTACATGTTTCCTCAGTTGGTTTGCCCAGTTGATTTCATACACGGGACGCTATTGGCAGATGGCTGAGAAGCTACCCAATAAGAGCGGGTTAAGTTCCTGGGTGCTGATTGGCTCAGCGATGGAGAGCAGCATTTGGTTCCGCTTTGCGTTAACCAGGAAGTCTCGTCTCGCTCATTCAGCATCAACATGTTTCGCTGTGTAAAGAGTTAACTTTTGTGCTCTTTTGTGTTTATCTTTGTGCATAGTCAAGCCCTTCGTTATGTCTCCAAAACGATCTGCTCCTGCTACGGCTTCTGGGGCCGTGCCCAAGTGCCAACGGAAGAGGTTAACGATTGACGAAAAGGTGAAAGTTTTGGATATGTTGAAGGAAGGGAACAGCTACGCCGCTGTAGGACGCCATTACGGCATCAATGAGTCCACGGTTCATTATATTAAGACTAGACAAAGAGCCCGTTTTGACAATGTAAGATAAAACGGGCACGAGTGCAATAGTAATAAGTATAAGCACCACAAACCTGATATAGGTGTATTGAATGAATGCGTAATTAGGCCTGGAGCTGTAGTCGAAATCGCCTTTCAGGCCTCTAGAGCTTTAATCGAAGTGGCATTTCTCTTTGAATTTGTTGGTCTCATAAAGTTTTTCGGGCAGCTGCGTAGAAGGCGACTGCGCATTCGGCTTCGGACAGACGTGAGTGAGTGAGAGTGAGTGAGTGAGTGAGTGAGTGAGTGAGTGAGTGAGTGAGTGAGTGAGTGAGTGAGTGAGTGAGTGAGTGAGTAGACCAGCGAATTATATATGAGATTATGTTCTGAATGAACTGTACCATTTTACAACTGGCAACAATTGGCGGTGTTACCAGCCGAAATCAGCTGTAAACATTACCAGAATGCAAATGGTGCATGACTGCAGTGTTCGAATTTTAGAAATATGATCCTACATTAACACTAAAGGAATAATCATAATATATACAGTGTGTTTACATACATAATTTCAATGAATCTTATCTAATATCTAAGAGAATATAAAAGGTTAATGCTGTATAACTGTGCGGGAAATGTTTATAAGAGCGTGGGAGAATTTATAAGGGCTTAAAATATATAAAAATAACCATATAAACATATGGTTTTTACTTCGCGGATCGAGGAGGGATCACTGTATTACCAATAATACATTATTTAAAGTTGTAACTTAACTCCTGCTTGTCTTTTCCATCCATCCATTATCCAACCCGCTGAATCCGAACACAGGGTCACGGGGGTCTGCTGGAGCCAATCCCAGCCAACACAGGGCACAAGGCAGGAACCAATCCCGGGCAGGGTGCCAACCCACCGCAGGACACACACAAACACACCAAGCACACACTAGGGCCAATTTAGAATCGCCACTCCACCTAACCTGCACATCTTTGACTCTGTGTAATGACCTGAGGTTATGAAGGTAGAAGGAAAGGTGGGGAGAAGTTATAAAGTACAGCACCTTATAAACGGGGGTACATCTATGGCACGGATGTCAAACTCCAGTCCTGGTGGGCCACAGTGGCTGCAGGTTTTCATTCTAACCATCTTCTTCATCAGTGACCAGTTTTGGCTGCTAATTAACTTCTTTTGAATTAATTTTAATTGACTTGCTCTTGAAGGGTCAGACTCCTTAATTGTTTTGCTTTAGTTTTATTTGACGTGACTCAGGCCCCCTTAGTTGTTTCTTTTTTTTCAATAATGAGACCCAAAACAAGCCGCCACCTGACCAGCTCTCCTGTGCCCGTCACACAACATGTGAAAATAAAGAAAGGTGAAGGTCTCGGTAAGGTTGATCTCTCAGCTCAACAAAACATCTTGATGGTGTTCTTAGAAAATCAACAGTTTTGTAAAACGTCGGAGAGCAGCAATAAGCCATGGAATTAAATAATGGGCTTCATTAACACAGAGAATTGGCTTCTCATTAAGAAATTGGTTGGAGTGAAATTGGTTGGAGTTTGAAGCCCCAGTTTAGCTGCTCATCTGTCGGCTCGTTTCACGTCTCATTTCTGTTTGGTTGCCATTTAATGAAGAAAAGAATCAATTCAGAGGACCTAATCCGTAAAAACAGGGCTATTAAAATGAAGAGAAAAGGAGTTAATTAGCAATGAAAACTGGTCACTGATTAGGAAAAGGGTCAGAATGAAAAGCTGCAGCCACTGCGGCCCTCCAGGACAGGAGTTCGACACCCCTGGTCTATGGGATTCAAAGCATTTTAACAAAGGCTACACATTAAAGAATACAAAAGGGGAAAGCCGAGTAACAGAGAGCTCTACCAAGACAAGACAAAGACATTTTGATGACATTCAGGACATCAAGCGTAATGTGATGACAGTTCTGATGGCCACTCCAGAAAAGGAGTTCCAAAATTGCTTTCAGGTTTTGAGGTCGGTGCACAGCTTCCCAAGGGGAGCACTTCGAAGATGATACTCAGCAATGACGTATGCAGCACTTTTTCTAGGATGAGTTTGTGAACTTATTTGTCAGACCTCATACAGTTCAAGTTGTCTCCTGGACAGTGTTAAGTTTTTTGGCAATCTGTGCTACAGTAGCTGTGAGATCAGACTAGACGGGCTGGCTTTCGCTCCCCCTCACACATCACTGAGCCCCCGATGTCCATGTTGCCAGTATATTGGGTGTGCTTGGACCACTTTTGGTAGGCACTAAGCACTGCATACCAGGGACCACCCCACAAGACCTGCCGTTTTGGAGATGCTCTGACCCAGTCGTCTAGCCACCACCTGATTAGGGTACCACGCTGCCCCATGCATTTATAGACTGAGTGACGGGTGTCCCTGATGTCCACATGACCATCATCATCAGAATTCCTCCATGTGAAGCCTGAAACCCATCAGGTCTGATTTAGACCATCTATGTTAGGTAGAATGCCCAGTGGAAGCTGGGTGGTCTTTGTGGCCTTGGAACCCCTGCAGATTTTGTTCTCTTTCTCCAGCCTAACTGGAGTTTTATTGATTTTTCTGTCCTCCTGGCCATCTGACTTTACCTTCTGTATAACATTATCACCTAATCTTGTTGGTTTACAGTCATATGAAAAGGTTTGTGAACCCCTCTCAGCCTGCATAATAATTGACTCTCCTTTCAACATAAAAGATAACACTGGTATGTCTTTCATTTCCTAGGAGTACTGCGGTGTTTTCCGAACAAAGATTTTTAGTGACGCAGTATTTAGTCGTATGAAATTAAATCAAATGTGAAAAACTGGCTGTGCACAAATGTGGGTCCCCTTGTCATTGTGCTGATTTGAATGCCTGTCACTGCTCAATGCTGATTACTTACAACACCAAATTGGTTGGATGAGCTCATTAAGCCTTGAACTTCATAGACAGGTGTGTCCATCATGAGATATAAAGGGATTTAAGGTGGTCAATTGCAAGTTGTGCTTCCTTCCCTTTGACTCTCCTCTGAAGAGTGACAGCATGGGATCCTCAAAGCAACTCTCAAAAGATCTGAAAACAAAGATTGTTCAGTCTGGTGGTTTAGGGGAAGGCTACACAAAGCCATCTCAGAGGTTTAAACTGTCAGTTTCAACTGTAAGGAATGTGATCAGGAAATGGAAGGCCACAGGCACAGTTGCTGTTAAACCCAGCAGGTCTGGCAGGCCAAGAAAAATACAGGAGCGGCATATGAGCAGGATTGTGAGAATGGTGACAGACAACCCACAGATCACCTCCAAAGACCTGCAAGAACATCTTGCTGCAGATGGTGTATCTGTACATCGTTCTACAATTCAGCGCAATTTGCATAAAGAACATCTGTATGGCAGGGTGATGAGAAAGAAGCTCTTTCTGCACTCACACCACAAACAGAGTCGCTTGTTGTATACAAATGCTCATTTAGACAAGCCAGATTTATTTTGGAACAAAGTGCTTTGGACTGATGAGACAAAAATGAAGTTATTTGGTCAAAACAAAAAGGGCTTTACATGGAGGAAGAAGAACACCACATTCCAAGAAAAACACCTGCTACCTACTGTCAAATTTGGTGGAGGTTCCATCATGCTGTGGGGCTGTGTGGCTAGTTCAGGACTGGGGCCCTTGTTAAAGTCGAGGGTCGGATGAATTCAACCCAATATCAACAAATTCTTCAGGATAATGTTCAAGCATCAGTCACAAAGTTGGAAGTTACACAGGGGTTGGATATTCAAGACAAGACAATGACCCAAAACACAGTTCGAAATCTACAAAGGCATTCATGCAGAGGGAGAAGTACAATGTCCTGGAATAGCCATCACAGTCCCCTGACTTGAATATCATCAAAAATCTATGGGATGATTTGAAGCAGGCTGTCCATCAAATTGAACTGAACTGGAGAGATTTTGTATGAAGAAAGGTCAACAGTACCTCCATCAAGAATCAGACACTCATCAGAGGCTATAGGAGGACAGCGTCTAGAGGCCAAAAGGAGGCTCAACTAAGTATTGATGTCATATCTCTGTTGGGGTGCCCACATTTATGCCCCTGTCTAATTTTGTTATGATGCATATTGCATATTTTCTATTAATCCAATAAACTTAATGTCACTGCTGAAATCCTACTGTGTCCATAAGGCATGTCATATATTAAAAGGAAGTTCAGCCAATGAGAAACAAAAATCGAAAGAATTCAGAGGGGGTCCCAAACTTTTTCATATGACTGTATGTTTTATATATTAACTTCCTGTTTTATTTTACCTTGTAACGCTACATTGTTTGTATGAAAGTGTGATATAAAAATAAATGTTTCTGCGGGGCAGCACGGTGGTGCAGTGGGTAGCGCTGCTGCCTCGCGGTTAGGAGACCCGGGTTCGCTTCCCGAGTCCTCCCTGTGTGGAGTTTGCATGTTCTCCCCATGTCTGCGTGGGTTTTCTCCGGGCGCTCCGGTTTCCTCTCACAGTCCAAAGACATGCAGGTTAGGTGGATTGGCCGATTCTAAATTGGCCCTAGTGTGTGCTTGGTGTGTGGGTGTGTTTGTGTGTGTCCTGCGGTGGGTTGGCACCCTGCCCGGGTTTGTTTCCTGCCTTGTGCCCTGTTTTGGCTGGGATTGGCTCCAGCAGACCCCCCGTGACCCTGTGTTCGGATTCAGCAGGTTGGAAAATGGATGGATGGATGTTTCTGCTATTGTAGCCTTCACAATTCGACCGAAGTGAAAATTGCTCAGATCCTAAAGCATGCCCATGTTTCCTGCTTCCAACACTGACTGTTCACTTGCTGCCTAATAAATTGGCAGGTGCCATTGTGACAAAATAATCAAAGTTCCTCACTTCCCTGTCAGTGGTTTCACAGTTGTGGCTCATCGGTGTAAATGCTAACCGACCGTCTTCTGTGTGGCCTACTGTATGTGCCCTTACTGTTTTTACAATAAGTGATACATGAAAGCACACAGAGGAATGTGCCAGTTGACTGGGACGCTCCCTTTGTTTTGTGGACCTCTCATTTCATTCGAGCCGTTTAGGATATGCCGTACCTGACACACCAGTCAGTCCTCATAGTCTCACTTACAGTGACAATGGCCGGCCATTCATCTATAAACTTCATTTACCCACTTAGGTAAATTCAGGATGACAGGGTGCTTTAGTCTCCCGTTTTGGAGGTGTGCCAGGGCACAGGCATACTGGCACAGACACCAGGACTTATTGACACTGAGCCAATTTAGTCTTTAACTAGTGTGAACCCAGCAAGAGTTTCTTGCCACAGTCGTAATATCCGCAGCTGAGTTTCACCCAGAAACGTCAAATGCATGGCCAGAGATGGCAAGTCAACATACAGCGCAGGTTGTGCCCGTTAGGAAATCATTTGACAGAGCGAACAAAATTACAGATGAGCAAATGTTACATCCATTTCATGTTCTAACCCACTTAATCCTGAACATAGGGAAGCAATGCAGGAAGAAACCCCGGACAGGGCGCCAGTCCATCAGAGGGCAAACACACACACACGAAACCACACATTGGGGCCAATTTAGGATTGCCAACTCACCTAAATTGCATGTCTTTGGAAACAGGAGCTCACAGAGGCAACCCACACAGACACAGGGAGAACATGCAAACTCCACACAGGGAGGACCCGAAATGTGAACCCTGGTCTCCTTACTGTGAGGCAGCAGCGCCACCACTGCGCCACCATCTGACCAAATATCGAAAAGGCAAATGAATGGTGCAATCTTGGGTTGCGCTCTGTAGGATTAAGTTCTGTTTGCTGTTACTTATGTACAGTGGTGCAGTGGTGGCACTGCTGACTCGCAGTAAGGAGACCCGGGTTCATTTCCCGGGTCCTCCCTGCATGGAATTTGCATGTTCTCCCCGTGTCTGCGTGGGTTTCCTCCCACAGTCCAAAGACATGCAGGTTAGGTGTATTGGCGATCATAAATTGTCCCTAGTGTGTGTGGGTGTGTGTGTGTGTGCCCTGTGGTGGGCTGGCACCCTGCCCGGGGTTTGTTTCCTGCCTTGCGCTCTGTGTTGGCTGAGATTGGCTCCAGTAGACCTCCGTGACCCTGTAGTTGGCATATAGTGGGTTGGATAATTGATGGAAGGATGAAAATAATGCAGGATTTTGTGGGGGGTTTGGGGTTTTGAGATTTTGGGATCCAGTAACACCCCCCCCCTCCCCCCCCCCCCCCCCATCACTACGTTTGTCCTAGTGCTGACCTTGCCTCGTGGTCATTATTTCAAGTTATTTATATACTCTTGTACTCTCCTGGCAGGGGTCCAGGTTCCTGTTTTCTTTTCCTCAGTTTTGATTCTCTGATTTATGTTGATTATGTTACTTTATCTAATTATGATCATTACTCTTTGTTTTTTGATTTTGTTTATGTACGTAAGCTCTCTGTGTTATGTTCCATGTGTTTTGTGGGTGGTTACGCCAAGAGGCTGGGCCCTCTGCCCTACATATCCCACAATTCCTGTCGATTCTTTGCAGACGTGCCTGGGAGTGGCGAGTTTACTTGTGTTTATTTGATTTATTGGATTTCTAGATTTTTGACAACTCTGCTATTTATTTTAACAATTCTTAGAAAATCTGCATTGAGACTTCTTTGCTTTGGATTGCCTTTGGTGTTACAGGTAATTCCTTTCTTGTCTTATGTGCTCCTTCATAGCTTCATTCGTGTTACAAGTAGTTTTGTGAAGAATAAAGGTTTTTATTTTTATATTTGTCCCATTACTAGCCAGGGTTTGATGGTGAAATCCCCCATTTTTGGAAGTGTTTTTGGGACCATGTACTCTGGGACTCCTAGTCCACAATATGCACTGTCCATCTAAGATGGGTTCAAATCTAAGTAATCAACATAGATGTCAATGTTAACATTTGCAGGGCACCATCTATTGGAATGTATGTAGTAATGCTTGGAGTAACAAAATGCATTGCACTTGGTGTTCCAACAGATGCTGCATCATAAACATTTGTAGTAATAAAATACAGTACTGGGCCATCTTCTTAGCCCTCTCAATCCTGAACAGGGTCATGAGGGAGTAATAAAATGCATTACTACAAATCTGTTAGAATGTCAATGCAAAGCAATGTCTCTGTTATATGTCATTTGGTATGAGGTTCGTGAAAACGGTATTAATGTTTGTGATGTGCCACCTGTTGGAATGACAAGTGCATTGCATATGTCTCTGTTATATTCCATTTGGTATGGGATTTGTAAAAGTAGTTGTAATGTTTGTAATGTGGCATCTGCTGGAATGGCAAATGTAATGCATAGTCTCTGTTTTATGTCATTTAGTATGGGGTTCGTGAAAACAACATTAATATTTGCAACACACCATCTGTTGGAATGACAAATGTAATGCAATCTATTACTACACGTTTGTAATATGCAATCAGTTGGAATGACAAATGTAATGCATATAGATAGATAGATAGATAGATAGATAGATAGATAGATAGATAGATAGATAGATAGATAGATAGATACTTTATTAATCCCAGGGGGAAATTCACATATTCCAGCAGCAAAAATATTAAATTAAAGAGTAGTAAAAAATGCAGATAAAAAAACAGACAATAACTTGAATAATGTTCAACGTTTACCCCCTCTGGTGGAATTGAAGAGTCGCATAGTTTGGGGGAGGAATGATCTTCTCAGTCTGTCAGTGGAGCAGGACAGTGACAGCAGTCTGTCACTGAAACTGCTCCTCTGTCTGGAGATGACACTGTTTAATGGATGTAGTGGATTCTCCATAATTGATAGGAGGATGCCTCAATGACTCTGTTTATATGCCATTTGGTATGAGATTCATGAAAACAGTTTTAATGTTGCAATGCACCATCTGTTGGAATGACAAATGTAATGCAATCTATCACTACATATGTTTGTGATACGCCATCAGTTGGAATGACAAATGTAATGCATATGACTGTTATATGCCATTTGGTATGAGGTTCGTGAAAACAGTTTTAATGTTTGTAATGTGCCTTCAGGTGGAATGAAAAATGTAATGCACATATCTCTGTTATATGCCATTTGGTATGGGATTTGTAATAGCAGTATTAAAGTTTGTGATGCGGCATCTGCTGGAATGACAATTGTAATGCATTTTATGACTACAAATGTTGGTGATGTGCCATCGGTTGGAAGGATAGAGGCATAGCAAGTGGACAGACACATAGATATGCAGACACACAGACAATTTTACTTTTATTAAGGTGGATTATAATTTTCACAGCCACCCGTAGGGGGAACATGAATGTGAAAAGAGCCAAACATGCGGTGTATTTTTATTTTGTGAATTAAGTGAATGATATTAATGCAATTCAAATTCTGATGTGTTTCTGCATGGTTTCAGATAACATGGTTTTCAAATAGCTTAAATGCTTGAACTCTGATTAAGTGTAAGTATCCAAACTCAGCACTGAAATCACACTTCTTAGTGTGTTAGCATATAGAAATTACTGCAAGTCACATGTAATGGGGTGCGGGAGAAGCAATTGGAGAAAACTTCTATGGTCACAGCAAGAACATGGAGACTGACCAGAGATCTAAAGCTGGGTTCATGAGGTAGCAGCATTCACCACTATGCCACCATAACCTTTTAGCTGTCCTTCCAAAATGAAATAAGCTGCCTTTGCTAAAAGCTGCTACTTTCTAAACTTCAGCTAATTCAACATTTGCCAGCAACCAGAAGTTAGAACGTTCCCCTAAGCCAGCTTTCTAAAACTGCAATGGGAATCCATACTCAGCTTTCTCTTCTCCTGAGTCTGCATGTCATGATCTGCTTTGCCCTGTCATGCCAAATGCCAGGGCAATCTGCGGAGCAAGCAAAAGGGAAATGATGTGGAAAGAAATACCTGATAGCACAGTGAATACCGCGGCAAAGGCGTTCAGCTTGAGTCCATCGATCACGTTGCTCGAGTGAAGGAGCTCCAGGCACATTAAACTGAAACCAACTACAAGCAGCATGATGTACAACACCTCGGACACGACGGACAGCCAAAGGACACCTGTGGAAACAGAGAGACAGAGAGGTCAGAGAGCAAACGCACCATGGGGAGCAGATTTAAGGAGGACCCCAGGTCTAGCCCCTCACATTACACGAAGCCACAGTGCCCGGGGTCCTCCTTTAATATTCAACATTTACAACATACAAGGTACATGTGCTACTTTTAAGAGCTTCTGAAATTTGTCAAATGAGAGGAGACCATTCAGTCCATTAGGCTTGTTTGTTTAGCTCAGAGCTCCGGTCTCCCTGATATCTCATCCAGAACCTCCTTGAAGCTTCTCCAGAGTTTCTACTCCAACTCCATGTCTCAGTAGTTAAACCCCTGTGACCCTGTGTTCAGATTCAACGGGTTGGAAAATGGATGGATGTATAATATAATATAATATAATCCATATTACTAACCGAAGGTTGTAAACCGGATGGACGCAGGGCGCATTGAAGCGCATGCGCACTGCCGCCTACAACGCGCTTCTGAAACACCACAGGCAAAGGAGTCACGGCTCAAAAACGAAACAGCTCAACTAACGGAAATACAAAACCGAGCCCATAGCTAACGACACAGCCGCAGAGAAAACAAAAACGAGAGAATTCAGCGCATATTTGAATCACATTACAGTATTACAGTACGGAATCCCCAAAGGTCCAGATACAGTATTACAGTAATACATTATTAACAGTCCAGCCACAGAAAACACAGAAACGACACCAGGTGGAAAAAAACAATAAACGAACGCTCCGTATTAAACGTACGTGCGATTATAATTCCTAACAGTAAACGACGTATAGCTAACGGAGTCACGGCTCCAAAAAGAAACAGCTCAACTAACAGAAATACAAACACGAGCCCGCATGGATAAATACCATGAACGCAGGCGCCTACAATGCGCTTCTGAAACAGCAGAAGCAAAGGAGTCACGGCTCCAAAACGACCTGGGAGCTAAACCTGAGGTAAAGCGTGCACGCCAGGTTGTACATGTGCCCGAACGCGACCACCCACACCACCGCACTGGATCCGCCGCCATGGTCACTTCAGCATGCGAATCCGCTGTCGTCAGCAATGACTTCATAGAAAAACAAAAAAGAGACTGCATGCGCCTAAAACGCGCTTCTGAAACACCAGAACCAGATGAGTCACAGCTCCAAAACGAAGCCGCTTTAGTACAAATATGTTTATTTAATTAAATGAACTTTCCCAGGACGCACCCACCCTCCATGATATTTCATCCCTCCAAGTATCAGAGGGAACAGAAAGTGATTCTTGGATTTGCGATTCTTTCGAGAATCGCGGGCTTGCTGGTATAATATAATATAATATAATATAATATAATATAATATAATATAATATAATATAATATAATATAATATGCTGTGCTATCCATCTAAGATGGGTTAAAATAATTAACACAGACCTCAGCATTAATATATGCAGTGCATACTGAAATGTATTTTGTAATGCATATATTTTAATAAAATGCATTGCATTTGTCATTCCAACAGATGACACATCACAAATCTTTGTGGAGTGCCATCTGTTGGATTGAAAAATGCAATGCATATGTCACTATTACATGCCATTTGGTATGAGGTTCATAAAAGCAGTGTTAATGTTTGTGATATGCCATCTGTTGGAAAGATAAATGCAATGCATATGACTCTGTTGGATTCCATTTGGTGTGAGGTTCATAAAAGCAATGTTAAAGTTTGTGATGCGCCATCTGTTGGAATGACAAGTGCAACTTATATGTCTCTGTTAAATGCAATTTGATATGAGATTCATAAAAGCAGTGTTAATGTGTGTGATACGCCATCTGTTGACAGACATAGCAACTGGTTGCACACGCAGATCATTTTATTAAGGTGGATATAAAATAGTATAATATAACTAGCTGTGCTATCCAACTAAGAGTGGTTGAAATCTAAATTATCAAAGTATACCTAAGTGTTAATGTTTGCAGTGCACCATCTATTGGAATGAATTTTGTAATGCATGTAGTAATAATATATAAATCACATACCAAATGGCATGTGACAGTAATATATGCATTGCGTATGTCATTCCAACAGATGGCACATCACAGACATTTCTAGTAATAAAATGTATTACTACAAATACAGTATTTCTGGTGCACCATCTGTTTTAATGACATACACAATGCATATGTCTCTGTTACATACCATTTGATATGTGATTTGTACAAGCAGTGTTAATGTTTGTGATGCGCCATCTGTTAGAATGACAAGTGCAATTTACACCCACCGCACATATTATATTATATTCACCTTAATCAAAAGACAATTGTCTGTGTGTCTGTGTATCTGTGTGTCAATCCGGTTATTACGTTTGTCATTTCAGCAGATGACACATCACAATCATTAACACTGCTTTTATGAATTTCATATCAAATAGCATATAACAGAAACATATACAGTGCATCCGGAAAGTATTCACAGCGCATCACTTTTTCCACATTTTGTTATGTTACAGCCTTATTCCAAAATGGATTAATGAATTCTATACACAACACCCCATAATGACAACGTGAAAAAAGTTTATTTGAGGTTTTTGCAAATTAATTATTAAAAATAAAAAACTGAGAAATCCCATGTACTGTACATAAGTATTCACAGCCTTTGCTCAATACTTTGTCGATGCACCTTTGGCAGCAATCACAGCCTCAAGTCTTTTTGAATATGATGCCACAAGCTTGGCACACCTATCCTTGGCCAGTTTCGCCCATTCCTCTTTGCAGCACCTCTCAAGCTCCATCAGGTTGGATGGGAAGCGTCGGTGCACAGCCATTTTAAGATCTCTCCAGAGATGTTCAATCGGATTCAAGTCTGGGCTGTGGCTGGGCCACTCAAGGACATTCACAGAATTGTCCTGAAGCCACTCCTTTGATATCTTGGCTGTGTGCTTAGGGTCGTTGTCCTGCTGAAAGATGAACCGTCACCCCAGTCTGAGGTCAAGAGCGCTCTGGAGCAGGTTTTCATCCAGGATGTCTCTGTACATTGCTGCAGTCATCTTTCCCTTTATCCTAACTAGTCTCCCAGTCCCTGCCGCTGAAAAACATCCCCACAGCATGATGCTGCCACCACCATGCTTCACTGTAGGGATGGTATTGGCCTGGTGATGAGCGGTGCCTGGTTTCCTCCAAACGTGACACCTGGCATTCACACCAAAGAGTTCAATCTTTGTCTCATCAGACCAGAGAATTTTCTTTCTCATGGTCAGAGAGTCCTTCAGGTGCCTTTTGGCAAACTCCAGGCGGGCTGCCATGTGCCTTTTACTAAGGAGTGGCTTCCGTCTGGCCACTCTACCATACAGGCCTGATTGGTGGATTGCTGCAGAGATGGTTGTCCTTCTGGAAGGTTCTCCTCTCTCCACAGAGGACCTCTGGAGCTCTGACAGAGTGACCATCGGGTTCTTGGTCACCTCCCTGACTGAGACCCTTCTCCTCCGATCGCTCAGTTTAGATGGCCGGCCAGCTCTAGGAAGAGTCCTGGTGGTTTTGAACTTCTTCCACTTACGGATGATGGAGGCCACTGTGCTCATTGGGACCTTCAAAGCAGCAGAAATTTTTCTGTAACCTTCCCCAGATTTGTGCCTCGAGACATTCCTGTCTCGGAGGTCTACAGACAATTCCTTTGACTTCATGCTTGGTTTGTGCTCTGACATGAACTGTCAACTGTGGGACCTTCTATAGACAGGTGTGTGCCTTTCCAAATCATGTCCAGTCAACTGAATTTACCACAGGTGGACTCCAATGAAGCTGCAGAAACATCTCAAGGATGATCAGGGGAAACAGGATGCACCTGAGCTCAATTTTGAGCTTCATGGCAAAGGCTGTGAATACTTATGTACATGTGCTTTCTCAATTTTTTTTATTTTTAATAAATTTGCAAAAATCTCAAGTAAACTTTTTTCACGTTGTCATTATGGGGTGTTGTGTGTAGAATTCTGAGGAAAAAAATGAATTTAATCCATTTTGGAATAAGGCTGTAACATAACAAAATGTGGAAAAAGTGATGCGCTGAGAATACTTTCCGGATGCACTGTATATGTCTCTGTTTTATGCTATTTGATATGAAATTCATAAAAGCAGTGTTAATGGTTGTGATGTGTCATCTGCTGAAATGACAAATGTAATAACTGGATTGACACACAGATACACAGACACACAGACAATTGTCTTTTGCTTAAGGTGAATATAATATAATATAATATAATATAATATAATATAATATAATATAATATAATATAATATAATATAATATAATATAATATAATATGTGCGGTGGGCTGGTGACCCTGCCCGGGGTTTGTTTCCTGCCTTGCGCCCTGTGTTCGCTGGGATTGGCTCCAGCAGACCCCCGTGACCCTGTAGTTAGGATATAGCAGGTTGGATAATGGATGGATAATATAATATGGTGGAGCTGTGGCTTTTCACTGTGCTCCAAAAGCAGTGATTAAGAAGACCCCACACACCACAGGTTTCCTTTATTGAATTCTGCTCTTGAATTTTCTATAAATTGCCCTTCCATAGTGAATGCTGTTCCATAGGGCATTGCACCTTCTGCAATATAAAAGCTGGTAGATGAGCAGACTGGCTCAAGGTCACAATGTGTCCGCAGTGGGGGCTAAACTAGTGACTTTTTCTAGTGCACTGGGGGGGCTGCAGCTTCTACAGTATTTTTTAAAGGTTCTTTGCATTGTGAATTGCACTTTACGTGAGAAGCCAAGTCGTGAACAGACAGTGTAGGTAGAGGTTAGGAGCAGGCACTGGTACAGCACATTGCTGTATCCACCACATGACAAACCAACTCAGGATCCCCAGATTAGGACCCGAGTGCCAGCCATGCAACGGGTGACACCTCAGCACCACACTAGTTCAGATGGAATGGGACCACTGTGAGTTTTTTAAGGTGGCTGGAGTGCCAGTTCTGCCACCAACTCCCAGGTTTTTCCCTGCAGGTTGGAGGGCATACATGCAGGGCTGGATGCTGATTAACGTCATACCCAGGATGTAGGTAGATGTTGGTTAAATGACTCTGGGGCTTACAATGAAGCTGCTGTCACATTACGTGGCGTATTATTTGTGGGGTATGTCAGGCTTGCTGACTGCCATTACTCATCTTGCTGGTGGGCCAATTGAGTTCACTCGACTGAAAAGCGCTGGCCGTGTCAAATTTCATGTCAGCTTCACGACTTTCCAGCCCAGTCCTGCTCGTCCCTGTTCCCGGCAGTCAATTTTGTGACTGCCTGACAGAGCCGGTGCTGTTCAAACAGTTAAGGGGTATGGCGAGTTCAGCCACAATCTCGTCCCTTTATCTCTTTTTTCCATTCTGTCATGGTAGGTAAACACGACACATCTGACCATCGAGCTTCTCTTCTCGTTGTGAGGTCCAAAACCTTCTATGTATTGTTGTTCTGGGTGAGCGCTCATTAGCTGTCATGCACACTACAACCAAAGACAAAAATCAAAGAGGTTGGAGGGGCGAGTCGTGAACTGGTTGGAGTGAATCGCTGGACGTGTCACATTAGAGACTGGCGTTCACGGGACCGCGTCGCCGTCGGCCTCAGACACACTGAGATGATTTAAATGAAGGCTACGACTGAAGATCACTGGAGAAGTAGTGTAATGTGATGTGAGCTTAGGGGTTAATGACACCATGTTCTTCTGGTGCACAGTCCCGGCCGGTAAACCACAAGGCCACCATGTCTCTTTCTTTCTGTCTTTGTCTCCGTTCTTCTTCCTTGACCCACATTCCTCTACTTTTTTATTATTATTTTTGGTCTCCATTGTCCATCAGTAACACAGTACTGCATCTGCGGCAGCACAGACAGGCTGGCATAAATCAAAAGTGCGGCCTCCTGTCATAGTTGGGTTGAAGCTCAAGAGCAATTGGCAGCTTTGGAGAAAATGAGATTATTATTGACTGCCCTCAGCAGGGAGCCTGCTAGCCGTCTTCCAGAGGGTGCAGGGGGATTTAAACAGCGGGACCAGACGCAGGACTTGGTATCTTCACAGCTAGAAGGGGATTTAACTACTCAGCGCCTGGGGTGTAGTAAGACTAAGAAATGAGTGGCTGAGAGGCAAGGAAACAGGGTGGTGCGGACCCCCGAAGGAGTGATGACAGTGCTTCCGTTTTTTTGTCTAAGAACCTTGTCGAGGTCAAGCGACTGCCTGAGTCGAATTCACACTTGAATCGCATCCCACTGGAATGACAAGCCACGGATCACTGAGAGGCAGAAATGAAATCACGACGAGCACGGAGGAATCCTCTAAAGGGCGAGATGATAAATGAAAGGGTAAAGGAGAACGATGAAGAAGAAAAACATCCAAGGAGCGGAAATGGAGAACGAGAAAGGAAAGGCAAAAAATAAATAAATAAAGCAGGAAGGAGACGTGAAATGGGAATGAGAGTCGGAGAGTTCAGCCACCTCTTCGCTAAATAACATAAGATAAATAGAGTGTTAGTTACATTTATATAGCGCCTTCCTAGCTGCTCTTAGAGAGTGGGGAGCCACTTCATCCACCGCCACTAGTGTGCAGCACCCACCTGGACGATGCCATTCCTGCGCCCGCACGCTCATCACACCTTAGCTATTAGGTGGTGAAGAGCAGAGTGAGGGACAGAGGATGATTAAGGGGGTTGGAGAGGACAATCTAATCAGGACATTGGGGTACACCCTACTCTTTTCAAAAGATACTCAGGGATCTTTGATGATCACAGAGAGTCAGGAGGTCAGTTTTACGTCTCTTTTAAAGGACGGCACCAGTTTATCAGTACGGTGTCCCCGTCACTGCACTGGAGTCCATACACAGATCACAGGGCATAACGCTCGGCTCACCACCTCTTCCATAAATAACATGACTGGCTTAATCCAGTTCAGAGTCATGTTGTGGATGGTGGATGGTCAGCCACACAACCCCTTCATGCACATGCCACCTAGACACCACTGGGGAGCTGACAATCAACCCAACACACTGATGTTGGAGGAAAACTAAAAACAGAGAAAAACAGACACAGAGAGAACATGGAGACTCCGCAGAAACTTCAACCGGGCATGGCTTTTGACCCCAACATGCTTGATTCGTTGCAACATGCAACTTCTCAATATATTTCAGTCAAAACACCAAAGATGGCAGAGCTTTGCAACTGTTAAAGTGCATGGAGGAATGAATCTAAAGAGAGCTTCATTTCAACATCCTTCACATGAATTGTTGATTTATTTAACGTAAAGAGGCATGGCACTACTGCAGGTGCTGGATGTGGTGGGGCAGTCAAGAAGACGGAGGACGGAGACGTTGATCTACTGGCTGGCGTTCTGTCCAGGATGGACTCTGGCTTCCCAAAGCCTTGAATTCAGAATAAGTAGGTTTAAAAATAGACAGATAGATAGATAGATGTGACAGGCACTATATGATAGATAGATAGATAGATAGATAGATAGATAGATAGATAGATAGATAGATAGATAGATAGATAGATAGATAGATAGATAGATAGATAGATATTAATTTTAGCATAGTAGGCAGGATAGATAGACAGATAGATAGATATTATAGCATAGTAGGCAGGATAGATAGATAGATAGATAGATAGATAGATAGATAGATAGATAGATAGATAGATAGATAGATATTAATTTTAGCATAGTAGGCAGCATAGATAGATAGATATTAATTTTAGCATAGTAGGCAGGAAAGATAGATAGATATTAATTATAGCATAGTAGGCAAGATAGATAGATAGATAGATAGATAGATAGATAGATAGATAGATAGATAGATAGATAGATAGATAGATAGATATTAAATTTAGCATAGTAGGCAGGATAGATAGACAGATAGACAGATAGATAGCTATTATAGCATAGTAGGCAGGATAGATAGATAGATAGATAGATAGATAGATAGATAGATAGATAGATAGATAGATAGATAGATAGATAGATAGATAGATAGATAGATAGATTTTAGCATAGTAGGCAGGATAGATAGACCAGAAAGATGTCTGTGAAGAAGTCCTTTATTTTTATCCTAATAACACATGGGGCTCTCTGGCGCCTCCTTGTGGTTACATTTTATTCGACAAAACCAAAACTGCATACGGTCAAGTCTAACCTATCAAAGTCTGAAACATTTCATACAATCCAGTCGAACATAACAAAACAGAACTCAAGCCCAACTCAAGAACAGGAGAGGAGAAGCAACAGCAGGAGCAAATCTATATAAACGGCAAAAGAAGGGAGAATATCCTTTTCCCCAATATGAGTTCTTATTCTTAAATATTATTATATTTTGAAAAGGTTTTGAACAGATCCTTTATTGGAGAAATTGATTTTTTCCAATTTCAAATAGTTTAGAATATCAGATATTAGAGATCTTGATATTATATAGCGCCTTTCTACAGTGAACCCCATCACAAGGCAATATAAAAGTAAAAACGTAAGTTTGTCATAATGTTTCTAATGTCTCTAAAGATAATTCATGAGTGGGTCTTGATGTTATATAGTGCCTTTTCATCATGCATACCCTCCCAAGGCTCTTTGCAGATGACGTTCAAGTTTGTATCCCAATGTTTAAAATGTGAATTCCAGCCGCTTAAGTGACTCACTCAGGCCAGACCGAGTAAGTGTCTGGGGGGGGCTTTGAGCTTGCGGGCTTCGCTCCAGACCCTCAGGCACTATTCTGCACTGCCAGTGCTGCAGGCAGGACGGGTGCAGCCCTGGCGGCTTTGAGTGCAGCTGCAGCAGGTGAGATCTGAGCAGAGCTGTCGCTTCAAAGAAGCAGCTCTGATCCTCCACACTGCACGTTAGCCCGGGCCCCATAAGAAGATTATGTGTTAGGAAAAACACTCATGAAATCAATGCGTTGCCGTATTTCTATTTTTATTCCCCCAAGGCTGCTGTGACAGTTAAAATCATTTATCAGAGGATCTCAGCTCCCTCCCACACAGCCTGCCAGCCACAAGGGAGCCTCCAGAGCCGAGTGGGCGGCCTCGTCTTCGCTGCGTTCACGCACACGTGTCACCAGGAGCTCGGCGGCCGTCCACTTCCATCAGCCGCTCTTGCAGGCTCTTCTGCGTTTGTCACATCTTGATGAATGGCAGAATCAGATCTGAAGAGATTTTGGCAGTTTGAAAAGGTTTTGTTCTTGCGAATGAGGAGGCTGCGAGTTTTGGAAGGACTCGTCTTCCACCCGCCACGTTTGATTTTTTTTTTTTACTTTTTCTTCCCTGTGTGACGCCATTGCAGAACCCACTTTGTCACTACCAGCGAAGTGCCCGCCACTGTGTCCCGCTCTACCTCATTTGGCCTTCACTAGCTTAGCTGCAACACTCCCACACTGGCAACTTTGAGATGCAAGGCTTGGGGGTCCAGGCATGGACGCCACGCTAGAGTGCTCTCACAAATTAAGAGTCTATCGGTCAGCATCTGCCGAACGTGCCTGCGATTTCATTACGGAGCTGCCAGTGGGATGATGGCTTTGGCAAAGGTTCATCTCAGTTAAATCCATTTGAATACATAAATGAGCGTTTTCAGCGGTGAGCTCCGATGCTGTCTCCGCTCTCTCCTCTGTTGCCTAATACTTGAAGAGGTGCAATCTGTCTTCAAACCACAAGCTTTTAAACCCCCCCCCCCCCCCCCCCCCCCCATCTTGGTCCTACTCATATGAGACAAGTGCTCTTACTCACCTCTTTCAGATGCTGGCGCCAGGTCAATAAAGCTCCTGCACTTCTCACCTGGGAAGAGAGAGAGAAAAGAAGCAGCCTCAGTGCATCATGGGAAGTCAAAGACCACATAACGTCCCACACCCTCCGTCACCCCACACTCTCCAGCTCGCCAATAGCTTCCCCTCCGGGGGGCGCTGTCTTGGAGGCACTTCTAGCCGCAGGCTCATTCCACCATAAATTGCTAAGAAGCTCCTCTAGGGGTCTTTTCTTCCCACCGCTATCAGGCAATTCAGTGCTTCCACCCGATGTACTCATTAAGTTTATTTTTAAATATTTATTTACTTATCGATTGATTGATTAATTGATAGGCTGTATCATCTATCCTGGGAGTCTGCATTCTTTTAATGTTTCTGCTGCCGTAGGCGTCTGAATTCTCCCATGGGATTAATAAAGTTCATCTAACCTAATCTAATGAGAAGTCAAGCAAAATGACACCTTTTATTGGCTAATTAAAAAAGATTACAATATGCCTCAAGAAGGGGCCTGAGTTGCCTCGAAAACTGGCATATTGTAATCTGTTCAATTAGCCAATAAAAGGTGTCATTTTGCTTGACTTCTCATTACACGGTACAACACCCTAGTACGTCTCACCTTAATCTAACATGCAAACTCCACGCCAGGAGGACCCGAGACACAAACCCTGGTCTCCTTACTGCACCACCGTGCTGCCCTCCTACTGGATCATTTACCATAAAAGTCACAGCATCACCCGAAACGCTTTAATATAACCCGGAATCCAACCCACTATAATAAAATCCTTGAGGACCCACACCACTCTAATCCCCTTAGGGATTTTTTGAAAACATGCATTAAAAAATTAATTAAATAAATGGTGTGCCACAATCAGACATGTTGGCATAGTTAACACATGTATTTTAATCTCATAGGCAGACTATGGAGTCAAAAATAACTCATAATAGCAGACTTTCAGGAGAAAGTTTATTCTGGTGCAGTGTGTGGAAAGTGGGCGTGGCTAGAGTGTGCCTGTCTCTGCTGCTAAAACCGATTGGCTTGGGGGCGTGGCTAGAGTGTGCCTGTCTCTGCTGCTAAAACCAATTGGCCTGGGGGCGTGGCTACAGTGTACTGGTCTCTGCTGTTAAAACCGATTGGCCTGGGGGGACGTGATTAAAGTTTGCCGGTCTCTGCTGTTAAAACCGATTGGCCTGGGGGGCGTGGCTACAGTGTGCCGGTCTCTGCTGTTAAATCCGATTGGCCTGGGGGGGCGTGACTAGAGTTCAACGGTCTCTGCTGCTAAAACCTATTGGCTTGGGGGGCGTGGCTATAGTGTGCCTGTCTCTGCTGCTAAAATCGATTAGCTTGGGGGGCGTGGCTATAGTTCTCCGGTCTCCGCTGATAAAAACCGATTGGCCTGGGGGGCGTGACAAGAGTTCGACGGTCTCTGCTGCTAAAACATACTAGCTTGGGGGTGTGGCTAGAGTGTGCCAGTCTCTGCTGCTAAAAACCAATTAGCTTGGGGGGCGTGGCTATAGTTCACCGGTCTCTGCTGATAAAACTGATGGGCCGGGGGGGGCGTGGTTATAGTTCTCCAGTCTCCGCTGATAAAAACCGATTGGCCTGGGGGGCATGACTAGAGTTCGACAGTCTCTGCTGCTAAAACGTACTAGCTTGGGGGTGTGGCTATAGTTCTCCAGTCTCCGCTGATAAAAACCGATTGGCCTGGGGGGCGTGACTAGAGTTCGACGGTCTCTGCTGCTAAAACGTACTAGCTTGGGGGTGTGGCTATAGTTCACTTGTCTCCGCTGATAAAACCAATTGGCCTGGGGGGGCGTGGCTAGAGTTCACCGGTCTCCGCTGCTAAAACCGACTGGCCTTTGAACAGAACAGCTGTTACCTCAAACTGCACACGAACAGGGCAAGGTGGGAATGCAGGTGGGTGAAAGTACAAGTGGAGCCGCACGGAAGGAGCAGAGGAAGATCGGGGTGACCCTAAAGTGTGGCTGAACTGCGGTGGGCACATACCATGATGAATATCAGTTTTTTGTTTTTAAGTACTTTTAAATCTGGCTTCTTCCTATATTTTATAGTGCCTATCCCATAACTCCCAAGTTGTAACTTTAGATCTCCTAATCGTGATTTGCTTATCATTCCAAAAGACAGATAGAACTTTATTTGTCCCCAGGGGGAACAAGGAATCAAAAGCATCTACAAGTTATTGGACCACCTGAAACTACACATCTAGCATTTTCAGGTTGTGTTAGTGCCACATTCTATTTGCTTGTGTGGCACTAATTGCAGTATAATAAAATATATTATCTAAAATACATTGTTAAAACTGTAGCCATCTCCTGATTGTTCTAGTCCATCCATCTGGATGATTGACAGCTTCACCACCTCTGACGTCACTTCCGGTGTCCACCCACCTGGACCCGCCTCTTTCTGCCTGGCTGGCATTTAAACCGGAAGGGTCGCCATCTTGGATAGTCTAATCTGAGATTGGCGTCCTTAGGGACGTTCTGTTGCTGAAAAGCTGCATTATTATTTTTGCCTTTACGATATATGGGGGTGACAGTGTCATCGCACCAAATCTTTATCTTTGTCTTGTCCTCATTTACACAGTTTGTGTCCTGATTAACATTTCTTATTATAGTTTCTCTGATCACAACCATTTCAAGCAGTTCAATGAGATGCTGGTACAACTCAGACCACTTTAACCAAACCAACTTCATGATCTCATTCCATCTACCTCTGGAGTATGGACTTCCTCTTTGATCGCTGCCAGGGAGATAACAGTAGGCCCCTCAGCCTCAGCACTGGTTCTCCACAGGACTGCATGCTGAGCCCTCTTCTCTTTAACTTCTATACCTGCGACTGCACCCCTGCACACTCCAGCAATGGCATCATCAAATATGCAGATGACACCACCACAGGGACAAGGTGGAGTGGCTTTCTGGGTGGTGCAGAGACAACCATCTTCTTCTCATCAGCACCAAAACCAAGGAGCTGATCATTGACTTTAGATAGATAGATAGATAGATAGATAGATAGATAGATAGATAGATAGATAGATAGATAGATAGATAGATAGATAGATAGATAGATAGATAGATAGATAGATAGATAGATAGATACTTTATTAATCCCAGGGGGAAATTCACATATTCCAGCAGCAAAAATATTAAATTAAAGAGTAATAAAAAAAAAAAAAATGCAGATAAAAAAACAGACAATAACTTGAATAATGTTCAACGTTTACCCCCTCTGGTGGAAGTGAAGAGTCGCATAGTTTGGGGGAGGAATGATCTTCTCAGTCTGTCAGTGGAGCAGGACAGTGACAGCAGTCTGTCACTGAAACTGCTCCTCTGTCTGGAGATGACACTGTTTAATGGATGTAGTGGATTCTCCATAATTGATAGGAGCCTGCTGAGTGCCCGTTGCTCTGCTACGGATGTCAGACCGTCCAGCTCTATGCCAACAATAGAGCCTGCCTTTCTCACCAGTTTGTCCAGGCGTGAGGCGTCCTTCTTCTTAATGCTGCCTCCCCAGCACACCACTGCGTAGAAGAGGGCACTCGCCACAACCATCTGATAGAACATCTGCAGCATCTTACTGCAGATGTTGAAGGATGCCAGTCTTCTAAGGAAGTACAGGCGGCTCTGTCCTTTCTTGCACAGAGAATCAGTATTGGCAGTCCAGTCTAATTTGTCGTCCAGCTGCACTCCTAGGTATTTATAGGTCTGCACCCTCTGCACACAGTCACCTCTGATGATCACGGGGTCCATGAGGGGCCTGGGTCTCCTAAAATCCACCACCAGTTCCTTGGTTTTGCTGGTGTTCAGTTGTAGGTGGTTTAAGTCGCACCATTTAACAAAGTCTTTGATGAGGTTTCTATACTTTAGGAGGAAGAGTATGAATATTTAGCCCCTTTTTATGAGCGGGGACTGCATGGAGAGGGTCTCGGACATCTGGTTCCTGGGTGTACACATAGAGGAGGACCTGACTGGGAGCAGCAACACCACAGAGCTGGTAAAGAAGACACAGCAAAGACTTTACTCAGCAAGAACAATTTCACCCCAAAGCTGCTGACGCCCTTCTCTTGTTGCTCTGTGGTGGTCATATTGACTTATGACATTTGTGTGTGGTTTGCCAGCTGCACAGTTCCAGAGAAGAAAGCACTCCAGGGGTCATCAAGACCACCCAGAGAATTAGCAGATGCCATCTCCCCTTCCTGGAAGATCTTCACAGTTCCCACTGCCTTCAGAAGGTCCAGAGTGTACTTAAAATCCCATGCCACCTGCTGACATTTTAGGACAACTGAAACTCGGACAAATAGAATAACAAACTGTTTTTACTCTAAGGCTATGGCTGCACTAAATGCTCCTCATATTGTGAAATCCTAGAGGGAAAAATTATGCAATGAATACCAGCAGCATGTGAAAAGTATTTTGTACGTGTAGTATGATGTGTGTTTTACTTTTTTATCTTTAGAATCCCTTTTATAAATCTTTGTGTTTTTATAATTCTCCATATTTATATATTTTTATTGTTTCATAATTTCGTGTTGTTTTGTACTGATAGGTTGGCATTCGATTCCGTTGTATCTGTACAATGGTAATAAAGATATTCATTCATTATCTCTTTTTAAAAGCTCACCATCAGCCAAAAACTTTAATAAACTCTGCTGAAAAACAAAACCCAATATAGCACACCAAGATCTAAACCAGTTTCAAAAACTCTCTTGCTGACCGAAACCACTTTAACAGACCCCGTACCAGACCCCATTTAATTAACTTCTCCCTCCTATGAAGTCAGTAGATGGATTGGGAGAGCATGGGGGGTCATGAGGACGCTGAAAAAGGGGTGTGTGGCGCTCCTGATATTTTTGTAAAAGGTCCAAGTCTTTAGAGTCCTGGTGCCCCCGGTTTAGGAGACATGGACGCTATCCAGTGACCTGAGATGAAGACTGGACTCCTTCAGTACTGTGACTCTTTGGAGAATCCTTGGGTGCCGCTGGTTTGACTTTGTGTTACTCACGGAGTCCCGAATGTGGCACATTACCTGCATTGTGAGGTAGCGTCACGTACGACACTACGGCTATGTGGCGCGATTCCCCGAGGGTGATCTGGCTCACAGGACCCTCATTGCTGAGGCCAGGCCAAGGGGACGCCCACATAACACCTGGTTGCAGCAGATAGAGGGTAATTTCTGAAGGGTGGGACCGGACCACATGTCTACCTTTGCCAACCAGGATCCTGAGTTGTTTTCGTGGTGTAGTGGGTGCGGCAAAACGCCATACCAGTGCATACTCCCCCCTCAACCTGACCTGACCTGAACCTGCCATGACCCACATTTGTGGACCCACCCGAGGACCTCTTCTAGTAAAACTGCCATGACTGAAACTTTTTCAAGAAACCTTAAAGAAAACTTTATTTATAAAACTCGCTGAGCTGGTTTAATTAAACCCATCTTTTCCCAAACCACCTTAACGAAGTCCAGGAACTGCCACCACTTTATTAAAACCCACCGTGATTTAAACCCTAACTTAAACAACTTTAAAGAACTTATTAGCCGACCCATTTTAATAATCTCAATAGCCGACCTGCTTCAGTAACACCCACAATTGCCACATTAAAAAGTTTTATAATAATAATAAAAAGTGAAGAAATTTTAGTAAATCCCATCATGCTAGGCAGCAAGTTTTAATATAAATAAGCCACATAAATAAAATGGTGACTACATGTCCCATATTCCCCAGGACCATCCTGTATATCAGGCGCCTTTTTCAAAAAGTTTGCATTTGTCCCACATTTCAGAATAAACTAATCTGACATTCAAGTAACATATGACCATCAATTGCTCAAAGACTCAAAGTTCTGTCCAAAAAGATGCAAGATATGACCAAGATGTGACCGATACACATGTCCCGCTGATGGCAAACCTCATGCTTATGGCTGCTTGCTCACTGCAACGTAAACTTACTTTAGTGAGTACATTTAAAGGGGTATTGGGTTAGTTTAGTGAAAGGAGTGGGCTCGTCTCTTTTTAAACTACCAGACTTGATGACTAATTCTAGGAACACCTTGTAGAAGTTTGTTTTTTTTTTGTTAACATTTTATTAAAATCAAATAACATTCCATACAAGAAAGTCAAGTTTAACGACACTAGGTTCGAAATGAATCAATCCTCCAACTTGTAGAAGTTAAAAGAAGAAGAAGAAACAGAAGAAAACCAGAGCAGATAAACATCTCCAGATGTTTAAAATAGGAACACATTCAAGTTTTTAAGATTGTCTCCAAATTCAAATAAAGAAATTATTGATATCTTTGGAAACGAATCACCTACAGCCAGTGATGTTGTGGACATGTTGTGATTAAAGGACAAGTGAAAGATTTGTGAAACAGACTGTTAAAAGAATTAAGACTGTTCAAATGACTACAGTGGAATGTGACCATAAAGACATGCAAAAACAATTTTTTTAAGAGGTGGAGTGTAATGGAGAACAAATGAGTTAATGTTCTATTGTCAAACAATATCCTATTTTAAAATATTTAAACAGACAGGGAAGTTAATGTCTAATCTATTTCTACTATATAATAAAACACTAAGGTCTGTGTGGGTGTCCTGCACTTTAGAGCAATACGATTGGTCAGTTTACCTTTGGTGTGATTGGGCAGTTTACCTTTGGTGTGATTGGGCAGTTTACCTTTGGTGTGATTGGCCAGTTTACCTTTGGTATGATTGGCCAGTTTACCTTTGGTATGATTGGCCATTTTACCTTTGGTGTGATTGGCCAGTTTACCTTTGTTGTGTTTGGTCAGTTTGCCTTTGGCATGACTGGTCAGTTTACCTTTGTTGTGATTGGCCAGTTTGCATTTGGTGTGATTGGCCAGTTTACCTTTGTTGTGATTGGTCAGTTTACCTTTGGTGTGATTGGCCAGTTTGCCTTTGGTATGGTTGGTCAGTTTTCCTTTGTTGTGATTGGCCAGTTTACCTTTGGTGTGACTGGCCAGTTTGCCTTTCGTGTGATTGGCCATTTTACCTTTGTTGTGATTGGTCAGTTTGCCTTTGGTGTGACTGGTCAGTTTACCTTTGCTGTGATTGGCCAGTTTACCTTTGGTGTGATTGGTCAGTTTGCCTTTGGTATGATTGGCCATTTTACCTTTGGTGTTATTGGCCAGTTTACCTTTGTTGTGATTGGTCAGTTTGCCTTTGGTGTGACTGGTCAGTTTACCTTTGTTGTGGTTGGCCAGTTTGCATTTGGTGTGATTGGCCAGTTTACCTTTGTTGTGATTGGTCAGTTTGCATTTGGTGTGATTGGCCAGTTTACCTTTGTTATGATTGGCCAGTTTACCTTTGGTGTTACTGGTCAGTTTGCCTTTGGCATGATTGGTCATTTTTGGCTTTGACAATGAGATCAAAAGAAGCAGGGACATGTGGTCAGGGGAGGCAGGGGAGGCAGAGCCTCACCTGTCATCATGAAAAGTAAAAAAACTAATAATGATAACATAAATTTGTTTTATGTATGATTCCAATAATTTTGATCATTTTTATAGTCAAAATCAATGAATTTGCGCATTTCCTGTTCAAATACAGAAGAGAAACGCGAGGTGCGGCAGCGACAAGCCTCACCTCACCTCACCTCAGACAGCACTCTCCCTCACCCATTGGGTTGATGCGTGCAATTAGTGCCTGTCTGTTACTGTCTCTCTGTATGTCGACAATATAATATTAATAATACACCCTGACTTTCCACAGTCTGGCTAATATATTTAATGAGCGTGTGTGACATTTTTAGTCTGCTGACTGGACACAAAACCGCAGTGAAAGGCACAAGGTGAGGCAGACAGTACCGTGCTGCCCTGAAGGGGGCACATGTGAGCCCAGCAGGCGCTCGTTGCTGCTGTTCTTCTACACGCCAATAAGTTAGCGATATCAGAAAGCCAAGTGCAGTGCAGCGGTCCGTTTATTTTTATTTTTTGTTCCTCCTGACTGCCAAAATGGAAGATTAAGATTTTTAAAACTAAAGGAAAATAAGGAGGACTTTTAAAAGAAAGTGACAGAGATTTTCATGGAAAAGAATAGGTGCATGGACTTCATTTACAAATGAAGATAAGACCATAAACGGTTTTGAATTTTATAAAAAAAATGGGATCAGACTAAGAAAAAAATAAACCAATATTTAAAAACTAAATTTTGACCTTAAATAAAATATTCTTTTGTTTTTCTTGTTATTCTTTTGTTGATCAGTCTGTATTAAAATGATTAAAGCATCAAAATTAAAAACTTAAAAAAAATAAATATTTCAATTAAGGTCAAAATTGAAATCCGTTTTTTTTTTGTACACCACTCTATACTTTCATTTGTATTGAATGAGTATGAATTGTGGAATTGCAACGGCAAATTTAGGACACACGGAGGGTGAGGAGCAAATGCGTTCTCTCTGCTCTCTCTCGCCGCTATAAACGTAACGTTCTTTCTTATCCAGATATGCACCTTACCGATGTGTGTGTAAAGAATGCTGATGAGAAGTGAAACATACCCAGTAGTCAATGTGCATGCTGCCAATCGAATAGTGAATCAGCGACTCTTTGGGGTTCATATATTTGTAAATGTCACTCTGAAGGAGTCAGCGCCTCACCAGCCATGAACCTCACTGGAAAGAAGAAATGCAAGTGTTAGACGAAACAGCCTAGAAGGTGTGCTGAGAGAGCCACATTCAAGGACTGGAAGTATAAACGCAGACAGCAAGGTGCTTCACAAGGAATAAGAGAGTTTTGAGAGGCAGGCTTTACTGCGAAGAGAGGTTCAGACACACATGAATCCAGAGGAAAGGCACAGAAGGTACACGTAGGGCAAGAAATAGCAAATATGTTTAAATTATTCTGTTGTACTGATAGTAGTATATAAACTGCTAAGAGTTGTGTTTGTTTGTCACGTGATTACTTGTAAACTAGAAGCTTGATATGAAACTTGGTCTTAATCAAAAGCTTATGGCATGATACGCTCTGGTGAAACAAAAAACGGTGTAAGTTATCAGGGTTTGTACCTTTTTATGGCAAAAATGATCAACAAGGAGACTTGGCAGAGAGAAAAAGAACAGCTTCGACATGTACTGAGCGTGAAGCAAATTGCAGAGGTCATTTACATCATAGGAAGAAGATGAATGACACCTCCAACATTCCCTGTGCACAACCTGCTGGTACTCATGAAATGTGGCTAGCAGCCACCTCCACAAAGTTATTTGCGTCTCTCTTATGGTAAACTGAATAGGGGAACGGATCGAGAGGTTGACATGGCAGAGACGAAAAGAAGAGAAGTGACATCTGCTGACAGTGAGGTAAGTTGCAAGATAGGAAAAAGACAAAGAAGAACGACAGGCTGCATGCAACCTGCTGGTACTCGTGAACATTTGGGTCTGGAAACTTCATCATGGGAGGACCGTAGATCCGTATGTTTTCTAGTAAAGGGGAGGAGATCTGAATGACCAGTTGTTGCCCTGGCACATTTATGATCCTATTAGGTCTCATAAGATCTTTGTGAAGTACTGGACTGGGCGATTGAAGACTTTGGTTGTAACAAACTGGCCAGCTAGCCTGGGGGGATACGGGTGGCTGAGATAAAAGAACATGAACTGCTGCTGGACCGGACTGGAATGGGGTCTGAGTTCTACTGATTCAAGAGGTGTGCTAAAGAGCCTTGGGATCCTTTTAGATTATGGTTAATACAGAAGCTTAGTGTGTGTGTGTGTGTGTGTGTGTGTGTGTGTGTGTGTGTTGTGTGTGTGGTGTGTGTGGTGTGTGTGTGGTGTGTGTTTCTCTCGCTCTCTCTCTTTGCTATTTTCAATTCATGAAGTTAGGCCCAGGCATTGATATTTCCATTCAGAAAGACCAAGCCAGTCCAGAGATGATTCAACACACTAAAACAGACAGCCACCTGGTAGTAAGCATATGGATGCAAGATGAACAACTGCTTCGGTGGTAGTGTTATATTTTTCACACTCATTGTACTTTGCTCATTATTTTGATCATATTATCTATAATATATATTGTGACAGTAGATGGCGCTATACCAGCGCTTAACCCGGAAGAGACAGACACAAGAGGCACACTTACACAAGTTAACATTTTTATTCTCTTCTTCGGCCTGATACACTTTTTACTTCTTTTAAGTCTTCTGCTGCCTCTACTCCTCCACTCACAAGTTCCATCCCTGAATGGAGTCAGGCAGCCCCTTTTATAATGGTATGGAGGAAGTGCTGCATGGGCACCCGGAAGCATTCCGGGTGTACCTGTTTTCTAGTCCTGCAGCACTTCCTGGTGTGGTGGAAGTGCTGCATACCATGGTTTCTGAACCATCCAGGCGTCCCCTGGCGGAGGCCACAGGTCCCCACAAGGTTGAGCTCCCAAACGCTGTTCCCATGGCGCCAACACCCACGGGGGTTGCTGCCTTCTCGTGTTTCAGGGGAGGTACTGCTCCTCTCCCAGTCCTTCCATCCTCCAGGTATCCCAACTGGGCATGAGCCCCAGCCGTCTGCCACAATATACATATATATATATATATTATCTGGTGTCACACACGTGCGCATGGGAGGCAGCTAAACGGCCTGAATAATGGTAATGGTAATTCCACTCCAGACCAGGGGGTGGCGAGCTGCACTGACTTTCTCTCTCTATCCTCTGCAGACCTTCCACAGGAAATCCCACACGGTTTCCAGTGCCAATGATGATGGTGCTTCTGGTTCCAACTATGATGTCACTTCTGGGCCTAATGACATTACTTTCCGGTTCTGGTGCTAATGCTGACGTCACTTTCCAGTTCTGGTGCCAACAATGATACCACTTCCGATTCTGGTGCCAACGATGACATCACTTCCGATCTCGGCCTTTAAAGCCACCATCTTTACACCTCTCAATCAGTTCTGTTTTGAACTCTGACCTGTGAACAACTCTTTTACCCAATATGCCGCCAGGGCATAATATACGGGTGGCTGCCCCAAACATTTTTTGATGTTTCCTGGTAATTCTTGTGACACTGGGTTACCAATGTAAAAGAAAGGGGGACATATAGAACTACAGTAGTAGTCAATTTGGAGAGTGTGGCAAGAGTATAGGATTATAGTATAAGATCTATGTTTGTAATAAAGAGTCCCAAAAGGGAAAATAGAGTCACCCTCAGATCCTGCCATAACAAAATAAGTGGCGCACATCTCCTGGGACGAAGTGAAAAGTTAACTTCATGCATCAACGATTGTCCCCTAATAGAAAATGTGCAGCCCCCCGACTCTGCAGCTAACACAGTTCTGATTTTAAGTTTTTGATCAACAGTTTACATATGTCACACTTGATGTCTCTGACAAGATAACGGTACTGTGAGTAATGTCACGGTGGGCGTAAGGTGTAGGTGTGTGTTCTAATTCCCACATCACAGCAGAGAATTCAGGAATATGACAAGGTAATTACACATATTACAAGCCAATCAACCATTTACTACCCACAATCCCACACAACACCCAGATGAGCCACAAGCCCCGCCTCCACACCAGTTTAGTTCTGTCATCCCCGCCATTAGCTGACTCAGCTAGGACACAAAGCCACTAGCCGACTCTCTTTTAATACGTCCCACCATCGCTCGAAGCGCATTACAGAAATAATACTTTAATAAAACTCACACAGAACCGGCTCAGCTTTCATAAAATTTATAACAGGTCACTGGAAGGAAAATTACCACCTGACCCAGCTGACTTTGAAAAATGCTGAGCCACCTCACTTCAGGCCAACCCATGGTTGATACAACCGGCCATCAGATCTCCATAAATGAAACCTTGGATTTGTTTCCCAAACTTATTTAATAGGCAACCCTGTTGTTTTTGCATCCAACTGTCCCACTACTCATATTTCATCTCTCCTTTGAGAGGAGTATGAGACCACTGGTTGCAGGTCTTCCTTCATATTTAATTCATATTAGCCATACTCTCTGGTTGTTTGACAGCTTTTAGGTTCCACAGTCCTGTCTGCTTTATCTTTATGTTGGACGTCATCTCTCTGTGCACAGCCATTCTGTACAATGGAGGTCTCAGTGTCCTCAGATAGCCATTTAAGTGACACCCAATCCAGGGTCCTCCCTCTCTTTTGATAACAACTTCCTTCACCAGGTCATTGGAGGCACAATGGATACTAGAATGTGACCAAGCAATGTCAACGTCTTCATTAGCTGGGTGGAAGAGCCATCGGCTTTGTACCAAAGCTGTGTAAAAGACATATTGACAATTGTGGTGGCACTGCCGCTTGCTCCAGGAGCCAGCTACAGGAATTCATTAATGACTTCACGAGTTTCAGTCCATCTCTTGGGTTTACAGTCAACCATTTTCAGATATCAGTCTTTCCATGGCTCTTGTTCAGAAAGTGGACGCCACTTGGTTGTTTCACAATAATTAAGATTAGGTATATAAGTAGGTTTCACATTTCTGTTAGTGACATCAGGGACATATTTTATTGGCCTTAAGGTTAGTATTTGGGCGAGTGGAAGGCCGTCTCAAATGGCGTCCGCTAGCTGAACAAGACCCCTTTCCGTCAGCTTCCCCCCTGTCTATTACAAGCCAACTGACTCACACAGTTACCTTCTCTACAGCTCCGTCCACTCCTGGCACACAAACTCTCAGCCTCTTTGACAGCCCCTTAGACTACACCACCTCTGCAGTGAGGAGGCTGACTTCAGTAGTGAAGCACTCAGGATGAAGAGTTTCTTCCTTGATAGAGGATACCCTTCTCATGTTGGGGACAGGACCCTCAATCAAACCAGAAGATGACCTTGTGGCATCCACTATAATAAGAGGAACCTAAATAATGAAACCTGCATTCCTCCATTCCACTCCATCTCTCCCACAACCCTAACCTTCCATTGATTTTCTCCCATCAGCCATTGAACTTGAGCAAACTTCTCATCTGCAGCTCACCTCACAGAGCAGAACCACATTTCTCCCCAGGCACTTTGAGCTGCTGTGTCACATGCAAATACAGCAAATCCTTCTGGATTCTACTCCCATAGAATTGTTTATTCGCTATTATAAAAGCGATAGATAGATAGATAGATAGATAGATAGATAGATAGATAGATAGATAGATAGATAGATAGATAGATAGATAGATAGATAGATAGATAGATAGATAGATAGATAGATAGATAGATAGATAGAATAGTGAAAGGCACTATATAACAGATAGATAGATAGATAGATAGATAGATAGATAGATAGATAGATAGATAGATAGATAGATAGATAGATAGATAGATAGATAGATAGATAGATAGATAGATAGATGAAAGGCACTATATAACAGATAGATAGATAGATAGATAGATAGATAGATAGATAGATAGATAGATAGATAGATAGATAGATAGATAGATAGATAGATAGATAGATGAAAGGCACTATATAACAGATAGATAGATAGATAGATAGATAGATAGATAGATAGATAGATAGATAGATAGATAGATAGATAGATAGATAGATAGATAGATAGATAGATAGATAATGAAATGCACTATTGATAGACAGATATTCGTTTTAGTATAGTAGGCAGGATAAGATAGATAGATGAAAGGAACTATATAATAGATAGATAGATAGATAGATAGATAGATAGATAGATAGATAGATAGATAGATAGATAGATAGATAGATAGATAGATAGATAGATAGATAGATAGATAGATGAAAGGCACTATATAACAGATAGATAGATAGATAGATAGAATGATAGATAGATAGATAGATAGATAGATAGATAGATAGATAGATAGATGAAAGGCACTGTATAACAGATAGATAGATAGATAGATAGATAGATAGATAGATAGATAGATAGATAGATAATGAAATGCACTATTGATAGACGTATATTCATTTTAGTATAGTAGGCAGGATAAGATAGATAGATGAAAGGCACTATATAACAGATAGATAGATAGATAGATAGATAGATAGATAGATAGATAGATAGATAGATAGATAGATAGATAGATAGATAGATAGATAGATAGATGAAAGGCACTATATAATAGATAGATAGATAGATAGATAGATAGATAGATAGATAGATAGATAGATAGATAGATAGATAGATAGATAGATAGATAGATAGATAGATAATGAAACGCACTATTAATAGACAGATTTTCATTTTAGTATAGTAGGCAGGATAAGATAGATAGATAGCTAGATAGATGAAAGGCACTATATAACAGATAGATAGATAGATAGATAGATAGATAGATAGATAGATAGATAGATAGATAGATAGATAGATAGATAGATAGATAGATAGATAGATAGATAGATAGATAGATAGATAGATAGATAGATAGACTGAATAAAACTTGAACCAACTTAATTAAATGAATAACGCAAAACGTTAAGGTAAACCAGTAATCAGACTGGCCCACAGTTAATAAAGTCTGAGGTCCCAGTTGACCAACAATCCAGTCAGATTCATTTCAGCAAAGCCAGAGAGACAATCCATTCTAATAAAGCTAACAACTTAGCCAATTTTAATAAAGCCCATCACTCTTGGGGGTCTAGTTAGCATCCTGTCCGCCGCAGTTCAATTATTAACGCCACGCTTTTATCTTTAGACATGTCGCCTGTGCAGTGGAGTGGTTGAAATGTGCAGGTTGGGTCCCCCCAGTACATTTTAAATGAACGTATGCCTTTATATCTTTCACTGTTAATCGGACATGCAGGCAAGAATTTCACAGTAATCTGCACTTGTGACATTTATACCACTACTACAGGGGATGGGTGGTCCCACTTTGTCAGGATAGTGGCAGGTGTTTGGGGATCACAGCCGGGGGGCTGTGACTATTGAATTGTATTTATTGAACAGGCAATCCACCAGAGAGCAGAACCGCTGACAGCGCAGGCTAAAGCGTATTGATCCTTTCAGATACTTTTAAAGATAATCGATACGTTTAGCTTGTATCGGTTCTGTTTTAAATTCAAGTTCAAATTTACTGTCACATGTACAGAATACAGCGGCATGTATTTACAGTGCCCTCCATAATGTTTTGGACACAGACCCATTTTGCCATCTGCTCCACAGTTTAATTACACAATTACAAACCAAACAATTCAGACATTGTGATTAAAGTGCAGATTGCAGATTTTCATTTAAGGGGATTGGAATGCATTTCGGTCATACAACACTTTTTCTACGAGGTGCCCCCATTTCATGGCACCTGAGCCAGAACCCCACAACTTATACTCCAAATTACGTGGGTGAACTCTGTGGACCAGGACCAGCCTGTACCTCATCTGATAACAAAAGTTTAAATCAGACTTGAACTGACATCTTTGGAGGGGCCTCTCTGCAAACCCTTTTAGGTGCCAAATAGACACCCAGGAACAAAGAGATGTAATTCATTAAGTTAATGACTGAGATGGACAAAATGACGCGCCAATGAGAAGGTACTGAATTTTCTAACTGGATTTGACTTTAATCCAATCACACGAGGTTAATGCGTTCCTTCAAAAACGTTCTCTGGGGAACTCTCAGAGGAGCACTGCTGGGCCCTCTGCTTAGTGGACTCTTTAAAATGTCTAAAGCTAACGAGCTGCACCCTCTTTGTGAAGATCCAGCACTGAGCCGAGTCTTAAGGACATGTCCTACCGTGACAGACTCAGACAATCAAACCTGTTTGGTGTTGAGCAGAGGAGACTGCGTGGGGACCTCATCCAGGGATCTGCAGTCCTCAAAGGTGATAATGGAGATCCAGCATCATTCTTTCAACTTAAGGGTGAACCACAAACTCAAGGACATCAGTGGAAATTAAGGGGACTGAAGGCAGGAACCACTACTTAATGCAAAGAATTGTGGGAATCTGAAACAAACTACCGCAACATGGAGTTGAAGCAGACACCTTGAGAACCTTCAAGAAGAATCTGGATGAGATATTAGGACAGCTTAGCTATGAGCCAAGCAAACAAGCTGGATGGACTGAATGGTCTCCTCTCGCTTGCCAAATCTATGATGGTCTCATGTTCAATCTGAACATCTGAGAAGCAGGCAATACTTCATCAAGAAAACTTCAAGGATCTAAATTCTTGTGCAAAAAGAGTAATGATCTTCCCTATGAAATGGCAGACAACAAAGCCAAGAGCCTAACTCAGAAAAAACATAGACCATTACGGACAAAGGATCACACAGTAGAGAGAAAGAGTGCACTCCACCGCAAGGAGAATCCTCCGCTTGGACCCGGAACAACAACAAGAGCCACAAGAGCATCAAGACTTGGCATCATAAAACTACGTATCTGTGCCAAGTTAAATTAGAACTCTAAATAGCAAGCAGACTGCTGGCCGCTTGAGTGTTCCACATTTGTCTGTCTAGTCAGCCATGTGCCGTGACCACTACAGTATGTTGGTATATATGCACTTATCATATTTCCATAATCCTTTTGCTTAGAACATTAGAACACTTGGCGCCACAACCAGGTCCTAAAGAGCCTTGTGTCCAGAATGGAGGAAAAACGATCTTTCATCAATGCCCTTTCACCACCAATATCTAATCACCCATGGATGACTGCCTTTGTTCAAGAAGGTGCTACAGTTACCAGGAGCAACTTCACACCATCGGAGAAAGGCCAGCTGTGCTTAGCACATGACTGGAAACTGCTGGTAGATATTGGCCAACAGTTGGTGTTTCCCCCGGAGATTGCCACTACTACCTTGAGACCTGACATGGTGCTCTGGTCCACTTCCTTAAGGAAGGGTTACATTATCAAGCTCACCGTACCCTGGGAGGATTCCATGGATGAGGCATACGAGCGGAAATTTCGTACACTATGCTGAGTTAGCTACTGAAGCGCAACATCGCGGCTGGACCATGGAAGTTAGCCCAGTGGAAGTTGGATGCAGAGGGTTTGTAGCAACATCTACCATCAAACTGCTGAGAGACCTGGGAATTAGGGGCCAGAGCCCAGTGCGCAGCCATGAAAGCTGCATCAGAGGCAGCAGAGAGAAGTAGCCAGTGGTTTTGGATGAAGAGGAATGCCCTCTGCTGGGCCCCCAAGTAACAAATTTAGGCTGCCATACATAGGTTCATGAGATATCAGTCAATTGACACCAAAGCGACTCTCATGACTAATTGGGAATGGGACGCAAGCGTAGGGCTGATCACCCTATAGCTGACCGACTCTGGTGAGGGTGTATAGTGTGAAAGGCTGAAACACCCCATGAGCCAGAGGAACACTACTGATGATGGGTCCCAATATTCTACAAACTTCTCCAAGTCCACCATTCACTATTCACCGACAAGCGTAACTGAACCTATTGTACGTGCTTGCACAAGGATAGTAACATCTGTGTTTCGTAATCTGGATGAGAACAGGCCATTCAGCCCAACAAAGCTCGCTAGTCCTGTCCACTTATTTCTTCCACAATAACATCAATTCAAGTTTTGAAAGTCCCTAAAGTTTTACTGTCTACCATACTACTTGCTCACTGTGGTTCTTTGTGTAAAGAAAAACCTCCTAATGCTTGTGTGAAATTTGCCCTGACCAAATTTCCAACTGTGTCCCCCGTGTTCTTGATGAACTCATTTTAAAGTCACCGTCTTGATCCACTGGACTAATTCCCTTCATAATTTTAAACCTTTCAATCAGGGCTCCTCTTAATCTTCTTTTGCTTAAACTCTAAAGGCTCAGCTCTTTTAATCTTTCCTCATAACACATCCCCTGTAGCCCTGAATCAGCCTCGTCGCTCTTCTCAGGACCTTCTCTAGTGCTGTTATGTCCCTTTTGTGGCCTGGAGATCAAAACTGCACACCGTGCTCCAGATGAGGTCTCACCAGTGTGTTATAAAGCTTGAGCACAACCTCCTGTGACTTGTACTCCACACGTCAAGGCGCTACATAACCTGACAGTCTGTTAGCCTTCTTAATGGCTTCTGAACACTGTCTGGCAGTTGATAGTGTCGAGTCCCCTACGACTCCTAAATCCTTCTCATCAGGTGGACTCTCAATTTTCCGACCGCCCTTTGTGTATTCACACCTCACATTTTTACTTCCTATGTGTAATTCTTTACATTTACTGACATTACATTTCATCTGCCACAAATCTGCCCAAGCCTGTATGCTATCCAGGCCCTTCTGTGATGATATAACGGATTCCAAATTATCTGCTAATCCACCTATCTTGGTATCATCTGCAAACTTAACCAGCTTGTTACTTATATTCCTGTCTAAATCATTTACCGTATATAATGGCACATAAGTTCTCCCACAGATAAGTTGGGGCTTGATTTTACCGTATAATTTCTGGTATTTTATAATGTCGGCCATATAAGTCGAATGCAGAAAACTCACGCTATTGGTCCAAGAGATTATGATATGCTAACTGCCACCTGAGACAGTAACCACGGAGCACACGGCCTTCTTTTTCTATGTATTGTGCCTACGTGACCACACGGTGATACCCGAACTATTCCAAAGCGAAGTTTGCACTGTTTTGTGTTTTTTGTATCTCACACCCTCATACATCTTTATCATAAGAGCATCCCTTATCTACGATGGAGCGTTCGATCAGAAGAAAATATGAAGATGGTTTTAAATTAAAAGTCGTTGAAGTGGTGAAAGAAATTCGTAACTGCGCTGCTGCAACAAAATTCAATGCGTTTGAGAAACTGGTGAGAGATTGGAGGAGGCAAGAAGATTTTTGAACATTTTTGAAGGGGCATATGAGTCAGGGTCTGATTTTATGATCGATTTTTCAGGTTTCAAGACCCGACTTATACAGGTGCTGGTCATAAAATTAGAATATCATGACAAAGTTGATTTATTTCAGTAATTCCATTCAAAAAGTGAAACTTGTATATTAGATTCATTCATTACACACAGACTGATGTATTTCAAATGCTTATTTCTTTTAATGTTGATGGTTATAACTGACAACTAATGAAAGTCCCAAATTCAGTATCTCGGAAAATTAGAATATCAATTAAGACCAATGCAAAAAAAGGATTTTTAGAAATGTTGGCCAACTGAAAGGTATGAACATGAAAAATATGAGCATGTACAGCACTCAATATTTAGTTGGGGCTCCTTTGGCCTGGATTACTGCAGCAATGCGGCGTGGCATGGAGTCCATCAGTCTGTGGCACTGCTCAGGTGTTATGAGAGCCCGTGTTGCTCTGATAGTGGCCTTCAGCTCTTCTGAATTGTTGGGTCTGGCGTATTGCATCTTCCTCTTCACAATACCCCATAGATTTTCTATGGGGTTAAGGTCAGGCGAGTTTGCTGGCCAATCAAGAACAGGGATACCATGGTCCTTAAACCAAGTACTGGTAGCTTTGGCACTGTGTGCAGGTGCCAGGTCCTGTTGGAAAATGAAATCTGCATCTCCATAAAGTTCGTCAGCAGCAGGAAGCATGAAGTGCTCTAAAACTTCCTGGTAGACGGCTGCGTTGACCTTGGACCTCAGAAAACACAATGGACCAACACCAGCAGATGACATGGCACCCCAAACCATCACTGACTGTGGAAACTTTACACTGGACCTCACTCAACGTGGATTCTGTGCCTCTCCTCTCTTCCTCCAGACTCTGGGACCTTGATTTCCAAAGGAAATGCAACATTTACTTTCATCAGAAAGCAGCAGTCCAGTCCTTTTTGTCTTTAGCCCAGGCGAGACGCTTCTGACGCTGTCTCTTATTCAAGAGTGGCTTGACACAAGGAATGCGACAGCTGACACCCATGTCTTGCATACGTCTGTGTGTGGTGGTTCTTGAAGCACTGACTCCAGCTGCAGTCCACTCTTTGTGAATCTCCCCCACATTTTTGAATGGGTTTTGTTTCACAATCCTCTCCAGGGTGCGGTTATCCCTATTGCTTGTCCACTTTTTTTCTACCACATCTTGTCCTTCCCTTCGCCTCTCTATTAATGTGCTTGGACACAGAGCTCTGTGAACAGCCAGCCTCTTTAGCAATGACCTTTTGTGTCTTGCCCTCCTTGTGCAAGGTGTCAATGGTCGTCTTTTGGACACCTGTCAAGTCAGCAGTCTTCCCCATGATTGTGTAGCCTACAGAACTCGACTGAGAGACCATTTAAAGGCTTTTGAGTTAATTAGCTGATTAGAGTGTGGCACCAGGTGTCTTCAATATTGAACCTTTTCACAATATTATATTTTCCGAGATACTGAATTTGGGACTTTCATTAGTTGTCAGTTATAATCATCAACATTAAAAGAAATAAACATTTGAAATACATCAGTCTGTGTGTAATGAATGAATCTAATATACAAGTTTCACTTTTTGAATGGAATTACTGAAATAAATCAACTTTGTCACGATATTCTAATTTTATGATCAGCACCTGTATGCGGTACTACAATATCGTATAAACCAGTGGTAAGTCTGTGAGATTTGAGGCATTCTGACAAAGGCAACACATTAATAATACAAAAGGGGAAAGTCGAGTAATAGAGAACTCTACCAAAACAAAACAAAAGGGACTGCATTTGAACCCATGACCGGTTTAGGTGTGATTGTGTATGGAGTTTGGAGCTCAGCGGTGCCCTCTACTGGTTACACTCTCTAAAATGAGATCTCAGAAAATCAAGAATTGTCGATTCGCACACAGCTGGACGGGGTTACAAAGTCAATTCAAAATTCATCAGTCCACAGTCAGGCACACGGCGTATAAATGGAGGTGACATAGCATGGGGGCTACACTCCCTAAAAGCTGTCATCCAGCCAAGATGACTTGTAAAGGCACAACACTGAATGCTCAGTGAGGCGGAAAAGGAACCCCAGAGGAACATCTAAGGGCTTGAAGGGAGCGGTCCTACAGAGATGAGTTGACAAATACAGCCGATGTGACTCGACCTTTTGTAATATTGAGACGACGGAGTGGGCCTAACCTCCCTTGACTTGAGCTACACTCAAGCAGGGGTGCATTATAATCTAACGCTTGCATTTGACTGACATCCCTATCCAAGGTGACTTTCAACATCTGAGATACGATTGGTTCAATTTCTTTTGTTTTTTTTTTTCCTATTGGAGCACAAGCTGGTACAGTGACTTGCTCGTGTGTCACACGGTGACAGTAGTGTCACCTCAGGGCTTGAAGTCCAAAGCCTTAGCCAGTCAGCCACACGTGTCTGCACACTGTCTGGATGTGCTGTCCTGGAGTGTAATTTTGAAATTACAGTCAGTTTGTATTAAGTCTGAATTTTGCTCGGGATAGACTGAATTTACAGGACCTTAGCTACAGGGGCCATTAGCATTGAAAGCATCCTTTCCTTGTGCATTCTTCCTATTATGCGCCAGTAATTTATAACTTGAATGTATCCGTTTCAGTCAGTTTATAACTTAAGGGCAGAGGGAATGGAACACAAGTACAGACGCAATGGGACCAGAAGCTGTTTCAATAAGTTTATAGCTGGGGAACAAGAAAGGAGTACAGAGGAGCGTGAAAAGATCAAAGACTTTGATCAGAGTCATTCATCATAAGGACAGCCAGCCAATCAATTAAAAACAACAACAACAACAATTTACGTCCTGCTTAGCCCAAAATCACACAAAAATGCCTCAAAAGGCTTCAACGGGCCTTGTTTTTTGGCAGCAATGACTCTCAAATTAGACAAGAAATATCAAATGTGTGCAATGTCGCATGTCCCGGACCCCCACATGAACATAAAAATGATGGTACGTCTGAAGGGCAGAAGAGCGACGACATAGAAACCAAAGTCAGAAACAAATACAGAGAGACCCTTTCATTTGGACGCCGTGGAACACAAACCTATGCCGAATTAACAAGCTGCCTAGGGCAACATCCACCCTTGATATTGCTGATTTTTTTGTGGGAAATTACAGAGTGACTGGCAGTAGGGTGTGTGTCTGTTGGGGGGGGTGGGGTCCTATAAGGGACATTAAATTACAGAGTGACTGGCAATAGGGCATCAGTCCATAATTGTGAAACTGGAATCCCTATGTGTGTTGGGGGGAGTCCTTTATGGGACATTACAGAGTGGCTGGCAATAGGGCATCAGTCCATAATTGCGACTGGGATCTCTATGTGTGTACTGGGTCCTATATAAGACATTACAGAGTAACTGGCAGTAGGGCCTCACTCATACATACAGGTACAGCGAGTGAGTAAGTAGGATCTGTGTGTGTGTGGGGGGGGGGGGGTTAAGGGGATCCTATGTGGGAAATTACAGTGACTGGCAGTAGGGCATCACTCTGTAATTGTGCGACTAGGATCCCTAAGTGTGTCTGTCAGCAGGGGGGTCCTATACGGGACATTATTGAGTGACTGGCCATAGGGCATCAGTCCATAATTGTGTGAATGCAATCTCTATGTGTGTCCTGAGTCCTATTTAAGACATTACAGAGTCAATGGCAGTAGGGCATCACTTATACATAATTGAGTTAGTAGGATCTGTATGTGTGTGTGTGGCGGTTATGGGGGGAATCCTGTGTGGAATATTACAGAGTGACTGGCAGTAGGGCATCAGTCCATAATTGTGTGACTGGGATCCGTGTGTGTGTGTGTGTCCTGGGTCTATAGAAGACACTAGCAGGAGTATCCCGGCGTTGCCCAGGAATCCATAACTGGCGAATTTCCAAAATGAAAGAAGCAGAACATAGAAATTGAACAAACATTTTCCTGATTAATATAAGAGGTCATTTTAGAGGCTTTGGATACACTATATTTTTTGTTTTGTCATGGGGTTCCGAAAATGATCAAATTGTGAGGATTGCCCACTATAGAACATGCTACATAGAGTAGTCCGTGTGAATAGTATGGACTTTACAAATTGATGCCTTTAACTTTGAGTGATTGCCCTTCAGCCTTATTGTAGACGTTTGAAATCAAAGGGTAAATCATTCGGAATCAGCGGAATTCTTGGTATGAAAACATCTTGACGTCTTGCACAGTTTGTATGGTGGACAAACAAACATACATACATCGACTCTGACATTATATATCCATACGGCAGTTCCCCTTCACGCGATGAAAGCAGTCGGCTTTGTCATACTTGAGAAACATTGGTAAGAGGGATGCACAGAGACCAAATGTGCCGCTAGATGGTGCCACCGTTAACGTCTGTTGCAACGTGCGGCCATCTTGTCAATGATAAGTACGAGGACGTGTGGCGAACGTTGTGTTGGTCAAAAGGTGTCCTGCACTTGACCAAGGACATTTTTCCCAACCAAACATACTCCATGACCTCATCCTGGTCACAAAGCAGCCCCATGGCCAGTTTGGTGGAGATCGGACGCCCAGTGCGGATTTGTATGGAGGACAAACAAACATAGACTCTGCTTTATATATTAGATTACAGAGTAACTGGCAGTAGGCCATCACTCATACATACAGTACAGTGAGTGAGTGAGTAGGATCTGTGACGGGGAATAGGGCATCACTTATACATAATTATGTGACTTGGATCTGTATGTGTGTCTGAGTGTGTGTGTGTTGGGGTGGTCCTATATGGGCTATTACAGAGTGACTGGAGATGCTATGTGGAATACTACATAGTGACTGGTAATTTAATAGGGTATCACTCCGTAATTGTGTGACTAAGATCTCATAGTGTATGTGTGTGTGTGTGGTCCTATGTAGAATATTACAGAGTGGCTGGTAGTAGGGCATCACTTGAACATAGTTGTGTAAGCAGGGTCTCTGAGTGTGTGAGTGCATCTGTGTATGTTAATCTTAAGGTGCAGAAGTAGACCACCCTAGTAAATAGACTTGGTAAGTTTCATGAATCCTACGTTGATACATGTGGAAAGTGAGGAGTCCACTAGAACTCCTACACATATCTTTAAGTTTCAGACACCCGCCGTGTTTTCAGATCTAACATGTTACTTCCTATGTATAGCGCCTTTCACAGCAGGTAGAGTCTCAAGGCCCTATATGTAGAAAACAGGCTTTGACTGTTTCACCAGTTCTTCAAACTGCACATCTAAGGACCCTAATGGCAGCCACTGTTAAGTGAGTATATCAGTAGAGTTGATGCCAGTTGCACATGGTGTATCCCGGAAAGTGACGGCCACCTATTTTTAACATTTGTTGACATCAGCAGCCAAAAATAACATTTAAAGGGTGAATGAGGACCCCCTGAATAATACATACCTCAGCATCGTCTGGTGATATTTATTATGCCGAATTCTGTTCCGCACTTGCCGTTTTATAACAGTGTTTAATATAAATGGTATTTTAGAAAAAAAAAGCCAACCCCCCTCTCACACACACACACACACACCACCCTACCCCATCCACCCGACTGAGTCTATCCTGAAGTGTTTAAACACTTTAGTCGCAGACATTTACTGAGGAAAATGAAAAGATTCATTTTCTGTTTGCTTATGTCACCAATGTAAGGCTCACTTCAGAGCAGAATGGCAGAAGCAGGATGAGCGGGATTGTATTTTTAGTGTCGGCTCCCCACCGTCCCCGCTCTCTCTCTCTCTCTCTCTGGCTCTCCTCGCGGCACATCCTTGTGGCACTTTAATTAAACAGTTGCTTTGGAGCGACTTCTCGGGGCGGCATTGCCGGAGGCTCTGCTCTCCACGGAGGCACAAGGGAGATGGGCTTCGGGAGGAAGGCGTGCCAGTCAGCCCCCCACCGCTGAAATGTAGCCGTGCCGTCGGACCAGCCGATGCTACGTTCACAATTCAGAGACAGGCTGCGTCATTCTGTGGTTTCTGTGAATGCTTTGAAATTAATTCATCCGGATCAATAAAGACACGCAGGCCAAGTATAAATTAGGACTGGGGGCTTGCGGATTAAATGACAAGTTTAAAGTCGCATTTTATCGAAAATAGACGAGACATTTGAACAACGGTTATTAGGTGAGCGAGAGAAAAAATGTGCAAACTTTGCATGGATTTGAACATGAAAATATTCTCATGCCCCCCCCAAAAAAACAGGAAAATACATACGCCTGAAAGATTAATAAAACCCGGCTTACGCACATTTTACCCTTTATATCACAATCGTCGTTAAAATAACCGGGCAGCCCGTGAATGCGTCACTAACGACGTCCAGAAACATCAATATGTGGGGTATGCAAATCAACCTTATGCATATGCAATCAGGATGCTGCAGAACTTCATTGGCTAGTAGCGCAACCTCGCTCCTGACGCGCATAGACCCCGCCCCCTGCTTTCACAGGTATCTGGCTGTGCTCCACAATTTAGCAAGTTATGATTGTGTGCGGCATTATAGCGCCTCTCCTCTGCGTTCTGCGGGGTCCGGAAAAGGCATGAGGTGCCACCTTCTCGGTAGGTAGCCACTATCACCTGGCACATTTAATGATGTGATTTCCGATAGAATGAATAGCACAGGCCATATGAAAAACTGAGGGTTCAGGAACTGGCTTACCAACAAGCCATTTACCACTACATCACCATAATGTCTGCCAAAGCAACTTTGCCACAAAATAAATGAATCACGGGCTGACACATGCCACCATGCCACGATGTTTATCAGCCGCATCTTGGAAGACTTAATAGAATGTCACTGCTCTTCGATAGCAAAAGCAGAGACATTCTCACTGGTGCCCTTATTGCAATATGAGTGCATTAAAGTGCTGCTCAATTATGTTAGGAGAACCGGACATGGCTGCAAGGTTGGCAAAAATATCATATTTTATGTTGGTGTACCCACACCATATGAAAACTGGATGTAGCGCCTCAGTTAGTTAATGGCTTCTAGCACAGCAGTAGCATGACAGATGGAAACTTGGCTGAGATATTCCTGACGAGTCGGCCAGACCTCTGAGAAACAACATCAGGTAGCCGATATAAACTGACAAAAAAACATAAACGTTCAGTGCAAATATACAGCATCGGCCCTCTTAAAAGGGAACTGAAACACAGTCTGGTCATCATATTCATCATTTTTGAGGTGTAATGTTTTTCACGTCAACACACATCATAATAACTCTGTGGTATGAGTTATTATACATGTAAATTGTCATTTAACTGCTTTGCCTGCATTCCCCTGCTTGATCGGGGGTGTCGTCATTTCCCAGTTTCTCCAAAATGTTACATACACATGGGTCAGAATTGTTATAAATATACGCATCCTCCCCGGTCAAGTTTTCATTTATAAATCCCAATATTTACGTGGAACATTCCGCATGCACATTCTGTGCATACACAGCATTTATAAATGAGCCCCCATAAGGGTGAGTGAGACCCTCATCCCTGACTGGGAAGACCCCACACTGTTAGACTATGTCTTACTTTATTTACAGTGCACTGTAACGGGAGGTGACACTCGACTGATGTCTCGGTCAGGATGGATGGCGTTGCCTTTTCCAAATGAGACTACCAGTCAGTGCGGGTTCAGAAGAAGGAGGTCGTGTTTTATCAACAGGCTGGAATTCTATGAGGAATCAACAAAACACTCTGAAGAAAGTGGAGAACAAGAGATCATTTATCTAGACTTTCATAAAGCATTTGATAAGGTGCCACATTAGAGGCTGGGCATCAAACTAAAAGGGTGTGGTGTGTAGATGGGTGCAGAATTGTCAGGAAGCAGAGGGTGATGGAGAGAGGAGCCCTATCAGAACTGGGTGACGTTAAGAGTGGTGTCCAGCAGGGGTCAATTAAGAAGGGGTCAGAAGCCATTAAGAAGGCTAACAGACTGTCAGGTTATATAGCGCCTTGATGTGTGCAGTACAAGTCACAGGAGGTTCTGCTCAACTTTATAACACACTGGTGAGGCCTCATCTGGAGTACTGGGTGCAGTTTTGGTCTACAAAAAGAACATAAGAGCACTAGAAAAGGTCCTGAGAAGAGCGACGAGGCTGATCCAGGGCAGCAGAGGGATGAGTTAGGAGGAAAGATTAAAAGAGCTGAGCCTTTAGAGTTTAAGCAAAATGAATTTAAGAGGTGACACAGGCTAAATTGCCCATCATGGCCTCATTCATTCTGGCCCCCCTAATCATCTCCTGTCACCAACTGGCTAACCATCTCTCATCCTTGAGCACCCAATAGCTAATGTGTGGTGAGCATACTGGGGCAATAGCAGCTGCCATTGCAACATCCAGGTGGGTGCTACACATTAGTGGTGCTTGAAGGGGCTCCCCTTTGTCTAAGTGCTTTGATTAGTGAGAAAAGCAATATATAAATGTAATCAAATATTATTTTTTTATTATCTGTCTATCTTACATAGTGTATATTCAGAACCATCTCTCTATCCAACTTTGAGATCTATCTGAACTCTTATTTAGTATCTATCTATCTATCTATCTATCTATCTATCTATCTATCTATCTATCTATCTATCTATCTATCTATCTATCTATCTATCTATCTATCTGTTATATAGTGCCTTTCATCTATCTATCTATCTATCTATCTATCTATCTATCTATCTATCTATCTATCTATCTATCTATCTATCTATCTATCTATCTATCTATCTATCTATTATATAGTGCCTCTCATCTATCTATCTATCTATCTATCTATCTATCTATCTATCTATCTATCTATCTATCTATCTATCTATCTATCTATCTATCTATCTATCTATCTATCTGTTATATAGTGCCTTTCATCTATCTATCTATCTATCTATCTATCTATCTATCTATCTATCTATCTATCTATCTATCTATCTATCTATCTATCTATCTATCTATCTATCTAATATGCACCCTTCAGCTCTGTCTATCTTAAATAACCTCCTTTAGCTCTATCTGCCTATCTGCTTATCTGCCTATCGTTTATTTTTTTCTATCTATCTATCTATCTATCTATCTATCTATCTATCTATCTATCTATCTATCTATCTATCTATCTATCTATCTATCTATCTATCTATCTATCTATCTATCTATCTAATATGCACCCTTCAGCTCTGTCTATCTTAAATAACCTCCTTTAGCTCTATCTGCCTATCTGCTTATCTGCCTATCGTTTATTTTTTTCTATCTATCTATCTATCTATCTATCTATCTATCTATCTATCTATCTATCTATCTATCTATCTATCTATCTATCTATCTATCTATCTATCTATCTATCTATCTATCTATCTATCTATCTATCTAATATGCACCCTTCAGCTCTGTCTATCTTAAATAACCTCCTTTAGCTCTATCTGCCTATCTGCTTATCTGCCTATCGTTTATTTTTTTCAACTCATAACAAGGAGCCAACATGCCGACTGCCTGCTTTCCTCCCTAATACATGGCTGATTCTCCTCAATCATTTACAGGGTGAGTAAATCAGCAGGCTCCATCAAGTCAGCATCAGGGACTCAAACGCCTCTCAAGTTTTATTTCAATATTGACAGGCACGTTTTCCAGCAATTTCCGTCATTACCGAGAGCTTGTGCAGCTGATGATACTTCTGTTATCTAACACGCATGCCAACTGCAGCCCCTGATGCCTTCGTTGTCTCCCGGATTTTCGTGAACACAGAGGTAATCACAGCAAGGCGAGATCTCTCCTTTGAAGAACATGGATTGGAAGCGTACCTGACACGTCTCAGCCCATAATAAACAAGAGTCTCCGTGCTCTTTGATGGTTTACACGCAGGTGATGCCAAATGGGATTTTTCTAGCAGCGCTAAGCCTTCAGCCCCACACTCAGAGAGTAAATCATAGGTCTAGTGAGAGAAGGGCAGTAGATGTCAAGGGATCAGCGGACACTTAAATTCAGTAGCCTCGAGCTCTAACTGTCATGAATAATGGAGCATGCGTGACCAATGGTGAAGATCACCTTCGGCCGCACTTAACGACGGAGTCGCTCTTCTAGTTAATGCAGGTGGCGGCGTACAGGAGACGAAACTCGTGCAGCCATAGATATGCAGAGTAAAGACCTGCTGGGGATTGCTGATGGACATGGGGTTTCGATGTCTGTTCCTTTGTACTGTTGAGGTTACCCTGAGCTGTTTTATCTGTTGTGATTAAATGTGGTGGTGTTGGATAGAACAGACATTCAGGACGTGCGGGATTTTGATGAAGACATTTGAGGGAATAAGTTATAAAAAAACCGGCAATGCTCTCCCCTCGACTTTCTTATATACTCAGATATGGGGATGGATATTTGAGGAATAAATCCCAAGACAATGATTGTATTTTTATATAGGCTAATATGCATTAAAGAACCATAAACACCAAATCAAATCAAATCAATAATATATTGAACAATTATTATAAAAGTAATGTTGAGTAAATCGAACTCTACAGCTGCGTGAATAAAAGAAATAGCCCAAAAGTTGATAGAAATCTATATGTTTTGTGCCTAATACTTGTATGGAAAATTTGGTTGACCTAACTGAATGCATACACACTACTTAAGTTATTGTGTTTACATACACATAGACATAATTCTAAAAATGGTATTTTCAGATTCAGCTAGGTCTAAAATGTCGAGATTCATCGAAATCTCAAGGTCGAATTTTTGGACGATTACAATACTTTCCCCTACACTTCGCATACAAGAAAGTAAAAATATAGTTGAAAGTATTGCTTAACTAGAGGAGTCCTCACCCCATGAGGGTTTTACAGATGGAGGTATATTAAAGGAAAATGAGCTAAAATATGTGCAACAACTCCAGTGTATTCACTGTGACAATGGACATGACCCACAAAGTGTCACCTCCACTGAATAAATGCGCAGGGGCGTCTCACCAGCATCATAGGCCCCCAGGCATAGAAGTGCACTGGGACCCCTGTTTTGGTAGCAGAACAGAAACTCACCTAGGCATCAGAAAGATCATTGGGCCCCTATGATCCTGGGCCCCCTCCGGCCAGTGCCCACTGTGCCCACACTCTAAAAACAATTGTGTTGGGCCAACAAAAAAAATTAACGCAACGCTCTGCATCAAGCTTTTTGAGTTTCTACAACTTCTGGTTAAAATTATGTAGAACCAACCCACAACTTTGAGTAACTGGAAAAGGTTTTTCCTTCAGGTCTTAAATTACTTTTAAGTACCATCTACTTAAAACAATATAGGATACACACAACTTTTTAAATTCACTGCACATAAAAATTAAGTTGTCCCAGGTAATTTATATTACATTTTTAAAGACACTTTTAAGTTCTAAATACTTAATTATTAATATACTAGTCATTTAGCCCGTTACAATAACGTGCACTAGAACCGTAGTGCATAAACATTAGTAGGAACAGTCTGGCAAGGGACGTTGACCTCATTCTTTTTGTTGGTCGTATTTTTCTTTCTTTCAGCCTTTCTTTTCTTGATGTTTACTTGCTGAGCTGACCGTTCTTCATGGGCTGCCGCCGTGTATTGTGTGTCTTTAATTTTCTGTGACAGTAATACTGTGTTGTACGTCCGCTGGCTTGTACGTCCGTAATATACTTTTAATTTTCTCTGGCGGTAATACAGGCGTGCGCATCGGTAATATGCCTTTAATCTCCTCTGACAGTAATACCGGCTTGTATGTGGCTGTAATATGAGTCACTCTATTGTGTACCTTTAATTTCCTCTCGCAGTAATACTGGTTTGTATTTCCGTACAACGCCTCTAACTCTCTCTGACAGTAATATCGCGCATCACACCGTGCCCTGCGCATGCGCGCATCACTAGAAGCCCCGCGCATGCGCAGGGCACGGTGTGATGCGCGATATTACTGTCAAGAGAAAGTTAGAGGCGTTTTACGGAAATACAAACCAGTATTACTGCGAGAGGAAATTAAAGGTACACAATACAGTGACTCATATTACAGCCACATACAACACTAGAAGCCCCGCGCATGCGCACTTCACCAGAAGACATACACACGGACACCTGGCCGCACAAAGGGATTTTTATTAAAGAGGATTTTAAAGTTGTGGTGATGTAAAAAATGAAGTTGGGGTAATTAGTGTTTTCTGCCTATAATTTTAAGCTTTATCAAGTTTAGCTACTTAAATTAAATTAAAACTACAGCCACTTAAAGAATAAAAGTGTTGCAGAATTTACTTTTTTTTTTACTTACATTTTTCAACATCTTTCAAAAACTTTGTCTAACAAATAGCCAAACTACAGCAGCAAAAATGTAGGCCTCAATGTAATATTCAATTGCCAAATATGTCAAACCTGACTTCTATTGCAAGATGCAAAAACATTTTACATTACAGCTTCGGAGTATACTCTAAACCTTATAATTAAAGTCAAAGAAAGATTATTACAATTAATGAAGTATCTTCTCAATATGACATCAGGCTTACATCCAGTAAAGCAATATTGCGTCTAAAATCCTTAACCAACATACAAACGCACGTGAGAAATTATTAACGGCTGGAACAAATAAGTACTGTTGAGAAAATATGGTAAGATGGACGGCACTAAATTTCACTAGAGCTATTCAACCTGTTATGCAAAATAAGTAAATGATATTTACTGTATTAGAGCAATGTAAATAATTATTAGCTTGAAATTGCTCCACTCTCACTAAATATCCGTTCTATCACTCACCATAGTTGTTTTTTTTCCACTTGCAATATGGCGTTACGATCTTGTCACAGCATGTTAAGTGAGAGGAGTTTCACACTCATGAAGCAGAGAAATTAAGTAGCCATAGCGTTAGATTAGGTTAGACCACTGTGGGGCGCCGCAAAAACTTTTGTAAAATATTTAAAATTGCTAGTGTTTTTGAACTTTTGGAAGCTCTTATCTCTGTGAGCAAGGTTTTTCAACACTTACGGAAATGAAGTCTAAGAAACACGAGAGACTTCAAATGATCAACAAGGAAATGCGCGTCTGTCTTTCGAAAATTGATCCTCGCATCAATCTCCAATGTGCTGAAAAACAATCTCAACGTTCACATTAATTAAATTTAAGATTTATCCTTTGATTCCTTTATTAATAAAATGTTTTTAAAACTTGTAAAATTAACTGTTTTTATTGGAGATTGTCCATATATTGTGTCGTCACGACTTTATTTATGGGCAGTGTCTCAGGTGTGCGGCGAAAGAAAATTTTTGGACTTGGTGCACCGCAACTCCAAAAAGGTTGCCTTTCGCTGGGTTAGACGAATTTAAATTTTGTTTTTCAATAAATGAAAAAAGGAATTTGAGTTTAGATTACTTGCAAGTCTAAGCTAAAGTAGGTACTAATATAATTCTTTCACGTCAACACATTAAATAATGTTTTCAAATTAAAATACTTAATAAAATCATTGAACTTGAATTTTTAACCTAATAGCATGCATTTGATTAAGTGATGGTTAGAGGTCCCTTGAATTGCTTTTTACAGTGCATATGGTAAGACTGACCTGTGCTCAGTCCCTCATCTAACTCCTCAGCACAACACGTCTTCAGCCACATTTTCCTACCTAGATCTGCCCCGGTCAACTGAAAGTTGAGAAGTGGACATGTCAAGGAGCAACAACAGCTCAGCCACAATGTGATAGACCATGAAAACTCAGTGTTGACGCACACAACATGTAAAAATCGCCTATCGTCGACTTTAAAACTTCCCTTGGACGCAACATCAGCACAAGAACTGAGCGCCAGGAGTTTCAGGAAATGGGCTCCCAAGGCCGAGCAGCTGCTCACAAGCCTAAGGCCACTAAGCTCCAAAATGGCGTGAAGAACATCATTGGAGCAGCAAAAATGTGTTCTCTGGAGTGATGAACCATGCCATGCCATGGGTTTGGTAGATGCCAGGAAGAGAGCGCATATACCTTCTGGACTGCGTAGTGCCCTACTGTGAAGTTTGGTGGAGGAGGAATGATGGCAGGGCTTGGGCAAGGCCTGTTGGTTCCTCCTGAAGGATACTGTTAATGCTTCAGCATACAAGGACATTTTCAGATGACTGCGCCCTTCCAACTTTGTGGCATCAGTTTGGGGAAAGCCCCCTTTTGTGTTCCGGTATGACTGTGCCCCTGAGCGTAAAGCTAAGTCCATAAAGACGTGGAGGAATGCAAAAAGGGAGGTGGGAATGGGAGTACAGAGGGAAGGCCGAAGTGGAGGTGGGTGGGTAAAGTGAGAGAAGATCTGAGGGGAAAGGGTCTGACTTTGCAGGACCGAGCTGTACGGAGATGGTTGATCGGGCACATCAACCCCACATAGAAGTGGGAAAAGAAGAAGAAGAACCCATACTAGTTGTCCTTTAGGTGATCACAGCTTTCAGTGTGTGCTGTCATGGCAGCCTTCAGGTGTTTTAAGGTTGACCCTCCATGTAGAGCACATAAAGGACACTTTGCCCCATTGACCGAGAGAATGACCGGTCGAGTGCAGACATACTTTTATGTCTTGCTCAAGGTAGGGGATCAAGGACCCAAGTAGATGAGGCATCAGGTCCCGTATCATAGACCCCAGCGTCCCTCAGCATTAAAACAGCATTATAGGCCCCCGGGCAAAGCAGTGTACTGGGGTCCCAACCTACACAACCAGTCAGCAAGTCACAACACACATAGATCATCATGGGGCCCCTATGCTCGTGGGGGACCCCGGGCAACTGCCCAGGGTGCCCACGCGTTAAGATGGCCCTGCCATATGCCCCTTTCGTGCTGATTCTTTCATAAAGTTACCTTTGAATACGATAGTACGACTTTAAAAGAAGCATCACACATGAAAAGGCAGAAAAAAAATATGTGAATGATTTATGAGGCCAGCAGGAGCCCCTTGCTGCTTCTCTCCATCACTCACTCTCTCACTTTCTCACTCTCTCACTCACTCTCTCTTATTTTATTCCACCAATTTTGGTAAAGGTGCGAAGCGCGCAATGAAAGATTGATGGGCACGATGTCCCCTGCTCTCATTTTGCCAGCAGGATTGCGGACTTTTCAGCTGCATCTTTAATTAACGAGAGTGTCGTACATGGCTGGGGGTCAGACCCGGCCGGGACGCCTGGAAGGACTGGGTTGTGGCATATTTGTCCCCGGGCCACGAGGGGGCAACCACCCTGGAGTAGAAGAGGCCCATGGAAGGGGAGCAGGGATGCTCAAGACCGTTGGGGCCTCTGGTCACCTCCAGGGAGCGCCCTGAGCCTCATGGAGCCCGGGACTTATTTACCTCTGCCACACCCATGGAAGACGATCCTTCCAGGGTCACCCGGAGTTCTTCCGGGTGCTCTCCTGACGCTTCCGCCACACCAGGATGTGATGTCAGGTAGAGCAGCTGGAGCTCATCCGGGTGAGAATAAGAGGGGTCGCCTCCCTCCAATCAATGAGCTGGAGTCGGGAGCAGGAGCAGGACAAAGCTCCTGGAGAGAGAGTGCAGGTGGCCCAGGGACAAGGAGAAAGAAGGCCCAGGAGAAGGGAGACTGGGGCTAGAAGCACTGTGTGAGTTGTGCAGGACTGAGTAGTGTTGTTGTGTGGAAGAAAATAAAGAAGTATTTTGATAAAGATGCAGTGTCGGTCTGATGGTGTCCGGGCAAACTTCACAAGAGCTTAATGAGCATCCATGGACGATACGAGCATGGTGGCTTGACCCCAAAGTGGCGCTGGGACCACCAGGGGACTCGGGCAGACTGAGCTCACAGAACTCCATGCGAGATGCAATGCAGCACTGCAGACGGCTCTGCTCTCCTTCCTGAATGTGAGAAGAAGAAAACAAAGGCGGCCGGGAGAGTGACGACGGAAGAAAGAATGAAGTCAGTAAAAACAAAGTGCAGGTCAAAAAAAGACTTAAACAATCGTCAAAATACAAGGGCAGGAGTCAAAGAAACATGCAAAGGGTCAGAAGCCAAAATATCTAGAGAGAGGGAGAGAGTCGATAACTGAAGTAACAAACTACCCAGATGACACAGACAGATTGAAACAGTCACTGTGAACTTGAAATAGCTTCGGCCAATTACGTTATTGTCACCCCACCCCAATGCATCCTGGGATACAATGTAATGGAAACGTCCGACACGAGGCCCACAATATAGTGGCGCCCAACATTAAAAAATTAGAGTAAACTTAAATGGGGAGGCTCTAATCCAGAAAATAATAAGAGTATTAGATGAAGGCCAGAAGGTGTTGCATTGCATCTTTGTGGACCTGGAGAAAGCATATGACAGGGTGAGGAGAGAGGAGCTGTGGCATTGTATGAGGAAGTCAGGGGTGGCAGAGAAGTACGTAAGAGTGGTACAGGATATGTACGAGGGGAGTGTGACTGTGGTGAGGTCTGCGGTAGGAGTGATGGATGCATTCAAGGTGGAGGTGGGATTACATCAGGGATCGGCTCTGAGAGCTTTCTTATTTGCAATGGTGATGGACAGGTGGACAGATGAGATTAGACAGGAGTCCCCGTGGACTATGATGTTTGCTGATGACATTGTGATCTGTAGTGTGAGTAGGGAGCAGGTTGAGGAGACCCTGGAGAGGTAGAGATATATTCTAGAGAGGAGAGGAATGAAGTTGAGTAGGAACAACACAGAATACATGTGTGTAAATGAGTGGGAGGTCAGTGGAATGGTGAGGATGAGGGAGTAGAGCTGGCGAAGGTGGATGAGTTTAAATACTTAGAATCAACAGTACAGAGTAATGGAGATTGTGGAAGAGAAGTGAAAAAGAGAGTGCAGGCAGAGTGGAATGGGTGGAGAAAAGTGTCAGGAGTGATTTGTGACAGACAGGTATAAGCAAGAGTGAAAGGGAAGGTCTACAGGATGGTAGTGAGACCAGCTATGTTAAATGGGTTGGAGACGGTGGCACTGACCAGAAAGCAAGAGACAGAGCTGGAGGTGGCAGAGTTAAAAATGCTAAGATTTGCATTGGGTGTGACGAGGATGGACAGGATTAGAAATGAGGACATCAGAGGGTCTGCTCAAGTTGGACGGTTGGGAGACAAAGTCAGAGACGTGAGATTGCGTTGGTTTGGACATGTGCAGAGGAGAGATGCTGGGGATATTGGGAGAAGGATGCTAAGGATAGAGTTGCCAGGTAAGAGAAGAAGAGGAAGACCTAAAAGAAGGTTTATGGATGTGGTGAGAGAGGACATGCAGGTGATGGGTGTAACAGAGCAAAATGCAGAGGACAGAAAGATATGGAAAACGATGATCTGCTCTGGTGACCCCTAACGGGAGCAGCCAAAAGAAGAAGAAGATTTCCTGGGTATATAAAAGGACACCAAGAACGAGGGAAAGTTCTAGAAAGAAGCTCCTATCACAAGAACACCCAGGAAGCCCATCTTTCCAATTTTTTTCCCCCCATCGCTAAGATTCTTATATCTGTTATAGGGACCATGACATGTATCACCAGGTAAGAGATTTTGCTGGGTCATATAGTGTCCAGCGCCTTCTACAATCCTGATGCCCTTATCTCAGTTGAGCAGGTTTTTAACCCTGGGGGGCTTCAACTTGCTCATAACTTGATCTTGATGTTCTTTGTGATGGTCTCACATTTCTCATGCCTCTTGTTTCATGTTCACCTTTTGTTTTTTTGGGGGGTTACTCCATATGCCAGTTTAAGCTCCTCACGATGTCCCGACATCTCCATACAAATGTCATGATGTCTACATGGCATGCGAAGCTCTAGGTGTCGCATCTTGTGGAGTTACTAATGGGGTCTAAAAAATACAGCCTATTCAGAGTGACCAGAATATCCTTTACGAAACCTGCCTTTTAATTTAGGGACAGCGGGACTCTGATATATTCCTCCTGGATGTCCCCAGTGGTCCAGCAATAGAAGAAAGACAGTTGGGTTTCATGCCTGGCTCTTCCTTTTTAGTCCATTATTGCTGATAATCGTAAGATAGGTGGATTAGCGGATAGTTTGGAATCCATTATATCATCACAGAAGGACCTGGACAGCAGACACACTTGGGCAGATTTGTGGCAGATGAAATTTAATGTCAGTAAATGTAAAGAATTACACATAGGAAGTAGAAATGTTAGGTTTGAATACAAAATGGGCGGTCAGAAAATTGAGAGTCCACCTTATGAGAAGGATTTAGGAGTCATAGTGGACTCAACACTATCAACTGCCAGACAGTGTTCAGAAGCCACTAAGAAGGCTAACAGAATGTCAGGTTATATAGCGCCTTGATGTGTGCAGTACAAGTCACAGGAGGTTCTGCTCAGCTTTATAACACACTGGTGAGGCCTCATCTGGAGTACTGTTTTGGTCTCCAGGCTACAAAAAGGACATAGCAGCACTAGAGAAGGTCCAGAGAAGAGCGACGAGGCTGATTCAGGGCTACAGGGGATGAGTTATGAGGAAAGATTAAAAGAGGGGAGCCTTTAGAGTTTAAGAAAAGAAGGTTAAGAGGAGACCTGACTGAAAGGTTTAAAATGATGAAGGGAATGAGTCCAGTGGATCGATCGAGACTGTTATTTTAAAATGAGTTCATCAGGAACACGTGGACACAGTTGGAAACTTATGAAGAGTAAATTTCGCACAAACATTTGGAAGTTTGTTTTTACACAAAGAACGACAGACACTTGGAATAAGCTACCAAGTAGTGTGGTAGACAGTAAGACGTTGGGGACTTTCAAAACTTGACTTGATGTTTTTTTTGGAAGAAATAAGTGGATAAGACTGGCGAGCTTTGTTGGGCTGAATGGCCTGTTCTCGTCCAGAGTGTTCTAGTGTTCTAATAAGGGGCAGCACAGTGGTTTGTGCTCCTGCCTCACAGCTCCCATCTCTTGGGCTTCAATTTCTGCTCAGTGGCTGAGTGGAGTTTTTATGTTCTCTTTGTGCCTGTGTGTATTTTTTATACTAATTTGATTTAAAAAAATCATGACGCTTGATTGCTTCCGTACATAAGAATTTATATTGAGCCCATGTGGGTGGACTGGAGTCCCATCCAGACAATTGCCTTTACCCTCAATGCTCTCAGGCCAGGCCTCATCCCCTGTGACCCTGAACTGAATTAAATGAGTTCTGATAATAGGAGTAGTTTGTTTCTTTCACTGCCCCCTAGTGGCTGCACGCTGATCACACACCCCAGCCCAGAGGCTGGCACCCCTGCACGACACCCCCTGCCTTTGCTTGATTCCTAAACAACTGCGACAGCAGCGGGTCTTCTCCACACGAAGGTCAGCTGAAGGTAAGCCATTACCTATCAGTGTGAAATACGCATTTTATCTGCCTAACAAATGAGTTTATAATGAAATATATTCACAGGGGGCCTGCCGCCGAGCGTACCTTGTACGTTAACCTCTGCTGCATTCCCATTTGCTCCATTGGAGCCACCTGACGGAGCAGAAATGTGTCCGTCAGGAGCAGGAAGCGGACAGATGGCAGCTCTTAATGGCCTTGAGAATTCTGTAGAGCGACGTGACGTCGGCCAATGAGCGGGAGACGTGATTGCTGATGCCAACTGCCAAAAGGGGGGCCAGCCGCTTCAGTCCATGTAGAAGGGAAGAATTGTAAGGCACTCCTGTCACCAGGACCATCGTAACAGCACATTATAGGCCCCCCAGCGCAAAGCAGTGCACTGGGGTCCCTCCCTACACAACCACTCAGCAAGTCACAATATACATACATAGATTAGCATGGGGCCCCCCTATGCTCGTGGGGCCCCCGGGCAACTGCCCAGCTTGCCTACACAGTTAAGCCGGCCCTGGCTGTCACTCTTGTTGCTCAGGCCTGGACTTTCAGGTTTTGCTTTCATTGCTTCTCAGAACAAGGGTGGGTTTGAATGCTGACAATTATCTAAAATGGGGAGTGGGTCTGTGAGGACGGGTGACCGAGCTAACCTGGCTTCAGGCCCACCGAGTGCATCCATCTAAAGAACAAAAAAGAGCACAGGGTGCTATAACAGCTCCCGGTCCATGGGGTTCAAATTCATGTTTGATGTCTCCCTTGTTCATTTGTGAGTCTTTGTATGCTAATTATGTGCATCTCCCTTTGTTCTTGGCTTTGCCTGTGTTTTGTGGGAGGAGCCACCTGCCAATCACTGCCCTCTGCTCTATAAAGAGCGTCTCCCACAGTTCTTGGTGGTTCATTTCGCATGTGCTAGCGAGTTGGTGAATTTTCGTTTTTTGTTACTTTGAATTTTTTGGATTTCTGAACCTCATTGCTCTGTTTCTTGACCTCATTCTGGATTTCTGTATCAGGACTTTTGTTTTAGGCAACTCCATTTTGCCTGCTGTTCTGTGTTGCCCTTATATCTATCTGGGGTTTGGCAGTCTACCCCACCCTCTAGTGGGAATTTTTTGAAATTTTTTTGGAATTAATTGGGATTTATGTGCTTTGGGATTTCTAGTTGGGCAGCACAGTGGCACAGTGGGTAGCGCTGCTGCCTCGCAGTTGGGAGACCTGGGGACCTGGGTTCGCTTCCCGGGTCCTCCCTGCGTGGAGTTTGCATGTTCTCCCCGTGTCTGTGTGGGTTTCCTCCGGGAGCTCTGGTTTCCTCCAACAGTCCAAAGACATGCAGGTTAGGTGGATTGGCGATTCTAAATTGGCCCTAGTGTGTGCTTGGTGTGTGGGTGTGTTTGTGTGTGTCCTGCGGTGGGTTGGCACCCTGCCCAGGATTGGGTCCTGCCTTGTGCCCTGTGTTGGCTGGGATTGGCTCCAGCAGATCCCCGTGACCCTATGTTCGGATTCAGCATTTTGGAAAATGGATGGAGGGATGGGATTTCTAGTCCATGACAGTTGGTTCCTCAAGGGGCAGGGCCACCTGCCAATCACTGCCGTGAACTGCCCTCCACTCTATGAATCCAGAGGGTCTCCCACAGTTTCTGGTGGTTCACATTGAGTGCACTACAGAGTTAATAAGTTGTCTCGTGTTTCTATGCATTTATAACATTTATGAACCTCATTGCTCTGTTTTGTGGTCTCATTCTGGATTTCTGCACAGGGACCTGTATCACCTGGATTACCTTTTGTTTTAGGCAACTCCATTTTGCCTTTTGCGCTCTACAGAGCTTCTTTCTTGGTACAATCATTTTTGTGGAAATAAATCTTTTCATTTTTATAAAGATTTCGTGTCGCCCTAATATCTAGTGAATTCCTCAAGAGGCGGGGCCACCTGCCAATCACTGCCAATAACTACTCTCCGCTCTGTAAATCTAGGTGGTCTCCCACAGTGGTTCATTTCAAGTGTTCTTGGGAGTTGGTGAGTTGTCTCGTGTTTCTTTGGATTTATTAAATTTCTGAATCTCATTGCTCTGTTTCTTGACCTCATTTTGGATTTCTGTATCAGGACTTTAGTTTTAGGGCAACTCCTTTTTGCCTTTTGTTCTGTGGTTGCCCTTATATCTAGCTGGGGTTTGGCGGTATACCCCACCCTCTAGTGGGCATTTTTGGAAATATTTTTGGAATTAATTCAGATTTATGTGCTTTGGAAGTTCTAGTCTACGACAATTGGTTCCTCAAGAGGCGGGGCCACCTGCCAATCACTGCCCTCCGCTCTATAAATCCAGAGGGTCTCCCACTGTTCCTGGAGTTGGTGAGTTTTCTTTTGCTTCTTTTGATTTATATGATTTCTGAAACTCATTACTCTGTTTTGCGGTCTCATTCTGGATTTCTGTACTGGAAACTTGTTCACAGGAATACGCAACTCCTTTTTGCCTTTTGTGCTCTAAGGAGCTTCATTTGTGCTTCAAGCACTTTTGTGGAAATAAATGTTTTCATTTTTATAAAGATTCTGTGTTGCCCTGATATCTAGCCAGGGTTTGGTGGTACACCACCTCTAGTGGGCATTTTTGGAAGTGTTTTTTGCAATGATAGGGATTTATGTGCTTTGGGAGTTTTTGTCCACGACGACAGTTGGTTCCTCAAGAACCTGCCAATCACTGCCATGAACTTCCCTCCGCTCTATAAATCCAGAGGGTCTCCCACTGTTCAAGTACGCTAGGGAGTTGATGAGTTTTCTTTTGCTTCTTTTGATTTATATGATTTCTGAAACTCATTGCTCTGTTCTGTGGTCTCATTCTGGATTTTAGTACTGGGACGTTGTTCACCTGAATAGGCAACTCCATTTTGCCTATTGTGTTCTACATATTTTTGTGGAAATAAAGCTTTTCATTTTTATAAAGATTCTGTGTTGCCCTAATATCTAGCCAGGGTTTGGTGGTATATCCCCCTCTAGCTGGCATTTTTGGAAGTGTTTCTTTGGAACTGACAGGGATTTATGCGCTTTGGGAGTTTTTGTCCACAACAGTTGGTTCCTCAAGAGGTGGGGCCACCTGCCAATCACCGATAGGAAACCTCTTATTCTGCTGGCACTTCTTCCAGGCAGTGCTTTGGGATTTCTAGTCCAAGTGCATTGAGAAGGGTGGAGACTCCATTGAGAAATGACATTATCGGTTTTGTTACGGTTCGTTCCATTATCTAATAATCGCATTTTCTAACTTTAGTCAGTTTACCACTCTGATCTTTCTGATCATAAACTAGGTCATTACGATAGAAATTGACGAGAAGAATTCAAAATTAATTGCAGAATTACGGTATTTGAGGGTTCCTCTAGAGTTCCTCTTTCTCTCGCACGATTTGTCTCAAAAACTAATCAGCACCTCGTCATCTCATAACAGGCTCGAGTTTCAAGTTTGGGATTTTTCCCATTATGCCATTTTAGCTGTACTCAAGAAAATGTGACACACAGACAGACACACACACACTCATCGTCGAGATATTGATGTTTTCGGTATTAGGGGACACTAAAACATCAAAAACCAGAGTTTGAAATTTTTAACAAATCTAAAGCTTCCGCTCCCCATAGACCCCAACAGAAGATCGGTTATGCTGGGTGAGGACGCAAAGCAAAAAGTCAGGAACGACCTTGACTCTTCCGAAAGTTGGCCACCCGACCAAACCGAGCAATAAGTAGAGAAGGACGTGGATACAAGAGGTGACCGAGAACCCAATAGTCACTCTGGCTGAGCTCCAGCGAACCTGTAGGAAAATGGAAGAAAGTTCCAGAAGGTCAACCATCACTGCAACATTCCACCGCTCTGGGCCTTTATGGCAGAGTGGCCAGATAGAAGCCTGTTCTCAGTAAAAGACACAGGGAAGTCTACGTGAAGTTTGCAAAAAGGCCACTAGAGGACTCTCAGGCCGTGAGAAACAAAATTCTTTAGTGTGATGAAACCAAGATTAACGTCCCACCAGGCAGCTCTCATCACCTGAGCAATGCCATTTCAATAGTGGGGTGTGGGACTGGGAGACGAGACGATGGGGGATGATGGAAAAGCTGAGCAGAATAAAGTACAGAGATATCCTTAATGATAACCTGCTTAGAGTGCTGGGCTGAGGACAAGGACCCTAAACACAAAGCAAAGGAGAAACAGCAGTGGCTCTGGGAACGTTCTTGGACTTGTCCAGCCAGAAACCCAGACTGGAAGCCAAATGAACATCTCTGGAGAAGAAATAGCCATCCACTGATGGTCTTTATCCAACCTGATGGAACTTTAGGGGATCTGCCAGAGAAGAATGGTAGAAAATCCCCAAATCCAGCTGTGCAAAGCTTATGGCGTCAAACCCAAGAAGACCCGAGGCTGTAATCACTGCTAAAGGGGCTTCAACAAACTATTGAGTAAAGGGGTCTGAACACCTGTGTCAGGGGGATATAGAAGTTTAATATGTTTAGTAAATTTACAAAAAAATCCTAAAATGGTGTTTTCATGTTGTCATTCCAGGGTTACTGAGTGTTGGCAGATGACGGAAGAACAGAATTTCAATGATTTTCACACAAGATCTGTGGTCTTACAAAATGTGCGTAAAGTGAAGGCATCTGAGGATTTTGTGAAGGCTCTCCAGTTCGTCCATACGTGGCGCTGTTGTGCAGGGATAAGCCATGGAATATCTGACCCCGCTGGTCCCCCTGTATCATTTCCAAGCTCAAACCCAACTCTGTGCTCTACTTCTTGGCCCATACATCCATCAATGGGGTCACATTTGTATTACCAGGGAGTCAAAGTCAACATCTGGTTAAATAGAAAAACCCCACCAAGAGTGCACTGCAGTCTTTATTAAGAGAGTCCCTGATACGTTCTGCCACCTTTTAAGAGGGGACATAAAGTGAGGAGTCCTAAAGATGCCAATGTCGCTCAGTTCTTCCAAGCTTATCACAAACTTCCCAGGAGAACTAAAACAGCAGAAGCAGGCAACTGTTTGGGTGCTGAACAGGACACACTCCACCATCACTCGAAATGAAAGCAACACAGGACAGAACTGCAAGATCAAGCCAGTAGGTGGAACATTCCAGAAAAAAAACGGCCTCTGCAGTTTGAGTGTGTTGGTGCAAAGTGGCACAATGTGGAGGGCTAATGTCCTGGGACCCGAGCCTGGGCTCATCTCCTATCTTTGCAGAGTTTGCTTCTTCTTCTGGTCTGATAGATAGATAAGGCACTATTTGATTGATAGGTAGATAGAGATTTTAGCATAGTTGGCAGGATTAGATAGATAGATAGATAGATAGATAGATAGATAGATAGATAGATAGATAGATAGATAGATAGATAGATAGATAGATAGATAGATAGATAGATAGATAGATAGATAGATAGATAGATATTTTAGCGTAGTTGGCAGGATTAGATAGCTGCTCATAGAGAGTGGGGAGCCACTTCATCCACCACCACTAATGAGCAGCACCCACCAGGACGATGCCATTCCTGCTCCTGCATGCTCACCACACCTTAGCTATTAGGTGGTGAAGAGCAGAGTGAGGGACAGGGGATGATTAAGGGGGCCGGAGAGGACAATCTAATCAGGACATTGGGGTACACCCTACTCTTTCCGAAAGATACTCAGGGATCTTTGATGACCACAGAGACTCAAGAGCTCAGTTTTACATCTCCTTTGAAGGACGGCACCAGTTTTGCAGCACAGTGTCCCCGTCACTGCACTGGGGTCCATACACAGATCACACGGCACACACCCACCCAGGCTGGCCTCACCAACACCTCTTCCATAAATAACATGACAAGCTTAATCCAGCTCAGGGTCATGTTGTGGAGCACAGGAGCATCAAACGCAAGGTAGGAACCAATCCTGGACACGGGGATGGTCAACCACACAACCCCTTCATGCATGTGCCACCTAGACACCACTGGGGAGCAGACAATCAACCCAACACAGTGATGTTGGAGGAAAACTGGGGGACCTCAAAGAGGTACCTACACAGTCATAGAGAGAACATGGAGACTCCACACAAACTTCAACCTAACATGGCTTTTGACCCAAACATGCTAGATTCATTGCACCTTCTCAATATATTTTGTTCAAAACACAAAAGACGGCAGAGCTTTGCAACTGTTAAAGCCAATTAGAGGAATGAAGCAAATTAGGTGAATCTAAAAGAGCTTCATTTCAACATCCTTCCTTTATTTAACATAAAGAGGCATGGCACTACTGCAGGTGGTGGATGTGGTTGGATAGTCAAGAAGATGGAGGACAGAGACGTTGATCTACTGGCTGGCATTCTGTCCAGGGCTGGACCCTGCCTTAATTTTAGCATAGATAGATAGATAGATAGATAGATAGATAGATAGATAGATAGATAGATAGATAGATAGATAGATAGATAGATAGATAGATAGATAGATAGATAGATAGATAGACTTTTTGTCCCCAGGTGTGCTTTCCTCTGGTGGACTCTCATATCCCACAGACCAATAAAGAATCTTAATCGAGTGAGACACCATATCCTTATTAGTGTTACCTTTTTAGTTTTCATCGCCAGAGTCGCACCCTTTGTGAAATGTATGTTAGACTGCGGTCGACTCCGCCGTCTCTTTGGATCCTAAAACTCTCTGCCACAGAGACATGCAAACCCATCTAGTAGCAGAAATGGCAAGAAGTGAAATTTGAGTGAAGAATGAAGTCCACGCCTACGTGCTCTCACTACATTTTAGCATTTCCATCGCCTCTTTAATTGTCAAATCACGCTCAGCAATGTTTCGATTTACTCATCGGTAAGAGAGAGACTATTTTTTCCCCCTGGTAAAGGATTCAACTAAATTAAAACATCAGATTAAGATATGGCAGATAAGTGGATGATGGGCAGCTCATTTCACAGTTATCTGATATAACACGGTCATTAGGCAAACGTACCGCTGTAGCTTTGTAAGAAATAATGTTTCACTGGGACCATGACAGTCCTTACGGCACAAAAAAAAATAAAACGACATCAAGCAGACGCTCTCAGGGACAAAACAGACATAGTCTGACCAAGAAAAAGGAATCATTAAAGAGTATTTTGTTATTCTGATATACAAAAAATGTCTGGGAGATTGGGGGGGGTGCAATCTGCTGTGCCTTCCTGTAGCCCACCCACCTTTTTTTTTTTTTTTACTTCACTATTAAACATAATTTTTGGACCCATGAAGGCATTCTACCTCCTCGTCATGTGGGTCAGATATGTGGCTCAAGATAACTAAATGAATGCATTTTAAGCTGATCAAAGTAATCTAGAAAGAAAAATTAAAAAGATAAATGGTAAACAAATTTTAGTAAAGAGAGAAATAAGACACTATATTAGTAACTGCACAGTATATAGACAGAAAATACACTTATAGATAGATGTGAAAGGCACTATACAATAAATACCTGTAGACAGATAGATAGATATGAAAGGCACTATATAATAGATAGATAGACGTGAAAGGCACTATATAAGATAGATAGATAGATACATAGATAGATAGATAGATTAATTTATAATTTTTTTGCATTTATATAGCGCTTTTCTCACTACTCAAAGCACTCAGCAATTGCAGGTTAAGGGCCTTGCTCAAGGGCCCAACAGAGCAGAGTCCCTTTTGGCATTGATGGGATTCGAACCGGCAACCTTCCGATTGCCAGTGCATATCCCTAGCCTCAGAGCCACCACTCCGCCTACAGATAGATAGATAGATAGATAGATAGATAGATAGATAGATAGATAGATAGATAGATAGATAGATAGATAGATAAGGCACTATATAATAGATAGATGTGAAAGGCACTATATAAGATAGATAGATAAGGCACTATATAATAGATAGATAAATGTGAAAGGCACTATATAAGATAGATAGATAGATAGATAGATAGATAGATAGATAGATAGATAGATAGATAGATAGATAGATAGGAAAGGCACTATCTATTAGATAGATAGATAGATAGATGTGAAAGGCACTATATAAGATAGATAGAAAAGGCACTATATAATAGATAGATAGATAGATAGATAGATAGATAGATAGATAGATAGATAGATAGATAGATAGATAGATAGATAGATAGATAGATAAGAAAGGCACTATATAAGATAGATAGATAGATAGATAGATAGATAGATAGATAGATAGATAGATAGATAGATAGATAAGAAAGGCACTATATAATATAGATAGACAGATAGATAGATAAGAAAGGCACTATATAATATAGATAGATAGATAGATAGATAGATAGATAGATAGATAGATAGATAGATAGATAGATAAGAAAGGCACTATATAATATAGATAGACAGATAGATAGATAAGAAAGGCACTATATAATATAGATAGATAGATAGATAGATAGATAGATAGATAGATAGATAGATAGATAGATAGATAGATAGATAGATAGAAAAGGCACTATATAATATAGATAGATAGATAGATAGATAGATAGATAGATAGATAGATAGATAGATAGATAGATCCTGCGGTGGGTTGGCACCCTGCCCGGGATTGCCTTGTGCCCTGTGTTGGCTGGGATTGGCTCTGGCAGACCCCCGTGACCCTGTGTTCAGATTCAGCGGGTTGGAAAATAGATAGATAGATAGATAGATAGATAGATAGATAGATAGATAGATAGATAGATAGATAGATAGATAGATAGATATGAAAAGCACTATATAATAGATAGATAGATAGCTCTGTGTTACCAGAGCCCCCAAACAGATAATTATGTGCACACAAAAGGGTCCACTTTTCATTGATATTCCGGACACCCTGAACCCTGTGGGCACAGGCTTGCTGACCTGGCACTCGGAGTGTGAAGCATGGGCACATACATGTAGCAAAATATACAAAGTCTTTCTAATTTTAACTAAGAAAGCCACATATACTAAACAGCAGGAATTTCACTGCAGACCTCTCCCTGATTGATACAAGGAGCCCCTTATGTGATGTGGGTAAGGGAAAACAAAAAAAGTTAGACGGGAGAAAAGAAAGGAAAAAACAAAAATCCCCGAGGAGCCACAGGTCCCTCTCTTTCTCCTTGTGCGGACATTCCAGGATGTCTCGGTCCACATGCACGCCGTCTCAGCTGAACTTCTGCTGCTGTCATAGACTCTCTGCAGACATCATAGCCGAAGTCCTTTTCGAGAGCCTCGACTGATTAAAAGCCTTGGCTCTGCCTGATTAGCTCCGAGATAAGTCACAATTGGGTGTTAATGAGGAGCCCGGGTACCGACAACGTGCCTCAGTGCTGGAGCCAGTAAAACGTCGCCCTCGCCCACCGATGGCACCGAGTCCCGTGATTCATTAGTAATCAATCAGCTGTGCGCAGCTTCATTAAGCAAACTGAGATAAGTAGCTGCCAATGACACGTTAAAGAAGATAATCAGAGCCGGCGCGATAGTAAGCGTGAAGCAGCATTGACACGACTCGCGGTCCTCACGGCTCTGCTCTTCACAAGGAAGGAAGCTGCGGTAGCAACTGCAGGTGCCGTCGTTCGATTAAAATAGCAACGTGCCAAAACATAACGTCTCGTTCCATTTCACAGATCCAAAACACATACGTATCACTAAAGTTTTCGCTGCCATTCGTTCAGATTTCGAGCAGGATGGTGTAAAAACATCCATGCATCATCTATTTTCCTTCATGTGCAGGGTCACTCGGGGAAGGTGGAGCCCCTCCCAGCAGGCCTAAGGCGCAAGGCAGGAACAGTTCATCGCAGCGTCAACAAAGCTTTGGCAAACAAATAAAACAGGTTTTGGATGATGGCTTCATTCAAAAAGGTTGCTATTTTTAGAAAGTTCGACATCGCTTTATTGATACGAATGACTTCATTCTTTTTTGCCTCTTATACATCACAAATGTGTCTGAAAGCGGTATGATGGCACAGTGGTTAGGGCTGTCCGCGCGGAGTTTGCGTAGCCTGCATTAATTGAGGGCGCTATATCAGCCGGTGTGGGACAGTGTGCTTGCAATCATCTGGCACCCGATTGGAGTAACTTTAGAGGTGTTCAGACGGAGCGATCCCGCTCCAAAGTAGAGACCCTTTCTCCGTCCCCTTCTGAGGTCAGCTTTGGCCATACTGACTAAATGGTTGTAATGAAGGCTGTGAAGGTGGAAAACCCGTTTAGATACTTAAAGAAATTATTCTAAACTTTGCTATTCAAATCGATTACTTAAAATATAATACACATTGAGTTTCAGGAAATATTATGCTAAATTAGGAAAATGGAACAAAATACGATGTATTATGAACGCATTCAATTAGCTGAAGTGTACAGCGGTAATGCGTGCCATCCTAACCGATCCTCGTTCACTCGCAGAAATAACGGTTCTTTAATGGCACGTTATGGTTCTTTATGAGTTGTGCGGTTCCTCGCTGCTCCATTACGCGACAGATTCATGTCTTTGCATGTGAAGTTATTTCTTTGTGCTTCGAAAAACTTCCTAATATGTGGGAAAAGGCGAATTCTTGAATGTATGGGGGCTGCAGGAAGCTAACGGATAAAGAAAACCCGGGACGTATGCAGCAAGAGTCCTTTTAAAATCATGACTGCAGTGATTCAGCTGAGTAACTGGAGTTCAAATTCACGTTTTAGATCTGTTTTGTTTTTTGGTTATTGTATTGACAATAATGTTGTTTTTGTTGATTGTGTGCGTTATTCTTTTTGTGTGTGTGTGTGTGTGTGTTGTGTCAATGTACATAAGCGGCTTCGGTTACGTTCCATGTATTTTGTGGGCGGTATCCACAAGTAGGCGGGGTCACTTGCCAATCACCGCCAGGACCAACCCTCCCCCCTATAAATCTGGAGGGTCATTTTGAATTTGCAAGGGGGTTGGTGGCAGAATTGGCACTCCGGCCGCCATATAAAACCTCACAGAGTCCCAGTCCATCTGAACTAGTGTGGTGCCAGGCCCGGCCTTAGGCATAGGCGAAGTAGGCGACCGCCTAGGGCCCCGGCGTCCGGGGGGCCCCGAAACGTCTCCTTGGTCTAATTTTCACACATTTCGCAGAGCTTCCAGGGGGGGCCCCTGGACCCCCCTTTCGCCTAGGGCCCCATAATACCTAAGACCGGGCCTGGTGGTGCTGAGGTGTCACCTGTTGTTAGGCTGCACTCGGGTCCTAATCTGGGATCCTGAGTTGGTTTGTCATGTGGTGGGTACGGAAACGCGGTGTATCGGCACCTGCTCCAAACCTCTAGAGCAGTGCTTCCCAAACTCGGTCCTGGGGACCCACTGTGGCTGCAGGTTTTTGTTTCAACCAACTTCCCTTTTTCATTGGACTCTTAGCCTAATTCAGTGAGTCGTTATTTCCCAGTTTCTGTGTTTTGGAGTCAATGCAGAAAATACAAACTAAGTTTGGTAGACTTTTATTAAAACGTAATGAGCAGCTATATGGGGAATATGTCATTTTTTAAGTCGTTAACAGTATTTTCAACTTAATTTTCATTCTGCTTTTAAGGGTGTTCTGGTTATTTAATTGATTCTTTACTAATTAGCGGGTCTGACACTGAAGTCGTTGCAGCTTTCATCATCCCGGGTGTCTACTATGCTGGTTGTTAATTGTCACTCTTAGGGTTAGATGAAGGGAGCAAACTACACAGGAAAAGCGGATAAATAATAAGAAAACAACAAAAGAGAGTTAAGCATTTCTAGCTTTAGAAAAAAATAAATAGAAATATTTCTAAATGTCTTATAAATGTAAAAAACATACTGTTGTGGTTTTCTGAATGCAGAATAACGAGAAGAGTAAAAAGATCAGCTAATTAAATAAGATCAGTTGTTATCGGTTATTATCGGCGATTGTGAATCTGATTGGAACAAAAACCTGCAGCCACGGTGGGTCCCCAGAATCGAGTTTGGGGAGCACTGCCCTAGAGGGAGTTCGGAGGAGTTCTTGTGTTTCTTTGATTATTTTCTCTGATCTCTCTGGAGTTTTGACCTCTTTGTCACTTCTCCTTGGGATTTCCGCATTGCATTGGATTGTCTTGAGTTTGTAGGCAGCTGTGTAATGTTTTGTGAAGAATAAAACCTTTTTTTTTTTTTTATTTTGCAACGTTTCTGTGTTTGCCCGTTTACCTAGCCGGGGTTTGGGTGTATGTCCCCCTCTAGTGGACATTTTTGCAAGTGCTTTTTTGGGACTTGGGTGCCTTGGGATTCCTACTTTAATAACAATGACACACTATCCATCCATCCATCCATTATCCAACCCGCTATATTAACTAACTACAGGGTCACGGGGGCCTGCTGGAGCCAATCCCAGCCAACACAGTGCACAAGGCAGGAAACAAACCCTGGGCAGGGTGCCAGCCCACCGCAGCACAATGACACATTAGTATTTCACAAATCATTTCCTACAGTTATTCACTGTATGGATCCTGTTACAGATCTAAATCAGTTTGATTTGATATACTTTGTTAATCCCTGAGGTAACATTGTCTTTTCGCATGACCTTTGGGGGTTCAGAGCACAGGGTCAGCCCGTTGTACAGTGCTCCAGAGCAATTTTCAGGTTACAAGCCTTTCTAAAGGGATTTCTCATGGCGGTAATGGGATTTGAACTGGCAGCCTTCCAGATACCAACACAGATCCTTAGCCACAGCGCCGCCACCGCCACCACTCTGCCTCAAATACAAAAATCAAAAATACATTTTTTTGGTGGGTGGGAACCTTCATGTGGATGGGTCTTTTGGAAAACCAAATTGCCATTGCTCTGAAGAAGCACTTGGGCACCTTTTATTTTTAAGGATGTTCTGACAGGTTTCAGTCAGAGTGATATTTGCATTGCGCAGTCACGCGTATTCAAGTACTCCACAGTAGGCTACAAGACACAGACTCCAGCATGTCAATGTGGAAGTGGGTGTAGTTTTTTCCAGGTTGCACTTTTTCTATTAGGGGATCACAGACACCTGGGGTGACATACGAGCCAAATCCAGAGAGCATGCCAGTCCATCTGAGGGCTGCACAGTCGGTGGGGGGGAAAAACCACCCAAACTCCAAATGAGAGGCATCTACCACAGCACTAAAGGACAAAAATAAACCACAGAGCAGGAGCTGCTCCTTGTAAACCGATGGTGGAGCTGTGAGAGTTAAACTAGCACTGGAGGTGCGTACAGGGAAATCGTTCCAATGTGTACACTTTCATGGATTTGCTTAACACCCGCATGATAACGTGCAGTGAATACCCTTGACTTGAGCATTCCTAGTTCTCCTCCTCTTTCTCTGTACGTTTATCATTCGTTTGCTCCGAGGTTGATGCGCTTGCTGCTTCCTGAGCAGCTCTTCTTCATTTCTCCACCCTAGCGGCCCGCTTCTTCTCTTCTTCCGTTGGCATCTTTTCACATTAAAACTGATTAAGTCGGTGTTTGTGTTGCAATTACTTAGTACGTTTTCCTTAATTTTTCACTTAAGTCTTCAATCTGCCTCAAGAATGATTTAAGATATGAAGAGGCAGGGGAAGTGAGTGGTCCACTCCAAGGAGTACTTGGAGGCCCCCATTAAAGAAAGGTCTCGGAACACAGAGGAACTATATAAGAACTGGCAGAGCAGGCTCTTTTACCTTAGGAGACTGTGTTCCTTTAATGGGGGTAGTGACCTCCTTCACATCTTCTCTATCTCTGTGATGGCCAGTGCAGTTTTCTATGCTGTGATGTGCTGGGTTGGTAACCTCTCTTTAAAAGAGTCCCACCGAATCAACATGCTAAATAGGACAAGCTGTTATTGGATGCATTCTGGAGCCCCTGGAGGTAGAAGTAAAGGTGAAAATTAAAGCAAAACTGAGTGCCATTATGAACAACGCTGCACATCCTCTTTCTAACAACACGGACTTTCATCCAGTGAATCATTTAGCAGAATTGTGTCAGGAGACACTATGGGGGCTCCTTTATACTGCGCCAGTAACATGCAATGAATACCCTTGACTTGAGCATTCCTAGTCTTCATCCTTTCTCTGTACGTTTATCATTCGTTTGCTCAGAGGTTGATGCGCTTGCTGTTTCCTGAGCAGCTCTTCTTTTCTCCATCCTAGCAGCCCGCTTCTTCTCTTCTTTCGTCGGCATCATTTCACGTTAAAACTGATTAAGTTAATGTTTGTGTTGCAATTACTTAGTACATTTTCCTAAGCTGGCACTTCAATCTGCCTCAAGAATGATTTAAGATATGAAGAGGTAGCGGAAGTGACGACGGTGGTAGGGATGAGAACGGCGCCCGTATGCCTGCGCCTCATGGCTGCCCTGCTGGCCGCTGCCGAGAGTTGACTCTACAATAAAATAAAAATAAAAAGAGGAATAACCTTGGGGGTCAATCATCACCCTGAAAGCGGACAGTAGACGTCACATAGTATATGTGTACCAAGTTTCAGGTCAACGGTTCAAACGGTTTGCGAGCTACAGCTGATTTAAAATCCTGGACAGACAAACGCACAGCCAGGGTAACATCTTCTATATAAAGATCTGAGAAGTCAACACTACAGATTTAAGTCAGCTCCCGTTAGGCATGGCAGTCAGTGTGGCTTTACACTTCAGACACTGGGTTACCCTGAGCAAGTCAATTCACCTGCCTGTGCTCCAACTAATTGTATCTCAGATGTCACGGGTCGCCTTTGGATGAAGAGTAAGCTGCAGACTTTCGTGTGCACTCAACAATAATAATTCTAAAATGATATTTAACTGCTGGGTTGTGCGATTTCTTCTAGAAGCCTTGCTTGACAAAAGAACCCTTTCATTCTGAAACTGGTTTCAAGGCGACACAAAAACAGTCAATGGAAGAGGGGTCTACTATGAAGCTTCGAATTTTACCAGGATATGTCGACATTTGATCAAAGATCTTGGTGTGGGAATGGGGTAGGGTCCCACGTGAAGATCTGTGTTGAAACTGAAAGAGGTGGGTGCCGGTCGGTACCAGTGAGTACTGGCCCACTTCAAGCACTGATTGAGAAGTAATATCGATCAATTTTCAGCATATCTGTAGTCCAGCAGACTCGCTAACACTGGTGAATCCGAACATTCAAGGGGAGAAACCCCATGCAAAACCCTGGCACTGCACTGTTGAGGCAGGAATGTCAGCTCTGTGCTACCACGCTATGTTACAACATCTGTACTACACTTAGTAAACCTTAACCTCAATAAAAGTAAATGCATATCTACAACATATTTTTTCCAATTCTTGCCACTTGCTTGCATACTTAAGCTGTCTTTCCAATATCTGTCACCAGACTACCAAAGCACACATGTGCACGATGTTACCTGCAGGGTTTTGTTTGTGATGGTTTGCAGTGGTATGATATACCAGCACCTCAGCCGCAACCACTAGTTGTGACATCGACTACCTATTAAATCAGGGGGTCCCCAACTCTGATCCTGGAGGGCCCCAGTGGATGCAGGTTTTCATTCTAACCCTTTTCTTAATTAGTGACTTGTTTTTGCTGCTAATGAACCCTTAATTAGCTTCAAAATAATAATGAGATGCAAAATCAGCCAAAACATGACCAGCAAAGTGTGACCATTGTACAATATCTGAAAATAAAGAAAGATGAAGGTCTCAGGAATGTTGATCTGCTCCGGTCCACAAAACATTTGACCAGAGCTCTTAGAAAAGAGAAAATCCACAATCTCGGACTTGTCTGCTATTGCACAATGAGAGCAGCGAGAAGCCATGGAATTAAAGAATGGGTTTAATGAATGACAAGACTTGGCGCCTCATTAAGCAACGGGTTGGAGTGCAGTTGGTTGGAGTTTGAGGCCCTCACTTAGTTGATCTTCTGTTGGTTCACTCACTTCACATTTCCTTTCTGTTTGGGTGCCATTTAAGGAAAGAAATGAAGCAATACAAAGGAATGATGAAGAAATTCAGGGGAACAAATCTTAAAAACAAGTCAATTCTAATGAATGGAAAAAGAGTTAAATAGTAAGATTTTCATTGGGTGTGACGAGGATGGACAGGATTAGAAATGAGTACTTTGGAGGTTCAGCTCAAGTTGGACGGTTGGGAGACAAAGTCAGAGAGGCGAGATTGCATTGGTTTGTACATGTGCAGCGGAGAGATGTCGAGTATACTGAGAGAAGGGTGCTAAGGATAGAGCTGCCAGGGAAGAGGAAAAGATGAAGGCCTAAGAGAAGTTTTATGGATGTGGTAAGAGAGGTCATGCAGGTGATGGGTGTCACAGAGCAAGGTGTAAAGGACAGAAAGATACGGAACAAGATGATCCACTGTGGCAACCCCTAACGGGAGCAGCCGAAAGAAGAACAAGCAGCAAAATCAGGTCACTAACTTAGAATGAAAATGAGGACCCCTGTATATAATCATGAGTCTATAATCAATCGTGTGCAGTCCAGATTTGTATATTTTTCCCCGTTGCTGCGCTTTCCATGTTAACTGGTTGTGGTATGTACTGCATTCGTCCATATTGCCTTGAGCATGGGAAAGGCGCTATATAAATAAAATGTATTATTATTATTATTATATTAGGGACATCTGTAGAAAGCTACAGTTATCCCAAAGAGACGCGATTCACGTATTCCGTCAGTACGTCATCGAAAAACAGTCCGAAAAACTGCAGCCACTACTGCCTGCTCTTAGTTGTGTTCCAGCTTCATCAAATGCTTGCGAACTTGGGTTTGCGTAAATGAACGCGAGCCTCGTTACTGACGAGCACCATCTCTGCACTTCTCTTCATACGATTGGCTGGCGCTCCACCCGCACGCTTCGATCCAGCGAGATGCCGTTCATTCAGGACTGTTAACGTGGACGACAATCAGCCATTGACACTCGAAGCAAAGAACGAATTAGAAACATTGCATTTGATGAAGACATGCTAAAAGAATGGAATTCTCTTTAAAACTCATTCAAACTAAGCACTGACTGTTTTGCAGGACCACATACCTTTTTTTGTGTTATGGCCAGTAGAGTTCGTTATTAACATGCGGTTGATATTCTTCGATTTCGGAAATTGCGCGTTTGTGATTTGAAAATGTCAAGCACAATATTATGCAATACGGTACACTTGATGAGTTGTCAATTTCAAATTTTAAACGTTATGTTTTTTCACTCAATAAACAAAACATGTAGCGCGAGGACCTCCCGGTCTCTACATACCTTCACATTACCTCGAACTTGATCCAAATGCCACGCATGGGCACCGCCGTCTTTTTGTTTAAAGCACTGGTTACCGGCAACTGCAGGCAATGTCTTTGCAAAATAAAACAGTAGCTACTAACAGATAATTCAATACCATTGCAAAATAATGCAATAATTATTGTAAAATAATGCAATACTTAAAAAAAACACAATAATTATTTTGAAATTGTTACTTTTTATTTGAACCGATAGGAATAAGCTTACATATAACTCATCCTAAACCAGCAGTTTAAGTTTACATTTTGTATTTAATAAAACTGAAACAACTTGGACTTTAAAGTTAGCTGCAAGTTAACTGCAATTTGGTTTGCTCGACGCTAAACCAGGGGTATTGTTTATAGAACTTTCCAAGGAGGCGAGCGTGAAAATAAGCACACGCCAAAAAAAAAAATAAAATAGGGAAATGTGTACCCCTCCTCCAAAAATTAGATTTATAAAACACGACGTACCTGCATTTCTATGTAATTTACCCTTAATAAATCTCAATCATGATTCAATTTTATTCATCACGTACACCAGCGTTTCACAACCTTTAAGTATTTGCGATCCAAGTTTTCATAACAGTTTTAATCGCGCCCCCCTAACGTAGCCCACTTATACCAATTTGTTCTTTTTTAATCAATGATATATCATAGATGCATATTTTATTATACCTACTTAACTTTTATCGACATTTATCTAACTCTGTATTTATTTTTCTAATATAAGAATGTAGTTTAAGTTAATTTGTTTTGTTCTCAATAGATGTATTTTTCATATTTTCAATTCTTGTTTTCTTTTTTTTCACATCTTCGCTCCCCACTTTTTGTTACTTCGCGCCCCCCCTAGGGGGTCCCGCCTCACAGTTTGAGAACCACTGACATACACTATGTGAAATGTAAGCCTGATTAGCTCAACCTTGCAAATATGCGCAGTGGACGAGCCTCAAACACCGCCCTGAAATATCCATATATGGAGCATGCTAATAAACCTCATGCATATGCAATCCGGATGCTGCAGAACTTCAGTGGCTCGCTCCTGATACGTCGAGACCCCGCCTCCTGCTTTCGGGAGTATCTGGCTGTGCTCCGCAACTGAGAGGGTGAGATCAGCAACATTATAGCGCCTCTCCTCTACATTCTTGAAAGCCGGAAAATGTGTTAAGCACCAGCGTCTTAGTGGGTAGCGAATATCGCCGGGCACGTGTAATGACATGATCGCGGGTACAATGAACAGTACAGGCCATATGAAACACTTAGGGTCCAGCCCTTACCAACAAGCCAACCAACACGTGCAGCACCATCACGTCTGTCAAAGCTACTCTGTCTTTGAATAAATGAATCACAAGTTGACCCACACATGACGTTTGTTGGCCTCGTGTTAGCAACACGGATGACTTGTGTGTTAATGGAATGTCAGTGCTAACCATTAACAAAAGCAGCTTCATTCTCCATAGGTGCCCTTATTGCAAAGTGATTGCAGTAAGTTGCTTTGTGCAAAAGGGAACTAAAACCCAGCTTGCATCATAGTCATCATCCTTGAGGTGTAATATGTTTGTCACATCAACACACTTTATAATAATTGATTTGAATTATTATACGCCTGAGTAGTCATTTAGCTGGTTTGCCTACCTTTCTCTGCTTGACTGAGTGCGACCATAGATTAGATCAACTTTATTAATCCCATGGGGGAATTCAAATGCATACAGCAGCAGAAACATAAAAAATAGAATACAGACTCACAGGACAAATAATACAGCCAATCAATCGATCAATCAATCAAATTAAACTTTGGGTGGAAGCATTGAATTGCCTGTTAGCCGTAGGCAGAAAAGACCCCCAGAGGTGCTTCTTAGCAATCCACGGTGAAATGAGCCTGTTGTCTCCAAGAGTGTGCCCTCCTGGAGGAGATTTTTCATGATGGCACCCAATTTTGCCCCCTTCCTCTTTTCCATAACAGCTTAACAGTGTTTCCTGGGTTTGCACTGTGACGGCTCAGGCTGTCCTGATAGGTTTATTCAGACTTTGTGCTTCTTTTAGAGCTCAGGTTGCTTCCCCATGCAGGAGAGCACTGCGCAGAACACCACACTGGCCACAATGGACTGGTGGAACATTTCCAGTAAGTATGCTGCACATATCTAAGGACCGGAGTTCCCAGTTTCACCAAAATGGTGGGTACGCACGGATCAGAGTTGCTGTAAACATACACACGTCCCCCAGTCAAGTTTTCTTTTATAAATCCTGACGTTTGTGCAGGAAAGTTAGCACACAGACATATCCAGCCACTATATGTGTGTACGCAAAATTTATAAATGAGACCCCAGGTCTTGGTAGTGACCGCTGTAAACCATAGCTGAAATACAAGGACATCACAGAGATCATTCATTCATGCCAAGCCAATAAAGCGACAAATTTAGATCACAAATCAGTTCTAGACACAGACAGGGAGAACATGCCATGGCCCAGACAGATGGCACTGGACAAGCCAATCGATTTGATCTTTTAGCGTTCCTTTTTTATGTTCTACTTCAATAATAATAAGGATGTGCACTTCCAATACATTTAGGCTGCATTTATACGCACCAGTGCTGTGAACACTCTGACGAATCACAGTTCTGTAATGGCGCTTTACTGGCTTGTGTGGCTCCTCATAGAATTATTGCTGGACAGGAACCCTCTTCTTTCTGGAAAGACATCTTTACACGTGAAATGGGTTTTGTTGGCTTTGAAAAGCTTCTTAATATACGGGCAAGACACATGGTTGTCGAGTCTCCCTAGATGGCATTAACAGTTGCAACTCAGTGCCAGTCCCAGATAGGAAGCCCATTACACACCTTACGGATATCTCTGTAATGGCACTCTACTGGGTTGTGTGGCAGAACCCTTGGATTGACAGAGAAACATTTCATTCTGGAAAGAGTTCTTTGCATGTGAAGCTGGTTCTGTGGGCTGTGAAAAAGTTTTTAAAATGCGGACAAAACAGAAATCTTAAATGTATGGGAGGCTGCCTATAGCAAAATACGGACGGATCTAGAAAACGTCAACTTAGCCGATGTTATTGTACTTTTACAGTCAAGAACCCATCAGCATTTCAGAACTCTGTTAGCATCTATTCATGACTTTTTGACGTAACCTGTCACAAATCTAAACGAATAAAGCTTCTTTCTGGAACATTCATGTGGACGATTCTTTTGGCAACCATTGGCATTGCTCTGAAGAACCACTTCGGCACTTTTATTTTTAAGAGCGTGTTTTAAATCATCCATTTCTAAACCCGTTATTATGCGCAGCAGGGGAGGCGTGGGGGGAAACTGGAGCCATTCTCATCAAGCATAGGGCGTTGAGGCAGGAGCAAACCCTGGACGAGTCTAAAAGCTCCAGTCCATCTAATTTGGCATAACTTTGGACTTGGGGAGAAAGCTGAAACAGAACACGCAAGATCCACGCATAGGGCGCAGGGAGCAACCGACACGTAAACCCCGGCCCGCTGCCACTGCGCCTACCCGCTGCAAAATGGAATTCTCTAAAGAATAATCATAATTAATGAAAATTATTTGCCATTTAGATTGTATACAAACTGAACAGTGAATACAACATTGCAAATATATATCTGAAAGAACTGAATTGGAAAAAGTCTCCTAATTATATAGCAGAACGAAGCTTAATCGAACTCAGAATTGCAGCGTCGGGCGCAGGGCAAGTGCGCTCATTGAACTGAACTGTCAATCTGTCAATTCTATAGTTATATTTTATATTACAAATATATACTCTATCTTTTACATTTTTAATATATATTCAACATACGTAATAGCCATCCCTGGTCTGGATTCCATTCAAGCTCACTATTCTGTTTTAAAATATATGCTATTTTAAATGTATGTTCTAGATAGATATCCATCTATCATTCAACCCGCTATATCCTAACTACAGGGTCACGGGAGCCAATCCCAGGGCGCAAGGCAGGAAACATACCGCCGCACACCCCGGGGGACAATTTAGGACTGCCAATGCACCTAACCTGCATGTCTTTGGACTGTGGGGAGGAACATGCAAACTCCATGCAGGGAGGATCCGGGAAGCGAACCCGAGTCTCCTAACTGCTAGGCAGCAGCGCTACTTACTGCGCCACCAGATAGATAGATAGATAGATAGATAGATAGATAGATAGATAGATAGATAGATAGATAGATAGATAGATAGATAGATAGATAGATAGATAGATAGATAGATAGATAGATAGATAGATAGATAGATAGATAGATACGGACGCCATTCAAGCGCACTGCACCTGCCAGTTCTATTTCAAAGCTTTACCGTTGAACTTTTTCTCCTTAGTTTTGTGCAAGTGAAGTGATGGGGGATTGGTACATTTAAACGATTCGTTTCAATACTGAGATTCATCAGATATTCACAAAAACGATAGCCCACCATGAGTGAATGCATTATCAGTTATGCCCTGCGCCACCTTGTTAGAATATGGGAGTTTGGAAAATTGATTAATTAATGTGCAGTTCTGAGCGGGTGTGACCGGTTACTGGTAAAAAATAACTTTTCCTTAGCCCTCTTTATAGAAGTAAACAAAATGCATCCCTAAAAATAAAATGGTGCATTCAAGGTCTATATGAAATGGTTCTTACCAGCATGCCTGCCGGTCTTTTTTTATAGTTGTGCTCCTTTTTCTTGTCCGTATCCATTGCTCTTTTGCTCGATTGTTTCCGCTAAACTAAGGAACTTCTGTGCCCACCAGTTGCTCAGACGCCGGCTGTTGGGTGCGTTCCCAATCTTTAACATTCACTCCAGAACATCAGCCTCAGTAATAACGCGCGAGGCTACACAAATAAGAAGGAGCGGAGGGCGCAGATGCGGCGTCGACTGGCTGCCTGCTTATTATTCAACGAACGCGCGTGCTTTCTTTGGTTGCGGTTGTCTAAATCTCTTCTTCTTCTTCTTCTTCACTCTCGTGTTTTTAAACATGGAAAAAAATCATCCGTTTCATGAAGGCTTATGGTTGTCAAGTCTATTTAGCCTGCCTTTAACAGCTGCCACTCGGGGTCAACCCTGGTCGGGAAGCCCATTACACACCTTATAGATATCCACACTGCACTTTTAAGAAAATACTGGTTCTGTAATGGTATACCTTACTGGGTAGTGTTGGTTGAGCCCTTGATTGACAAAGAACCATTTAATTCAGGAGTTCCAAGCATATGAAGTTGGGTCTGTGGGCTTTGAGAAAGTTTCTTAATATTTGGACAAAACAGTCTCTTGCAGGTTATACATTAAACATTTCTAACAGTTCAAGAAAACCTGAGCTACTGTATGCAGCAAGAGACAATTGAAAAAATCAAGCACCCAGTGGCATTTTTAACGTCCTTGAAAAAGCAGGTTCTGAAGATTTATATTATATTATATTATATTATATTATATTATATTATATTATATTATATTATATTATGTGTGTTATTTGGACTGGCGATGCTAAATAGACCCGTGTGTGTCTGTGTGCTCGCCCTGCGATGGACTGGCGCCCTTTCACGGATTTCTCCTGCCCTCCCACCCTATGCTTGTTGGGTTAGGCTCCAACAATTCCTCGATCCTGTTCAGGATGAGATGGGTCTAGAAGATGGATGGATGGGCGTCATCATCCTTTCATAGTTATAAGAAGCCTATCATGGATCTAAATAAATAAAGTTTCTTTCTGGAAGCTTCATGTGGACGGCACTTCTGGAAATCAAAAGCAGTTCCCGTATGTCATCGCTCTGAAAAACCACGCTGGCACCTTCGTCTAAACTCGAGGAGAAACCTCACAACGCAAGTGGAGAACATTCACGCTCCACACAAGATCTGCATGATTCTGGAAAGCTGCAGCCTCGTCCACCATACACACATGAAGGAATAAAACACTTGACCACCTGAGCCGGAAACCAAACCTTAAGAGCAGCAACATGGAGGACCCAGAAGAGGAGAGAAGAGCAGAAGTAAAGTGAACCTAAAGGCTGAGAGCGCACGTTTGAAAATCAGATGTGGGATTTGCTTCAAAGTCAACAGGTTCCACACAAATGAACAAAACGTCTTTTCGGTTTCATTAAAACTATTTTCTTTGGCACGCATACAATTACTGAGTTAAACTGAGTAATAGCTGAAATTACTTCATATTCGAGTTACAGCTACGATCTACATCCCGGGTTCGCTTTCTTGCAATTTTTTGGTTGATCCTACCTCCTCCGTTGATGTTCTCCTCGCACGAGTACCAGATCCCGGTGTGGAAATGTCGAAAGAGGAATCTGTCGTCTCCCGTCTCCCAGCTGTAGTGCACTTTGTTCTGGTTGGTGTCGTTGCCGTTATAGTTGATGCAGTTGTGTTTCCTGTCTTTGCTGCAGTTCGGCTTAGGGACCCTCTGCGTCCCCTCGCACCAATAAGTCGTGATGAAAGCAGTCGTCGAAAAGAACAGAGCCACCAAATTCAAACCTACGGCCAAGAGTGCTCGACATTTCCGAGTTGTCTTCATGGTCTCCCCCAACTTGTTCCCCGACCCCAAAATGATCAAAAAACGCAGCAGCCACACCAATAAAAAAAAGCGATCAAAAACATTCAAAAATAGAAATCATAAAAAAAGACCCCAAATACCCCATAACCCTCCCCCACCCCACCCCACCCCCCCAAAAAAATAAAACTTTGGGCAAAAATGAATGGTGAAAGGTCAGTAGCGGACTAACGGCACGGCACTTCCCGGGATGCGCTTTCTTGCAATCCGCGGTCCGCGGCCGATGAAGCAACAGCGCGTCTCCTCCGCAAAGATCATTGCTGCCCTTTTGCAAGCGATCAGGCAGAGAGAGCAGCAGCTCCCTCCACGCGGAGCTGCTGGGGGCTGCGAGTCACTCCCGATCTTCTGCCACCCCGCGTCCCGCCTGCGTGCCAGTTAAATAGGAGCATCGCGCAGCAGGAGCGAGCGGCGGGGGGACTCCGAGGCCCCGGGAGAGCCACCTGCAGGCGCGCGCACGCGCTCGCGCGCCCCCGCGACTGGCGAGAAGAGCTGTGAGTTTCGCCGCCTTGTCGCGCTCTCACGCACATCCACCGCGCTAACCACGTCGGCTCGGCGCCTTTAGACGTCGGCTGGACACTGAAGCGGTTACTTATCTCACTTTTGACATTAGGGCACACACCGCGCACAATCCGATCATTGACGATCGACCTCCGCAAGAAAATGAGGTGCCGTGATGCTTAGAGCGACCGCGTTTTAGACATTCTCTTGGGCCGATTCTCTCAAGCGTGAAAGGCGCTATACAAAAATAAAACTTTGGGGTCAGGTGTTTATTCTACTACTTCAGAGACTCTGCAGAAATGTACTTTCGTCATCAGCCTCAGAGCCCAGAGCTGCCCCCCATATGTTCCTTCTCATCTAAATTACAATCAGTTTTCGCCCGGAGAGCCCACACAAATGATCACACGCACACCCTGACAGGCGGCTATAAAGCAGACAACGGCATAATGTAATAAATCAAGCGGATCGGGTACATCTATCCTCCGCAGCGCACCTTCTTCACAGATTAATGGCGCATCATTTCTAAAGCGGTGGCTTACTAATAAACCGGAATATGGGAGAGCTATGCAGCATTAAGTTCCATTTTTAAAGGCAGGCAAACGCGCCGGGCTTTTATCGCACGTGAGAAGTTCATTTCGTGGCGAATGTTTTCACGATCAGTTATCTGAGCAACACATGAAGATTTTTTTTTTTGCGTGTTCTTCCTGTTTCTCCGGTTATTTATATCTGTCCCTGAATAGAATAACAAGATGGGCAAAATGAACTGGCACTCCTTGGCATAGAGTGGACATTTCCTGGCATATTGTTGAGTGTTTGGGTGACCCCGAGGAAGCCTCTTCACCCACCTGTCTCAAAAGAACATGTCAATGAGTTTAGTCCACCACTGTACTGTAAAGCGTCTTGGGAAGATGTTCTGTGTAGTAAGGCGCTATATAAAATCAACTCCGGTTTATTTGGCAATGTGTGTTTTAGACGGGCGTCACACGTACTGGAGGTACTGAGGAAACAGAGTAGAAAATGGCATGAAAATGCTGACAAAGAAACCCCATCCATCCATTTATCCATTCATCCATGCATCTCAGGTGTATAGTGGATTCAAAACGTATTCAGACCCCTTCTCTTGTTTCTTATTTTATGTTGCTGCCTTATCCTAACATTATTTCAGTTATCCCGCCCCCCCAGCCCCATTTCCCTTGTTCTTTCTGTGTCTCCTGCTATGTTTAAGTGCCCCTGAATGGGAATGACAAACAGGACAAACTGATTTGAGTATAGATCACACGCTTGGCATAGGGTGGGCATTGCCCACCTGGCAACACTGTTGTGTCTCTGGGTGACCCCGAGACATTCACCTTAATCATCTGTGCACTCACATTCAAGAAACATGTAAAGGGTCTTGGGAGGGTATTTAGTGTTGAAAGGCGCTATATGAAATCAAGTGTGGTGAATCTAAGGGATCACATGTGTCAGAGGTACTGAGAACACAGAGTAGAAAATGGCATTAAAATCTGGACAAAGAAAGCCCCATCCATCCATCCTAAGTGTATAGTGCCTTCAGAAAGTATTTAGACCTCTTCATTTTATTCACGTTATGTTGCTGCCTTCTGCTGAAACTCATTTCAATTCATCCTCCGCCCCCCCTCTCCATTTTGCTTCTTCTTTTGTTTTTTTTTTCCTGCTATTTATATCTGCCCCCTGAATGGGAGAACAAGAAGGACAAAATTATTCGAATGTACCATAGAGCACACACCTTGGCATATTGGTGGGCACTGCCTGGCATTTTAGTCTGCTGGGTAACCCTAAAGAAGTCCACGCCACATAACCTGTGCATCAATTCCCAGAAAAGCGTGTTAATTGAGCTGACTATGCCACTGTACTGCAAAGGGTCTTGGAAGGGTGCTCAGTGTAGAAAGGCGCTATATAAAATCAATTCTGGTGTATCCATGAAGCAATGTGCGTTTTAGGCAGACATCAAATGTACTAGAGGTACTGAGAGTAGAAAATGGCATTGAAATCCTAAAAAAAAACGTAACTCCATCCATCCATCTATCCCAAGTGAAGAGTGCATTTTGGAAGTATTGAGACCCCCCTTTCACTTTTTATGCTGAAATAATTTCAATTCATGTTTCCTCATTTTTCTTGTTATTTCTGTTTCCCCTACTGTGTGTAAGAATCCCTGAATGGGACAACATGCAGAACAAAGTGAATGTGGTTTACTGTGGACCACACACCTGGCATAGGGTGGGCTCTGTCTGTCTGGCATATTGCTAACTTTCTGGGTGACCCTGAAAAAGTCACTTCACCCACCTGTGCAACCCCCCCCCCCCCCCCCCCAAAAAAAAATGCAAATGAGTTTACGACACCATTGTACTGTAAAGGGCCATGGGAGGGTGTTCAGTGTAGTAAGGTCCGATATAAAATCCAGTGGGACGTTTCCAAAAGGAAATGTGCATTTTAGAGGGGCAGTACATGTACTGGAGGTACTGAGAAAACAAAATAGAAAATGGCATCCAAAACTCTATGAAAGAATGTTCCATCCATCCATCCATCCATCCATCCATTCAATTCAAGGACACTCACAGAGTTGTCCCTATAGCCACTCCTGTGTCATCTTTGCTCGGGTGAGCCTTCAGCCTAGTGTGAGGTCCGGAGTGCTCTGACCGGGTCCTCATTAAGGGTATCTCTGCACTTTGCCATGTACTTTGCAGTGCAGCTCAAACCCCAAAGAACATCTGCGGAGAGACCTGAAGACGGCCCTTTACAGATGCTTGCCATCCAATGTAATGGAGTTTGAGAGGATCTGCCAGGAAGAATGAGATAAACTGCACAGATCCAGGTGTGCCAAGCTTGTAGAGACTTGCCAAGAAGACTTGAAGCTGGAATGGCTGCTAAAGGGGCTTCTACAAAGTGCTGGATTAAGGGTCTGAATGCTTCTAGGAATTAGAGATTTCAGTTGTTAATTATTAATACATTTGTAAACCTTTCTATAAACATGTTATCACTTTGTCATTATGGGATATTGAGTGTAAATTAATGGGCAAAAATGGCCCATTTATCTGTTTAAAATTAAATCTGCTGCTCAGTAAAGTGTGCAGAAAGAGAAGGAGTCTGAATGCTTTCTGAATCCACAGTTTAAGTATCTGGAAGTAACAGCCAGGTATTGGACTGGGCTTCAAGGGCTGAAGTGATGGAGCCTCCACCCCACAGTGCCACCCCATTGTCTCTGTCTAAATCAACGGGCATTTTAGTAGCTGGGGTGGGCCGTCATCTCTTCGTGGGTTGCTTTCCTGCTTTACTCTTAATTATGATGGAATTAGTTCTAATTTCCAGAAGATCCGATTTAGAAAATGGACAGATATTCAGCTGAAAATGTATTATGTAAAAAGAAAAAAAAAAAAAGAAAATATTGCTGGTTGGAGTATTTTGGCACTGGACCAAATTTCAAGGAATTAGTTCTATTTTAAGTGGTTTCCATCTGTTTTAATAAACGTCGCACTTCTTCTTCTCCCTCATTTATAATTGCTCTCCCTCTGTACGCTTCTCCAAGTTTTCAGTTGAATGATCTCCAAAAAAAAAAAAAAAGGTGAAATGTACAATCTTCTTCTCGCAGCTTGTGTCCTGTCCAGTAAACGATCCATAATTGTGACCGCTGGGCAGAAACTGTAAGGAAGGTAAATAAAAAATGTTATACTTTATACATAAAAGCAAACTGTAACACAGCCTGACAAGTACAAGGATTTCTAATCCACTATATGTTTGTGAGGACCCCTCCTAAGCACATCATGGTGGGGGAGCTTGCATCCCCCAGTGATCCTTACAGTGACGTCATGGGCTGAGTGAGCTCACCATTGACAAAGCTGAGTGGGCGCTCCAGTAATGCCCTCCTCTCAAGGCTCAAATGAGAACTGGAATGCCAGGACTGCCATGTGGGACCCCCACCCCCAGTCTCCTGATTGTATATTTGCACTGTATTTCAGTGTGGGACCCCCTAGTGTTCCAATGAAAAGTACATATATCAACACAATCAAAACACCAAAGGGGACCCCCAGTCTCCCAAACAGATGTGTGCATAGCATGGTGATCAAAACCGCTAGTCTCCTGTTTGAATGTGTGTATATGATTGTTATCATGTTATCAAACTATCAATTGGGGGGCGTAGTCTCTCAATCAAAGGTATGTAGATCATAGATATCAAAATGCCAAAGAGGACCCCTAGTCTCCTGATCAAATATTTGTAACTCATTGTGTTCAAAAAAATAGGGAGGACCCCTAGTTCTATCAACACACTCGAAACACCAAAGGGGGACCCCCAGTCTCCCAAATGAATGTATGGATATCATTGTGATCAAAATGCCAAGGGGGACCCCTAGTCTCCTGTTTAAATGTATGTATATCATCGTTATGAAAATGACAAGGGGGGCCCATGGTCTCCCAATCAAATGTATGTAGATCATAGTGATCAAAATGACAAGGGGGACCCTCAGTCTCCTGACCGAATATTTGTAAATTATTGTGGTCAAAAAAACTAGGGAGGACCCCTAGTCTCCCAATCAAAAGTATGTATATCAACACAATTGAAACACCAAGGTGGATCCCCGGTCTCCCAAACAGATGTTTGTATACCATGGTGATCAAAATGCCAATGGGGGCTCCTAGTTTCCTGATCGAATATTTGTATATCATCGTGATCGAAACTCTAAGGTGGGCCCATGGTATTCCAATCAAATGTATGTTGATCATGGTGATCAAAACTCCAAGGAGGATCCCCGGTCTCCCAAACAGTTGTATGTATATCATCATTATGAAAAAGCCAAGGGGGGCTCATGGTCTCCCAATCAAATGTATGTAGATCAAGGTGATCAAAATGACAAAGGGGACCCCCAGTCTCCTGATTGACTATTTGTAAATCATTGTGGTTGAAACACCATGGCAGACCCCTAGTCTCCCAATCAAAAGTATGTATATCAACACAATCAAAACACCAAAGGAGGACGACTCCCCCCACCAGTCTCCCAAACGGATGTATGTACGGTATATCATTGTGATCAAAACGCCAGGGGGGACCCATATCTCCTGATTAAATGCATGTACTATATGATCGTGATCAAAACACCAATTTGGGGGAGGGGGGGGCATGGTCTCCCAATGTATGTAGATCATGGTGATCAAAATGACAAGGGGGACATCCATCCATCCATTTTCCAACCCGCTGAATCCGAACACAGGGTCACGGGGGTCTGCTGGAGCCAATCCAAGCCAACACAAGGCACAAGGCAGGAACCAATCCCGGGCAGGGTGCCAACCCACCGCAGGACACACACCCACACACCAAGCACACACTAGGGCCAATTTGGAATCGCCAATCCACCTAACCTGCATGTCTTTGGACTGTGGGAGGAAACCGGAGCGCCCGGAGGAAACCCACGCAGACACGGGGAGAACATGCAAACTCCACACAAGGAGGACCTGGGAAGCGAACCCAGGACCCCAGATCTCCCAACTGTGAGGCAGCAGCGCTAAGGGGGACATCGAATCTCCTAATTGAATATTTGTAAATCATTGCGGTCGAAACAGCAAGGCAGACCCCTAGTCTCCCAAACAAAAGTACGTATATCAACACAATTGAAAAGACCCCCCAGTCTCCCAAATGGATGTATGTATAACATGGTGATTTAAATGGCAAGAGGGACCCCTAGTCCCCAAATCAAAATTATGTATATCAACACAATCAAAACACCAAAGGGGGACCCCCAGTCTCCCAAATGGTTGTATGTATGGTATATCATTGTGATCAAAACGACGGGGGGGGGGGGGGGGGGGGGGGGGGGGGGGCATATCTCCCCAGTGAATGTATGTACTATATGATCGTGATCAAAACACCAAGTGGGGGGGGGTGGTCTCCTAATCGGAATGTATGTAGATCGTGGTGATCGAAATGTCATGGGGGACCCCCAGTCTCCTGATCGAATATTTGTATATCATCGGTGATCGAAACTCTAAGGGGGACCAACCACTAGATTAAGAATTGATGAAAGATTGTAACGCCACGGCAGGAGAACCTGGAAGTCGACTTCCAGCACTCATTTGTTCTCTGTTTAAGGAAAGATCCAGGTGGTCCCAATCCAGGTGGTCCGGCATGCGGTGGGCGCAGCTACGCGCCATTAACGCACGCTGCCAACCTCTCTCCTAGCCTAGTGAAAAGACGCTATAACACAAATAAGTAAAATGTCTCAGACGTTCACTTGAGGAATGCCAAGTTCGTTCCTGGTGCCTGCAGCCATGCCACAGTCTGAAATGGAGACAAGTGGAATCTTCTTTTCTTGCAGGGAGCTTTGAAAGAAAAAATCTATTTGCTTTACTAATCACTCAATGTACCTGGCGCCTGGAGATGTGTCTCTTACACAGCGTGTACCGGTGAGCCCTTTGATCACAAACAAGAATCAATCAATCACTCAGCAAGAGTGCCGAGCGATTCAATTACAGCTGCCGGTAAAGAGGAAAATCTAACAAATGTTCCGAAATGAGGTAAATACGCAAGAAGGGTGTCGGGACATTAGCTTCAGTCAGTTAGCTCACGTAGAGCTTGAAGCGCTGAGGCCAACCAGACGGACCGTTCAGCTCCCTTTCTTCACGACAATAACATCCTCTAGTTTGGATTTTAGGGCTTAGTTTAAATATTGTGCGCTTCTGACCTTTGATTTCTCTCTCTGGTGAGTAGCCAAGCTTTCCGAGGGCAGCGCTTTCCCCGACCGTCCGACGTTTTGAAGAGCAGTTGTTGTCAGCATCTCCTCCAGGCTACCGTGTGACGCGAGTCGAGTCGCCCTGCGGCAGCCTAACCCAAAAATAAAAATGGAGCGCCTGCTTGTCAGCAAGTCGGAGAGCGGGTGAGAAATGTGCTACTGCCCTGGGAAAAAAAATAACAAGGAGACATAGATGATTTGCTCTAATATGGACTTTAAAAAAAAAAAAAATTCTCCTATTTTGCTCAATTATTCAACAGTTCAGCGCCTTGGCCAATAAAAAGGAGCCGTGGACTCGCTGAACGCATCATTCTCACACCCGTCGTGGCGGCTGGAGCCTATCCAGGGAGCAGGAAATGGGCCCGGACGGGGCAACCGTGTATCTATCTCAGATCCCACTGTAGCCCTCTGATCCCCACCCCACTTCAGCTTACCAAGCTGATTAGGGTTCCCCAGGTACTCTAAGATGGCATGTCACCTTAGATGACTTTTCCAGTGCCACACGCGGGCACTAAGGGAGGAAGCAGCTGTCGGCCACAAAGACAACGGGTTTGGTTTCAAGGCAATGATATCCCGCTTTCTAATTCAACAGACAAACAGAAGAATAAACGTATCTTTTGGAAGACTGGCAGAAGCACAGAAACAATAGCATTCTTTCCAGCCCCACCTGATGACTTCACTTCTAGAGTCAAGTTTTCCACGTCATTTCCGCCCTCCCGTTGTTTCCCAGCATTCCTTGTGTGTCTAATTTCCTGCCTGTTCACTATAAAATCCCACTCATTTCCCAAAATGTGGTCCTCTGTATGGGCGGCACAGTGGTAAGGAGATTTGGGTTCACTTCCGTGGAGTTTAAATGTTCTCCCTGTGTCTGCTCCGGTTTCCTCCCACAGTCCAAAGATATTTAAGTTAGGTGCATTGGTGTGTGGGTGTGTGTGCGCGGTGGGCTGGGATTGGCTTCAGCAGACCCCCATGACCCTGTTGGATAATGACTGACTGACTGACTGGTCCTCTGTTCGATTCCTTTATTTGAAAGTTTCAGTCTGGAAAGTCTGCTCTGGACCAGACATTATACTGGGGACACACTAGGGACAATTTAGGATCGCCAATCCACCTAACCTGCATGTCTTTGGACTGTGGGAGGAAAACCACGTAGACACGGGGAGAACATGCAAACTCCACACAGGGAGGACTCGGGAAGTGAACCCAGGTCTCCTTACTGCGAGGCAGCAGCGCTACCACTGTGCCACCATGCCGCCCTTTCCTGTTCCCTTTTCTTTTAAACAATTAACCCCACCCTTTGAATGCCATGTCACGCCCCCTTTCAGTCATGTGACCTATACCCCTCAGCGACTCCTTCCAGACCTCGATTCCCTACTCCCGGTCTCTTGTGTGTTTTTCTTTGTGCCCACGACTTTCATTCTTCTGCTGGCACAGCCTTTAAAAACATTTTTTTTGAAAAGCTGATGGCACGGTAGCTCCATTCGGAGACTTTTTGTCGTCATCACTTTTATGTCGGCTTGAGTCTTCTGTGGCCCCTTGGGTTCCTTATGGTTGGGGTCCGACACCCTCTGTCTCTCTCTCTGACTGTCTATCCATATGTTTTCCTAAAAACTCATCTGTCTGCCGATGTATGCACTTCAGGGTTTTTATTTTTGCCTCCATGTACCCACCCACAGACCCCTCAAGCGCCCGCTCTAGCCAGGAAATTTTTAGTACTTGAAGCTCTTGAACGCTTCCTCTTCACTTCACCTGTCATGTCTCAAAAGAGCGATTGACGTCAAGATTTTCCCCTAAATGCGGCTCCCCCCCCCCCCCCCCTTCCTTCCTTCCGTCCTTATTCCAGTCTTTGTCCTGCACCTACCATCTTCAGGCTAATGCCAATGGTTGCCCTGGGCAACCCACCTCCATTACGGGCAGCACTTGTCACTTTGATGGTTCATTTTTGGACATCAAACTCATGTTGTTGATGATTGGTGACACATGCTATGAAATGTCACGCGTGCCAAACCTGTCGTCCTTTCAGCGGTCAAAACGAGAAGCGGAGTAGCAGCTGCACGCTTGCAAGTCCCCAGAGTCGCGGATAACTCCGGCTGTGGAGGAGCCTCCCTGGCTAAGGCAATCGCCCGAGGTAATGTGTTTTACTGAGCGCTTTAAGATCTCCAGATTACAGTGTTTGCAGACCTGCTGGTGTTCAGCATCAATTACAATTAACAGTGCTGTGGAGCCGTGAGCGACCCTACAGAAAATGATGGGACTTGTAGAAAGCGCCTGTAGGAGTAGGAGTGTAGCGGGGCACACATGAGAAAAATACACACTTGGTTCAGGAATTATTTTCCTGAGTTGACACATTTCTAGTTAAAAATAGCCACTTGTGGCTTTTTTTGATACCAGCTTATTGTCACCGAGAGGGAAAAAAAAACACACTAGTTAGCAGTTCTCACATACGGCACGGCTAATTAAAACTTTGTCATCTTGCTTCTGCTGAATTCAGTGATTAATCCGAGGTGGAGCGTGTCGTCACATGCAGGTAGGACGGAGTGGGGCGAGCCGTGAGGTGACTCGCTACTTCTCATCAGGTAACCGTCGTTCTGATCACCTGGCAAGACTTACAGAGGGTTCAGAAAGCATTGAGACCCCCTTCACTTTTACTGTATTGTAGACTTAATTTGTAATGGACACATTTACCTTTTTTTTCTCATTAAACTATATACTCAATAACCTATGATGAAGAAGTGAAAACATATTTTCAGAAAGGTTTGCACGTTTACTGAAAGTCAATAACTTGAAATCTGCCATTCATGTAAGTCTTCAGACTCTCAATTCCGAACTTTTTGAAGTGCATTTCCAGCTTTGAGTCTTTTTAGGTGTAAGTCTCTACAAGGTTTGCACACCCGGATTTGGTACAGTTTATCTCATTCTGGTAGATCTTCTCAAGTCCCATTTAATTGGAAGCTTCTTTAAACTGCCATCTTCACGTCTTCTCACAGATGTCTGATGAGGTTTAAGCGTGGGCTTTGGCTGGGCCACTCAAGAACCCTCAGAGACTTGTCGGAAAGCCATTGCAGTATTGCTCTGCCTGTACGCTTCGGCTCAATGTTATGCTGAAGGTTGAACTGTCATCCCGGTATGAGGTTGCATGCACACTGGAGCAGGTTTTCATCAAGGATTTCTTAGTATTTGGTTGTATTCATCCTTCCCTCAATTCTGACTCCCTGCCACTGGTGCTGAGAAGCACCCCCAAAGCATGATGCTGCCACCACCATTCTTCACTGTAGGGATGGTATTAGGCAGGTGATGAGCAGTGCCATGCTTCACTTGGGGACAAGAAAAGTATTATCTATCTATCTATCTATCTATCTATCTATCTATCTATCTATCTATCTATCTATCTATCTATCTATCTATCTATCTATCTATCTAAAATGTTAAAAGGTTTTGTCGATCTTTCATCTCATTACTCATACTCGCGAGTGAACACTCTTGTGACTGGAATGCCTCTTAACCCAACTGGTCACGCCCCTTGGTATCCTTCAATAAGGGCGAGCACAAAAAGGCGAGCTTCAAAAGGGCGACCTCAATTGAGCGAATGTTTTAATATTCTTGCTTTCGCCTTTTTATACGTTCAATCATTGCCTTTATCTAATAATTTTTCTGTAATAATTTTGTTGCGTTTGCCTTTATTCGCTGCGCCCAATTGAGGTCGTCCTTTTGAAGCTCACCTTTATTTACGCGCGCCTTTATTCGCCGCGCCCAATTGAGGTCGCCCTTTTGAAACTCGCCTTTTTGTGCGCGCCCTTATTGAACAGAACCACACCCCTTGCCCCAACTTTTGATGCTGATTGGTTATTTAATTTCCCTCAGTTTTTGCTGTGATTAACACGTGGTTTCCAATCGAAATGCACTACACTCGGAGTTGCCGCTAAGACAAATGCAGTATGTTTGCTTTGCTTTTAGTTATGACACGCGACCTACAGACATGAATTGAAATGTAATTCGCTATTGTATGGAGTTTTAAACTGAAACGTAAATTGTGTGCTATAGTGAAACACAACCGATCATTTCACTGTTGAGCTTTTAATTACAACACGATAAAACTGTGCCAAAATTAAATGCACTATAGGCAGATGTACTGTATATTGCAGTATAGTTAACACGTTGTAGATCGCTTTTAATTTTGCCACGAATGATCCTCCATAACAACCTGGACCTTAGTTTCTGGAATATCCGGAGACCCAAGTCATCAAAAATATCCCCCAATTATTATCAGAGGCGGCCTTAGGGGTGTACGGGGCCCAGGGCTGACTAACAACACGCAGGGCCGGTTACGTCAAACGCTGTTACAGGTATGTGTGGACTGTATAAACCTGCGCGCGAATTTAATAAAAAATAATATTAACATATACCGGATTTTCTCGTTACAATATTCATCTAATTTTTTGCAAGATAACACGCGGATTTTATCAAAATATAACTGGAGAATACAACTTGATAAATCCGCTTGAACAGAACAGGCGGACCTTAAAAGCGGAGCTCCCTTAGGCGCGGGGCCTCTGGGGCGGTCGACCCACTTGTCACCCCCAAACGCCGCTCTTGATTAATATGTTCATTTTATTAAACAATGAATAAAAGTGCTATTTAGCTAAAACAAAATCTTCACTTTACTGTAAGAAACAGGAGAGCTGTCTATAAGTCAGGCTGTCTGTCAGTCACCGCGCCCCCTCTCTGACACGCCATTTGTCATCTACACCCACTTCTCCCCAGAAATGTCCTACTCGGTTAGAATCAAGTGTCAGAAAATGTCAGCCGCGCCATCTCCTGCTCTTTTCTTTCACAAACAGGGCTGTCACGTAGTAAACTGTTTTCCTGGGATCCTAACACACGCACACGCACACGCACACGCACACGCAGGTTTAAATACACATGCACCTACACAGACAGAAGCGCGCACTCACGCATGCCTATAAATATTAATAGGCTTGAAGACGCAAACGCCGACATATGGACTTTACAACCCTGCGCGCGCACACGCACTTCTCGCACATTTCATAACCCTGCGCGCGCACACACACTTCACAGACCTGTGCCTGTATATATTTACACCTCACACACTTCACACCCCTGCGTAGACACACACACACACACAAACACTTTACAACTTTGGGTGTACCCGCACACTTCACAAACCTGCGAGCGCACACACACTTCACAGACCTGTGCGCGCACATTTACATCTCCCTACGTATATGCACACGCACTCCTCACACACTTTATTCTCTCACACACATGGATGCCCTCTTTAGCTGGACCACCAAGTTTCTCACATTCAAACCCTGAGGTCCGTCTGTCCAAATCAACGCCCACCCCCCATTTTGCATTTCACACAAACAGAACCGCACCATTTAAGTGTATTTGTTTTTTGTAGATGGTGTTTGCAATCGCACGCACTCCTGAATACGCAGACCACCCCATTATTTAGTGTCTAAAGTCGTCACTTATGACTCTTTAAATTGTCACTTAGCGGTGACGAACTGCTGCAGTTCTGTTATTTTGCGGTGCTGATCCATTTCTTTTCTTTTTGATTCGGCGCTCGCTGACGCTCCCGGTCTTGTGTTGAGCTCATTGGCGGCCGCGGCTTCTAATACTTGGCTTAAAGTCTCTGCTGGTCAGACTTAATTTCTTCCATTTTTTAATAGCCCTACTGGAGAGCAGGGACTGAGATTTTCTCCAGCTTCCAGAGGTCCCCTTTGGTCCCCAGGTGTTTTTTCTGCATTATATTGGATTCAAATATCGAACAAGTCAGCCTTAAGCGAAGGACTGGAAGTAGGGGTTTGGGGGAGGGGAGGTTACGGACACAACTCGTAAACGCTGCTGCTATTGATCTCATCCTGTCACTGTCATCCTAGATTTAAAACAGGTCCCTTCATAAAGAGGACAATAATCCACCAACACCGAGAATTCATTACACGACGGTTTGTCCTCAGCATAATCAATAAGGCAGCCGCACATATGAGCTCTTTGGCAGGGAGCTTAGCAGGGTTGAATCCTTCTTGACAGCAGAGACTCAAGTTGAGGTGCTGTGTGGGGGTCTACAGACACTGGGCAGGAGCACCAGGTGGGTACCGTGGTGGGCTACAATGCACTGAAACCTGAAGTGCTCATCTAACAGAAGAAATGCGGATCAAAGCCATTAATCAGGGGTTGGAGTGTGGCGCCCTGAGACTCGGACCTTACATTTTAACAGATTCTAAAATGTTTAGAGAGTCGGAGAGGACTTAAGGCCAGCACCACCATCTTGAGCTTCAAACACAGTATGGCCCATTAAATTAGAGTGAGGCCTTGATAGTAGACACTAACATTAACGACAACACTGCTCCTTCTCTAGTATTCATTCTTCCATTTTAACCCATGTATTGATTTAAGGGTGCAGGTAGCCAGCAAACATCATTCTGTTATATAGCGACTTTCAAATCTATCTACATGTTGTGAAGCAGGTGAGAGTAGAGGACCTCATCAAGGCTCATGCCAGGTAAGCAATTCCACCCTGAGTCCAGAGGGGGCACTGTTGTTAATTTGATCTCTCATCTTATTCACAGTCCACTGGACCACCAGCAGGTGGACCAATAACATCACGTTCACTCCAGCCCAGTAACCTGCACGCCTTCCTGAATGGGCTAGAAATGGAGATGAGTTGGAGGACAGGAGGTGCCATCAATGGGGCACTTCATTTTGAAGCTGGATTGGTCTTCTAAATAAGTCGTTGATAGGACAGAAAACTAGCTGGCATCGTGCATCCTCAAGCCCAGAATTCGAAGAGACATAGGATAAAATTAGGTTTGACAATAGTAACCACATGTGCGCAAGGGATGCAGCTAGAGGGCTTAAATAAGAATAGTACCATGCCAGACCAGGGGGTGGCGAGCTTCAGTAACTCTCTCTCCTCATCCTCTGCAGACTATCCTTGGGAAATCCCACTAGGTGCCGACACCATTGATGACATCACTTCTGGTACTGGCGCCCTGGACAATGCCACTTCTGGCCCCAAAGACGTCACTTCCATTCTCAACAACATCACTTCCGGTTCTGGCCCAGATGGCATCACTTCTGGTCAAGGCCTTTAAAGCAGCCATTTTGCCAAAGTCAAATCAGTTCTGTTTTGAACATTGTGCCTGAACAACTCTTGGAAAAATACCCAATTTGCAGCCGGGGATATTGTATGGGATATTATATATGACTTTTCTATCTATCTATCTATCTATCTATCTATCTATCTATCTATCTATCTATCTATCTATCTATCTATCTATCTATCTATCTATTATATAGTGCCTTTCATGTCTATATATCTATCTATCTATTATATACTGCCTTTCATATTTATATATCTATCAATTATATACTGCCTTTCATATCTATCTATCTATCTATCTATCTATCTATCTATCTATCTATCTATCTATCTATCTATCTATCTATCTATCTATCTATCTATCTATCTATCTATCTATCTATCTATCATATAGTGCCTTATCTATCTATCTATCTATCTATCTATCTATCTATCTATCTATCTATCTATCTATCTATCTATCTATCTATCTATCTATCTATCTATCTATCTATCTATCTATCTATCTATCTATCTATCTATCTATCTGTGGTCACACACACACACACATAGGGGTGTCTCCTATGCTCTGTTAAGTGATGCCAGTACAGCAGAAGAGGAGGTCCTGTTGCTGACCACCTTATCTGTTCATCCGCAGCCCTGTTCCAGCCCTCTCAAACTTCCAAAGCTCCTCCCCTTCCAGGTTCGGGTGCATATAAGCAGCAGCCCAACAGGAGTTGGAGTCGTCTTTTGACCCAGGTGTCAGCGAGAACATAGTGGGACCTCTCTAACTGAAGAATATGTTTGTTTTGATTGTTAACAACAATAGCCAAAATCTATTGTTTATTATCTATATTTCTGTTCTCTTCATTTAAACGTGGCACGTCAACATCTCAAGCTGTGATTGTCCATCATTTCATATCATATTTGTGGGTACAAAGCTGTGGTTTCAGCCATTAAGTTGTGGCACTTAGTCGAGAGGAGCCAAGTATGGATACCCTAAATCTGCGTGGAGACCCTGCGGCAGACCAAGGACACACTGGAGGGGTTCTACACTTGGGAATGCCTGGTGTCACACACGTACGCATAGGAGGAAGATGAATGGACCAAATGAAGGTAATTCCATGCCAGGCCAGGAGTTGGCAGGGTGCATTAAACCTTCCTCTGTTATTTCTGCAGACCAAATATGTGAACTTCTGCTTGATTCAGCCTTAACCACACCACTTCCAGTTCCAGCCCCAAGGATGATGTCACTTGCGGTTCTGTCCTCAAGAACATCACTTCCGGATCTTAATGACACCACTTCCGGTTCCCTTCCTTAAAAGACCAGTCAAATTCCACGTACCTCAGTTCAGTCTGGAATTCCCCAATGAAGAGTTGGAATCTGTAGCTGGGGACAGGGAAGTCCCTCACCAGGAGAAGTGGTCAAGAAAATGAATCAAGATGAGAGCTCTGAGGAGACCGTGCAAGGCGTCGTATTCCAGTGTCGATTCTCCCACCTCCCTTTTTTCGTTACGCGCTCCCTTCGGAGTTCGGCGTCTTCTACCCACCCGTCACCTGTCAGGCACGTACAGCTGGCAGATCTCGCTCAAAGTGGCCGATGCCAGGACTAATTAACCTTGGCCCAGGAATCACCACTTCCAAATTAGCAGGGATAGCAATGGCTCCCCAGAGAGGTCTGCGCCGATGACAAGGTGACTGGGGGCTCTGATTTAAAGGCTGTCTTGCTGAATGTGGATCACAGAGATCCATCATCTCTCGAGACAGCCAGTCCTTGATCTTTTCCTCCCAAATCGTCCTCATCTCATCAGAATCAGAGACTGTGTGGCCTGAAAGGGGGCAAGGGTCACGTATGGGGGTCTGGAGAGGGTGGGGGGGGCGTCTGTTTGTGGTCAGGCTGATATTATTTATAGACTTGTGGGGGGGGGGGGGGGGCGGAGCTATGTATCCGTTCTGGCTGTCGCTTTGAATAAATCCCCCTCGCAGACCCCATCGCCGCTTAAATGCGGTTACAGAGTGTCATTTACTCGTGTCACAGTGACAATTGCACTTGTTCGTCGCCGGCCAGACTCGCTTCTCTTTTTTTTTTCTTCTCTTTATTTATTTTTTTTTATCTTTTTATTCTTTGCTCGAATTACCATGGAAATGGGGATTTGGCCTGGCTGGGACACCTGCTCGCTAAATATTTATTTCAAATTGCCTCCTATCTCACGCGTGTCCTTTTGTGGGAGGTCAACTGGGGGTGGGGTGGGGGGGGGGTTAGGTGGAATAGAGGGGGGCTTACGCAGCCTCTAAGTGCCTCATTTATGTGGGAATGGGGGGCTTTCTCGGCATCGCCAAATTGACTTTGACAACACTGCCGGCCTATTTTATACTCGGAAAGTATAAATGTGAAAGCGCCCGTGTAAATGTGCAGACCTCGGCGCTCTTAGGTGTTTAAAATATTTATGACTAAATTGCCATTTAATTTCACTCTGCTTCACGTTTAAGCTGCACGACGGTGCACAGACTAAAAACTCCCCCAAATCTTGTATGCGCAGAAATATGTCACGTTTGGACAAATTCGCATTCGAGCAAAGGGCAACAAGACAGAGCTGAGCCCACCTGCCCAAAGTTACGGATCCCAGACATTCAAATTCAATTTGATTGATTGTCTGTCATCATTTTTATTATCATTTCAAAACACACAAGTCCGTGGTGGCACCCTCTTCGGGAGAGCCCGAGAATTGGTGGCTCCTAATTTTAAAGGAATACTCCACTCAAAGATGATATTTTTGATTTATTTCACTTACCTCATGTACTTGGTAATGATGACCGAGAAAATTGTCTATTAAGTTTTCACGGAGAATGGAGAAAATAAGGTCATGATCTATACATATACAGTGCATCCAGAAAGTATTCACAGCACATCACTTTTTCCACATTTTGTTATGTTACAGCCTTATTCCAAAATGGATTAAATTCATTTTTTTCCTCAGAATTCTACACACAACACCCCATAATGACAACATGAAAAAAGTTTCCTTGAGGTTTTTGCAAATTTATTAAAAATAAAAAAACTGAGAAATCCCATGTACATAAGTATTCACAGCCTTTGCTCAATACTTTGTTGATGCACCTTTGGCAGCAATTCCAGCCTCAAGTCTTGTTGAATATGATGCCACAAGCTTGGCACACCTATCCTTGGCCAGTTTCACCCATTCCTCTTTGCAGCACCTCTCAAGCTCCATCAGGTTGGATGGGAAGCGTCGGTGCACAGCCATTTTAAGATCTCTCCAGAGATGTTCAATCAGATTCAAGTGTGGGCTCTGGCTGGGCCACTCAAGGACATTCACAGAGTTGTCCTGAAGCCACTCCTTTGATATCTTGGCTGTGTGCTTAGGGTCGTTGTCCTGCTGAAAGATGAACCGTCGCCCCAGTCTGAGGTCAAGAGCGCTCTGGAGCAGGTTTTCATCCAGGATGTCTCTGTACATTGCTGCAGTCATCTTTCCCTTTATCCTGACTAGTCTCCCAGTTCCTGCCGCTGAAAAACATCCCCACAGCATGGTGCTGCCACCACCATGCTTCACTGTAGGGATGGTATTGGCCTGGTGATGAGCGGTGCCTGGTTTCCTCCAAACATGATGCCTGGCATTCATACCAAAGAGTTCAATCTTTGTCTCATCAGACCAGAGAAGTTTCTTTCTCATGGTTTGAGAGTCCTTCAGGTGCCTTTTGGCAAACTCCAGGCTGGCTGCCATGTGCCTTTTACTAAGGAGTTGCTTCCGTCTGGCCACTCTACCATACAGGCATGATTGGTGGATTGCTGCAGAGATGGTTGTCCTTCTGGAAGGTTCTCCTCTCTCCAGAGAGGACCTCTGGAGCTCTGACAGAGTGACCATCGGGTTCTTGGTCACATCCCTGACTAAGGCCCTTCTCCCCCGATCACTCAGTTTATATGGCTGGCCAGCTCTAGGAAGAGTCCTGGTGGTTTCGAACTTCTTCCACTTACGGATGATATATCTAGAATATAAGCCAATGGTGACTAATGGTGTGCAATAGCAAACGATGCGAAAAAAGACTATAGTGGTTGGGTGGGGGGATCTCATGTTACTTGAGTCAAATCATTCATATTATCTAGTCATTCCTTCATTACATACAAAACACCTTTCTGTTTGTTGTTGCCGAACTATAGTTAGATACTTCACGAAACATCAGTGCACATCATAAAGAAGAAATGCAATTCACAAGAAAAGTGTTTTTAAGAGTTTTTGAAGAAAAGACCCAACTCTCCTCGTCATTCATTGGTCAAAAGTCCTGATGATCCACCTCTCCCGCTCATTCATTGGTCAAGAGTCCTGCCTTCGATTAAAAAAACTTCTTTCTGTTCAAAAACTCAGTCTTATATGAATTCCAGTTTAAGATGTCTGCTGATTTTCCGGAAGTATCTATTTAACGATATTTTGACAAACAGTGCAGGTGTTTTGTAGATCTGCCTCTTTAATTCATTGGTCAAAGAATCTTTTGTCAAGGATCTTGAAGATTTGTCTCCCCTCCTCGTTGATTGGTCGAGAGTCCCGTCTTCATTTCAAAAGGTCCACCTCTCCCCGTCACGCATTCGTTAAGAGTCCTAAAAACCCGCCTGTCCGTCTCATCCATTGGTCAACAGTTCCTGAAGTTTACTCCTCTCCTCCTCATTCACTGGTCAAGAATCATGAAAGTCTGCGTCTCGTCCTCATTCATTGGTTCTTAGCTCTCTTACATAACCAGACCACCCAGAAAGAATAAGGAACAGCAGAAGATTTAAAGAGGTGGAACCTAACCATACTTATAGTAAAATACAAAAACTATGCCACATTATTATTCATCAACAACAAAACATAACAATAAAGGATATAATCAGACGTATCTTCTTAACATTGATGACAGAATGGTTTAACTTTGCTTACCATTTGAGTTTGCTTCTTTTCTTCCGCTTCATTTGGTCCCCAGCTGTAAATGAAAGGTGGGGGGGAGAAGCAGGGCAGCAACACCCTTGTAGTACACATTACACAATCCGACAGTATGGGGGGGGCGGGCAGTAGGTGTACCTTAAGGGGATCAGCCACACCTTTGGAGTGAGCAGCGCCAACAGCCAGAGTACCGACTACGTCCGCCATGGGAAGACAGAGAATGCATGTGTAGAATAAATGGAGCGTTGGCTGAGCCCATAATGTGTGCCCTCGGGCACTACCAGCTTTACCCAACTCTATGAAAGGCACTATATAATATCATTTATGATCTCCAGGTATCATCTTAAGGTGCTGCCACTTAGTGGACGCTACAGGCAGCACCAAAAAGGGAACAAAACTGCACCTCGAAAACATCTGTCCCCCTCCATTAAAATCCACACAGCATTCCAAGGAGACTCCCCAGCAAACTGGAGTTGACTTTGCTGCGGCATATTTAACTGCGGGCCAGGAAGGTTAATTGATTCTTAAATCTGATTAGAGAAACAGGCGGCTCTGAAGACCCCATGACTGCGTGGCAAATTTTTTTTTTTTTTTTAAATTAGGGTGGGAGACGCCGACTGAAGGCTCCCGGTCTCTTCTAAACTCTTGAAGGATTTATGGCAGACAAATCAGACGTGAAACGTGTGACCCAACATTTGCATCCAGCCTGGCAGGGAGGATTTTCATGAGCGATTAATTAAGAAACTATTGAATAAAACATCTATTCTGCCCTGCATGAAATTCAGAATATTCCTGTTGGAATTGGCACACGGCAAAATGTTTGTTAAAGCTGTATGTTGTTTGAAATTGTGATCATGTTCGTCACACTTTAACAAATAAGCCTCTTCTTTTCCGACTGTGCCCAGAACACTGGCAATGTGGCCGAGGCGTGGGGGCATACAGGGGATTTACAAAGTATTCAGACCCCCTCACTCTCTGCACACCCATCTATTGTGTTGTGGATTTCATGTTTAATGGAGAAATGTGCCATCTCTGCCCACACATCTACACTCCATAACCACTAATAACAAAATGAAAACATGGCTTCAGAAAGGTCCTCTCTAATTCAGGAGTAAACTCGATAACTTCGCCTCATCACTGGTGTGCATCTGCATTCAGGTGGAGGACAAGTGACGCTCATTCACTCTCACCAGTAAGTAGTTCTATGAACTTTCTAAACTGTACCCAGAAAGATAGTCTTGGACATTCGCATATGCTGGCAACTAAATGAATGTTTCTCTCAGTAGCCAGTGACACCTGCTTTAATGTCAGTACATTTGAACCCAGAGTTGCGTATGGTCCATTCATAGGACCCTGAATGGTCCGTGTCCTTGAGGGGAACCAAAGACCTGTGTGCGTCCTCACACCACCACTACATTGACCCTCATTGGAACGCAACAACAATACAATACAAGTAAGAGGAAAGGCAATAAAACTAATAAAACTATGCATGAATTTCATTCAAGACATGGCCTGTCACAGTTGGATGAAGAGATGGATAGTCATCTGCAATTCTACACCTGTCTGCACTTTGATTGAACCAAATGTTGCTGAGATGGATTTGAGCTAAATTGGATCTTCAGAATTATCTTATCTTATCTTATCTTATCTTATCTTATCTTATCTTATCTTATCTTATCTTATCTTGTCTTGTCTTGTCTTGTCTTGTCTTATATTGTCTTATCTTATCTTATCTTATCTTATTTTATCTTACCTTATTGTGCATTGTATGTTTTCTTATCTTACCTTTACCTCACATTATGTTGTCTTGTGTTATTTTATGGTATGTTATCTTTCTTGACTTGTCTTATGTTATCCTATTATTGTTATGTTCTCTTGTTTTACCTTCTCTAATCCTACCCCATGCTATGTGGCCTTATCTCATCTCATCTCATCTTATCTTATCTTATCTTATCTTATCTTATCTTATCTTATCTTATCTTATCTTATCTTATCTTATCTTATCTTATCTTATCTTATCTTACCTTATCTTATCTTATCTTAGCTTAGCTTAGCTTAGCTTAGCTTGTCTTATCATGCCTGCTCTTTTATTGTGCATTGTGAGTTTTCTTATCTTACCTTTACCTTATGTAGGGTGGAATGGTGGCTTTGAGGCTAGGAATTTGCGGCAGCAATCAGAAGGTTGCCAGTTCAAATTCCGTAAACGCCAGAAGTGACTCCACTCCATTGGGCCCTTCAGCAAGTCCCTCAGCTTGCAATTGCTCCATCCTGGGTATGACAAACTTGGGGGGTGGTGGCAGGATTGGCACTCCAGCCACCATAAAAAAACTTACACTGTTCCAATGTGGTGCTGAGGTGGCACTCATTGCACAGGTCCCAATCCGGGCAGTTTGTCATGTGGTGGGTGCAGCAACACACTGTAATCAGTGCCTGCTCCCAATCTCTCTCTCTCTTTACCTTACATTATGTTGTCTTCTGTTATCTTATCTTTATTGACTTGTCTTATCTCATCCTATTTTTGTTATGTTGTCTTGTCTTACCTTGTCTAATCCTACCACATGCTATGCAACCTTATCTGATCTTATTGTATCATATCATATCATATAGTATATTATCTCATCTTGTCTTATCTTATCTTATCTTGTCTGGTCCCATGTTATTATATCTTAAGGCATCTTATCCTATCCTTATATTTCATTATGTCATCTTGTGTCATCTATATGTTCTTTATGTCACCTTACCATATCTTTTTTCTGTACCTTGTCTTTCCATTTATTATGCTATTCTATCTTGTCTTATCTTATCTCATCTTTAGTATATGTTATGCAGACATGTGTCATCTTACTTTAACTTACTTTGTTTGATCTTATCTTATCTTATCTTGTCTTATATTCTCTTATCTTGAGGTGTCTTTCCTCATCTTTATCTTACATTATGTTGTCTTGTGTTATCTTATGCAATTTTATGTTATGTAATATTATCTTACCTTGTCTTATTTTATCCATTTTTCCCTACCTCCTTTAAATGCCCCGTTACCACCCTCTCTTTCTATGTACTTATTTCCCTTTAATCCTCCCTCCTGTGGGTATGTCTTTGCCTCACTTTTCTCTATAATTTCTCTGTGATCCTCTCTTCTTTCATCAGAACTTGTTGACCCTTTACCTTTCGGCCATTCTCCTCTTCTCCTTATAATTGATACATTTTACTAATCTTGCATCAGAACTATCCATCCATCCATTTTCCAACCTGCTGAATCCGAACACAGGGTCACGGGGGTCTGCTGGAGCCAACCCCAGCCAACACAGGGCACAAGGCAGGAACCAATCCCGGGCAGGGTGCCAAGCCACCGCAGGACACACACATACACACCAAGCACACACTAGGGCCAATTTAGAATCGCCAATCCACCTAACCTGCATGTCTTTGGACTGTGGGAGGAAACCAGAGCGCCCGGAGGAAACCCACGCAGACACGGGGAGAACATGCAAACTCCACGCAGGGAAGACCCGGGAAGCGAACCCAGGTCCTCAGGTCTCCCAACTGCAAGGCAGCAGTGCTACCCACTGCGCCACTGTGCCGCCCTGCATCAGAATTATACAAAAGTTAAAAATTACAGACAAAGGTCAACAGTTTTCCTTCTTTCAGCAGTAAGCCGAGGCCTGTTTAAATCAGCAATTAGGACCCGTGGCTGGTGCCTTTCCAAAGATGAGTCTTTGTCCTCCGCTGATCAGCCAGGGTGTCAGCTTTGCTGCAATCAGCAACTGAAACTGACTGCTGATCATTTCCATTTTCCCTGTGCAATCAGCTGGGATGGGAATGCTTGCTCTCTGTCGTTATTGTACTCTGCTGTCTTTAAACAACAACAGAAGACTCCTTACTTGTTCTTACATTGACAGATTATCCGTGAAACAATGGACAGCAGACAATGCAGATGCTGGCCTGCTGGGTTTCTTATGTAAATGTATTTTAGCATCCAAGGACTGCTTAGGATCAATCAGCCTTTACTTTATATAGTGTATGTAAGTTTACATAAAAAAGTTATTATTAAGTACTCTTTCACTTATAAACCCAGAGTACTACACAATAAAAATAATACATATATATATATATATATATATATACATATATATATATATATATATATATATATACACACACACACACACATATATATATATATATAGTGTATGTGTGTGCGTGCGTGTGTGTGTGTGTGTGTTGTCACATATGGCTGGGGAGAGAGGGGCCGCTGCCGCTCCTTAGCCCAGCAAAGACACCCCTGAGGGCAACTGACCCCACCCCTTCTGGTATGAAAAAGAGATCCCCCTGAATGTCGGCGTCTTGCTTGGACCCCAACCTTTCATAAGGACGGAGCTCCCCAGACTTGCGATCCTGAAGCAGCCACCCACGTTTAGCCATAGAAGCAACTTATGTTTATTATAGCACCATCGAGTGTCTGCTTAGTTTATTTGTGGAAAGAATAAAGGGGGCAACACAGTGGGGACCCCAACACTTTGTGAAAGCACTGAGTGTTCCTTCCACCCACCCTCCACAATATATATATTTTCACAAACGTGTGCGTTTAGGAGGCAGTCAACAAGCCCGGAGGTGAGTGAGATATCGCGAGACAAGGGGTTGATCCACAATACTAACACCTCCCTCTCTCTCTCTCTCTCTCTCATCAGACAAAAAGAAGAAATATAAAAAACCTCCAGTACTTCCAGGTTCCCAAGATGGTGACCGATCGTCACGTCCTCCTCTGATTCCCAAAGACAACGTCACTTCCAGCGCCCTCATCACAATGGCACTTCCGGTTCCACCCCGATGACATCACTTCCAAAGATGACGTCACTTCCGTCTGACAGCCATGACGTCATCTCCTGCTGCATGTCAAGGCTCCACCCACCCGGTGGTGGCCATGGAACCCAACAAGGCTGAGCCTTCAAGCTCCCAATCCGTGGCCCTGATGTAATCCAGGGGGGTGCCCTGTAGTGCCCCAGGGGAAGATATTGCCCCTTTCCCGGTCCTTCTCTTCTCCGGACGTCCTGGTGGGGTAAGGTCCCCGGTCGTCTGCCATACATTAAAAGCCTTTGAAACTTATGAAATGTTTATAATTGTTCTTCAGTATACCATAGAAATGTAAAAAAAAAAAAATCTGAAAATGCTGAAGCAGCAAAGTTGGCAGAACACAACATTTGTGTCACTTTTGGCCACTACTGAATATTCAACCTTACTAAACGCTTACAGGGAAGACCCGCCCACCCCATGTCCTCATCCCACTGCTCAGTATTCCCATTTTTCACATGTTTGAATACCCATAACAGGAAACCATCATTTGTACCTGTGAATGGAGACTACATTTTGGGGTCCTTTGCTGTCATGTTTCAGCTAGGAGTTCAAATTCTTGCTTCATGTATTTTTTGTTCTTATTTTGTGCCATTTGTTTAAGTTAATGTGTGTTGATTGTGTGAATTTGTCTCGCATGCACGTCAGTGGATCTCCTCATAAGCTCCATCGAGGTGTGTAATAACCCGCCAGGGCGAGAGGGGGCGCTGTCGCTCTCATTCTCTTCTGCTTCACTCCCTGCAGCTCTTAGGAACCGCCCAGTGAGGGCACTTAGCTCCGCCCCTTCCGGTTAGTCCACTATAAGAAACCCGGCTGTGCAGAAGGAGCTCCTGCAAAATGACCTTCACGACCCTCACTTCTGCGTCTGAGAGACAAATAAAAATTATATTCTACCTAATGGCTGACTGGAGAATGCAGAGAGTGGCATTTCTTTGTTGCTTTTTACTTGATTAAACACAATGAGCCACATAGCATCCCAGATTTTATCCTTCCACGACTGGTCATCCCTACACCCTGCAACACATTAGATATCACATCTATCTATCATGATGGACGGCCGGGACGCCCCCTGGTGGTCCGACTATCTCTTCTTTGTTTTTGATCTTGTCTATAAGCTGCCTGTGTTATGCTCCAGGTGTATTGTGGGTAATGTGGGGGCCACCAACCCATCACTGCCAGGAAAAACCTTCCGCCCTATAAATCCAGGGGGTCTCCCACAGTTCCTGGTGGTTCATTCGAATGCGCTTGCAAGTTTTTTTTTTCTTTTTCTTTATTTTGCCCTATATAATTTCTTGTATTAGGAATTTGTTAGTTTTCACATACCCTTTGAGGTCAGAGCACAGGGTCAGCCATTGTTGTGGAGCAGTTGCAGGTTAAGGGTCTCACTCAAGGGCCCAGTAGAGTAGGAGCTCTTTTGGCAGTAACAGGAATTTGAACCTGCAACCTTCACAACAACAACAATAGTTATTTATAAAGCACGTTTTCATGCAAATGATGTAGCTCAAAGTACTTTACAGGATGAAGAAAGAGAAAAAAAAGACAAAATATACAATAAAATTAGGCAATACTAATTAACATGGGTGGCACGATGGCGCAGTGGGTAGCGCTGCTGCCTTGCAGTTAAGAGACCTGAGTTCGCTTCCCGGGTCCTCCCTGTGTGGAGTTTGCATGTTCTCCCCGTGTCTGCGTGGGTTTCGTCCCACAGTCCAAAGACATGCAGATTAGGTGCATTGACGATCCTAAATTGTCCCTAGTGTGTGCTTGGTGTGTGTGTGTGTGTGCCCTGTGGTGGGCTGGCGCCCTGCCCTTGGATTTGTTCCTGCCTTGCACCCCGTGCTGGCTGGGATTGGCTCCAGCAGACCCCCGTAACCCTGTGTTAGGATATAGCGGGTTGGATAATGGATGGATGGATGAATATTCAAAGAGAATCATGAGCATATATGAAAATGAGCGCACGAGTATAGCAAGAGTTAAATCTGCTGTGTCTTTTTTTAATTTTTCTGAGCCCACCGATACTTCATGAGTCACAGTCAAGTGTGCGGAGAGAGGCTAACAGGCAGGCCCTGTCCTCCTCTCCAGGTGACGAGAGGTAACAGTGGTTCAAGGAGGGGAACAGGGCCTGCCAGGTGGCCATGATGGATAAGAGAGAGTGCTATACATGCTCACCAGGGAGGGCAGGACCAAGGCAACGGGAAATTGGAGTCAGGTGGGAGTGTCGAATGAACTGAGGGAGGTAAACTTTTGATAAGGACCGTAATAAATGTAAGGTAGCCGAGTTGCTAATGGCTCGTGTCATCTGTTATGTGCATCGCATAATAAAGTTTGATTCTGCTGCCTGTCCTGAGACTCTGTGTGTCTCCTTTGGGCCAAGAGTGCCTCCCCCCATATCTCCGCTTCGACACTTCATACAAACGCCAACCAAGTAGGAGCTTCAGCACTGATGAGGTCCTCAAAAAAGACACCACCTCTGAGGTTGGAATACTCTGCGGACGTTCAGACAGATGGACAGTAGGGGTGCATGTGCTCATTTTCATGGCGGGTCACCGTATAAAAGAGCAGAGGCCAGCATTTATGATGCCCGGGATGTCAACCGCTTTAATCAGCCATCTGCTTGATGCTAACCGTAATCCCAAAAATAAAACATTAGCAGTCCACAGATCACAGGTTCCTCGAGGCCCCTCAGACTGAAGATCTGCTTGTTTTCTTTCTGTTTCCTAGCAATTGGCGACCATGGCAACAGTGTGTTCCCACAGTGATGTCATCAGTTCACTGTCCAGCTGCATCTGAACGACAGGAGGAATAATAGCTCTAGTGTCAGCGTTAAGTCCACGCTTTGTGGGGAAAGCGAGGGAATTTCTACCAGTGCACCTCCAACACAGAGAAGTCACATTTCTCAAAGCCATTTATTGAAACTCAGGGTTGTGGGAGGCAGCATTGGGAAACAACGCTGGATGGGGTGCCTGTCTTATCCAGGACACACACACACACATACCCCAAGTTGAAGGCAACGTGCAATCATCTGGTAAGCGATCTGGTATATCATTAAGGATGTAGGAGGACACTGGGAGAACATGTAAACTCCACACAGACAATGGAGGGACATGTCATTTTACTAACCCGCTTAATCCAGATTAGGGTCGTGGGAGTCTGTTGGAACATCCCAGGTGGCATAGGGCACAAACAACACCTGGGCAGGGCACCAGTCTCTCACAGGCCAGACACACATACACACCAAACACACACACCAGGAACAATTTAGTGTCGCCAATCCACCTAACCTGGGACTAAACCCAGACAGACATGGGGAGAACATACAAACTGCACACAGACAATGAAGGGTGATGTTGTTTACTAACTGGCTTAATCCGGATTAGGGTTGCAGGGATCTGCTGGAGCCTATCCCAGCTAGCATAGGGCACAAACAACACTTGGGCAGGGCGCCAGTCTCTCACAGGGCAGACACACACACACACCAAACACACACAAGGAGCAATTTAGTGTTGCCAATCCACTCCACCTTGGATGGTGGGAGGAAAGCGGAGAAACCCACACAGACATGGGGAGGACATGCAAACTCCACTCACTGAGGTCCCAAAACATGAACCCTGGCTGCCACTGCTCCACCATACCGCATGACAATGAACGGTGCAGGGTTTAACACTTGGACACTGGCTCTGGGAGGGTTAGAGTTAGGGTTAGGGAAAGCAAACACGCTAGTCAGCATGGCCTGGGCTCACTGACCCCCAAGTTAACCAATAAATAGATTTCAATTAAAAACTGTCCTTGATTATCCTGACAAGAAATAACTATATGTGGTATACCAAAAAAGGAGTGTAGTCAAATAAAGAGACTGAAAAAAGAGTTGGGGGAATTGCCCCCTATAATGTCCAGTGGACTTGTCAGAAAATTAAAGAAATTTGGATCAAAAATCAGAGATATTTGACAACACAGAGAAGTAAGTTGGTAAGAAGGACGTATGAGTGGAAATGACATCACAGCAGGAAAGGCGGATCATGTGGGGACCGGAAGTGACGTCATCAGAATGAGCCGGAAGTGATGTCTTGTCTAGAGGACCAATTTGTGGATCCAAAATTGCAGGTGGTGAGTGAAGTATTTCATTATTTTTCTTCAGTAGTTCTGGTGAAAGAAGAAGAGAGGCATTAATGCTTGATAATAACCCTTTATCTCATGAGAATTCACTCACCTTAGGGCTTGTTGGCTGCCTCCAAAGCGCTTGTGTGTGACAGGAGATAGCATGAAACACACCAACAGGTAAAGAAAAAGAGGGGATTAAAATAACGATAAGGGCAAGGGATAGGGGTATATAATAAAAATATAAAAAAATAGGGCTCAAAAGATTTTTAACATAATGGCATATAAAATCCAAGGGTTGAGATAAGGGTAAGTGTAAGGGGTAGGAATATATAAAAAAAAAATTAAATTGCCATTAGGGCCTTGAAAGCAATTTTTAATATCAGGGCCCATTAACAAATAGGGGTTAACATAAGAGTAAGGGGTAGGAATATACTGTATATCAAAAAATAAAAATTAACATTAGGGCCCCGAAAATGATTTTAATATCAGGGCCCATAACAAATAGGGGTTAAGATAAGGGTAAGGATACGGAGTAGGAATATATTTATAAATAAAAATTAACATTAGGAACCCAAAAATTATTTTTAACATCAGGTTCCACACTAAATAGGGGTTAAGATAAGGGTAAAGGGTAGGAATATATATTTACAAATAAAAATTAACATTAGGGCCCTGAGAATGATTTTAATATCAGGGCCCATAACAAACAAGGGTTAACATAAGGGTAAGGAAATGGGATAGGAATATCCATCCATCCATCCATTTTCCAACCCACTGAATCCGAACACAGGGTCATGGGGGTCTGCTGGAGCCAATCCCAGCCAACACAGGGCAGGAAACAATCCTGGGCAGGGTCCCAACCCACCGCAGGACACACACAAACACACCCACACACCAAGCCCAATTTAGAATCGCCAATCCACCTAACCTGCATGTCTTTGGACTGTGGGAGGAAACCCACGCAGACACAGGGAGAACATGCAAACTCCACGCAGGGAGGACCCGGGAAGCGAACCCGGGTCCCCTAACTGTGAGGCAGCAGCGCTACCACTGCGCCACCGTGCCGCCCTGGATAGGAATATATATATATATATATAAAAATAAAAATTAACATTAGGGCCCTGAAAATGATTTTTAACATCAGGGTCAACACTAAATAGGTGTTAAGATAAGAGTAAGGAAATGGGGTAGGAATACATATAAAAAAAAAAATTAACATTAGGGCCCTGAGAATGATTTTAATATCATGGCCCATAACAAATAGGGGTTAACATAAGGGTAAGGGGTAGGAATATATCTATCTATTCTATAAAAAAATCCTGGGTCAAGATGTGATCATCTCGGAAAGACACTTTTAAAGTCCCACGAGACTACTTGCACGTCACGCCCTACTTACAAACAATTTCTCGGAGACACTTTAACATCCCGTGAGACAAGGAAGTGAGACTAAAGGACAGCTGCTGTACAGGCTTTTAAATGATCAACACGCAGCTCGACATGCAGATCATGCAGCTCGGTAGCAGCAGCAGCATGCCAGCAGCTGATCCATCCGCATCTCCTTAGCGTGCGTTCAGCACCCCCCTTCACAACGCGAGGAGCAGAGATGAGAAGTGGCTAGCGTGAAGCATGGCCCAGGGGGGTGGGGTGTGTTGGGGGGGTGGGCAAGCAAAGCGAGGAAAGGGCTTTTCCCCCTGGTATAAAAAAATAAAAATTAACATTAGGCCCCTGAAAATGATTTTAATATCATGGCCCGTCACAAATAGGAGTTAACGTACAATCAAAGTAAAAAGTATGTGAACTCCTAGGAATTCTCTATATTTATGTCTAATTCCCATATAAAACCTGGTCGTATCTTCATGTCAGTCACCATAATGAACAAACACAGTCTCCTATAACTAAAGATATACAGATTTTCAGAGAATGTTTGACCATATTGAATAAATCATTCAAACTGTGAAACTGAAGGTTGGAAAAAGTAAGTGAACCCTAAACTAATGACTTTTTAAAAAGCTCATTGCAGTCAGAATTTAGCACACCTGGAGTCCATTTAAGTGGCTTGAGCATGGGAAAGGCGCTATATAAATAAAATGTATTATTATTATTATTATTATTTAATAAAACGAGTTCAGAGGTGTGGCCTAGAATTACTTTGATTGACAAGAAACATATCTAGATGGGAATCACCCCTCGCACAAAAGAGCTGTCTGAAGAGCTACGATCGAGAATTGTTCATCTACAGAAGGCTGGAAAGGGTTACAAAGTCATCTCAGAGATTTCAGATATTCATCAGTCTACTGTTAGGCAAGTTGTCTATAAATGGAGACAATTTGGTATTGTGGCAACTCTGCCTAGAAGTGGGCGCCCTGCCAAGATGACCCCAAGATCACAACGCAAAGTCAGCAATGAGGTAAAGAAGAACCCTAGAGTGACAGCAAAGGACTTGAAGAAGTCATTAGAACTGGCTAACATCACTTTTCATGAGTCAACTATACGTAAAACATTGAACAAGAAAAGAGTCCATGGCAGGACACCAAGATGTAAGCCACTGCTATCAAAAAAGAATATTGCTGAATGCCTGAAGTTTGCAAAAGAGCACTTGGACACTCCACAACGGTACTGGGAAAATGTTTTGTGGAGTGATGAAACCAAAATTGAACTATTTGGGAGGAACAAGCAGAACTTCATTTGGCGTAAAAAGGGCACTGCATATCAACATCAAAACATCACCCCTACAGTAAAGTATGGTGGAGGGAACATCATGATTTGGGCCTGCTTGGACAGCTTGCCATCATTGAGGGGAAAATGAATTCACAAGTTTATCAACAAATTCCCCAGGATAATGTGAGGGTGTAAGGTAATGGGGTAGGAATATATATAAAAAAATAAAAATTAACATTAGGGCCCCGAAAATGATTTTTAACATCAGGGTCAACATGAAATAGGTGTTAAGACAAGGGTAAAAAAATGGGGTAGGAATATATATATATATAAAATTAAAATTAACATTAGGGCCTTGAGAATGATTTTTAACATCAGGGTCAACACTAAATAGGTGTTAAGATAAGGGCAAAGAAATGGGGTAGGAATATATATATAAAAAAATAAAAGTTAACATTAGGGCTCTGAGAATGATTTTTAACATTAGGGCCCATATTAAATTGGGGTTATTTGGCTGACACCTTTATCCAAGGTGACATACAACATCTGAGTTACAATTGATTTTTATTTTATTTTTCATTTTTCCAATTGGAGCACAGGCAGGTGATGAGACTTGTTTGGGGTCTCACAGGATCAGGACCCTCGGCCTCTGGGGGTGGTTTGAAGTCTAAAACCTTAACCGCTATGCCCCACTAGCAATGCAGACACATTTCTCAGTCTGTGAGGCACGGTGCCTCTCTCTCGAAGTAAATGGCTAAGTGAATCCCCAGTCTCTGAGGCTGATTACCCCTGCCATGTCATTTTCGTTGACCCCTGTATCCTTCTCTTAATACACATCTCAGTCTCCGAGGCCCAGTGTCATTCTCTGTGTGCACATTTGAGCGACTCGCTCGGTCGCCGAGGTCCGCCTCCACACTAACTAAACGTCTGAATGACTGGCCCATCTCTCAGACTCGTTCCTTTCCCCATCACTGCCCACACGCCATGTGATTCCCTCAGCTTTTGTGACTCCCTTTATAAACTCATCTCAGGAATTCCCATAGTCTCTGAAGCCCCCTGCCTTTCTTAGTATTAGTGCAGGAGTGACACACACATGTGGACGGCACTGCACTAATCTCTAACACCCATCCCTGTCCACACGTAACTCAATCTCTGATGCCCACCATATATATATCCACTCACTGTGCAAATCCTTAGGACCACTGTATCCGAATACTGGGCCCTTCTTTTGATCTCTGAACAGCCTCAGTTCTTCATGGCATGGATTCCACAAGATGCTGGAAACGTTCCTTTGAGATCCTGGTCCATGGCGACATTTGTCAGCTGCACATTCGTTCTACTGCATCCCAAAGGTGTTCTGTTGGATTCAGATATGGTGACTGGGAAGACCATTGAAGAACATAGAGAGGGGTATATTTATCTGCCTGTTGACTAATATGTATTCAAAATGAATCATGAGCACGTAAAAGAAATAAGTATTATATTTTATTAAGCAGGAGCACTGTAAGGCTTAGGCCTAATATTTTTTATGTCTCTGAATAAGCTACAAACCACCAATATATTGTAGGCTGAAGGTCAAGTGTGCACTGAAGGGTGGGCAGAGTGAATTCTGCTACTCCAGATAAGGAATATGACCTTGAGGTTGTAAATATTGCTGGGAATCACTGGACCAGTACTGGGTGGGATTAGGCCGTGTCAAAGCATATGGGATGTATGGGAAAGATGCTATGCTCAGTGCACTGGGAAATATTGGTGGAACCAGTTGGAGGCAGGATAGCAGGGAATGGAGTGTTAGGGAGTCAGATGACAGAGACAAACGCATTGGGAGATAAGAACTGGAATAAAAGTGTGGTGTGCCCATCTTTGGGTGCTCATCTCACTTGGTTTGAGTTCATATATGCCATCACGCAATAAAAGTCTGATTCTGCTGCCTTCCTGAAACTCCGTTTGTCTTCTTGAGAAAAGTCAGGCTGTCGTGACCTCGGCCACGAGAACACTAAACTCACTGTCGTGTTTGTCAAACCAGCTTGAGACGTCTTTTGCTTTGTGACATGGTGATGGAAGAAGCCATTAGGAAATGGGTAAACTGTGGCCATGAAGTGATGCACGTGATTAGGGTGAGCAACAATGCTCAGGTTAGGACTTGGCATACCAGCACTGATTGATTGGTATTAACTGGACCAAAATGTACCAAGATGACATTCCCCATTCCACCACACCACACCATCCATAGCCTGGACAGTGGGCACAAGGCAAGTTGGGTGCATGGATTCAGGCTGTTGGCACCAACCATCTGTGTCCCCCAGCAGAAATCGAGATTCATCAGACCAGACCAAATTCTTCAGCTGTCCAGTTTTGGTGAGCTGGTGCCCACTTCAGCCATCTTGGCTAACAGAAGTTGAACCCAGCTTGGTCTTCTGTTATTGGAACCCATCCGCCTCAAGGCTGTGCATTCTTGGATGTTTTTCTGCTCACCAAAGTTGGACAAAGTGCTTATTGAGTTACAATCTGGCCATTCTCCTCTAACCTCCCTCATTAACAAGATGTTTCTGTCCACAGAACTCAATATTTTTTTTGCACCACCCTAAGTAAACTTCAGAGATGAAAACCCCAGGAGATTAGCAGTTACAGAAATACTCACACCAGCCTGTCTGGCACCAACAATCCTGCCAGTTACAGAAATACTCACACCAGCCTGTCTGGCACCAACAATCCTGCCAGTTACAGAAATACTCACACCAGCCTGTCTGGCACCTACAATTCTGCCAGTAACAGAAATACTCACACCAGCCTGTCTGGCACCAACAATCCTGCCAGTTACAGAAATACTCACACCAGCCTGTCTGGCACCAACAATCCTGCCAGTTACAGAAATACTCACACCAGCCTGTCTGGCACCAACAATCCTGCCAGTTACAGAAATACTCACACCAGCCTGTCTGGCACCAACAGTCTTGCCAGTTACAGAAATACTCACACCAGCCTGTCTGGCACCTACAATCCTGCCAGTTACAGAAATACTCAAACCAGCCTGTCTGGCACCAATAATCCTGCCAGTTACAGAAACACTCAAACCAGCCTGTCTGGCACCAACAATCCTGCCTGTTACAGAAATACTCACACCAGCCTGTCTGGCACCAACAATCCTGCCAGTTACAGAAATACTCACACCAGCCTGTCTGGCACCAACAATCCTGCCACGGAGATCACATTTACTCCCCATTCTGGTGTTTGATGTGAACACAAACTGAAGCTGCCGACCTGTTAATCTGCAGTGTCCTGCTGCCATGTGATTGGCTGAGGTGATAATTGCACGGATAAGCAGGTGCACAGGTGCTCCTAATAATTAGTCAGTCAGTGTATATTATACAGTCTATAGTTCATACACTCACTGGCCACTTCATTAGGTACACCTTACTAGTACCTGATTGGACCCCATTTTGCCTTCAGAACTGCTTTAATTCTTCATGGCACAGACTCAGCAAGATGCTGGAAACATTGCTTAGGGATTTTGATCCATATTGACATGATGACATCACACAGTGGCTGCAGATTTGCCGGCTGCACAACCAGGATGCTAATCTTCTGTTCCACCACATCCCAAAGGTACTCTATTAGATTGAGATCTGGTGACTGTGGAGGCCATTTGAGTGCAGTGAACTCACCATTATGTTCATGACACCAGTTTGAGACGATCTGAGCTTTGTGACGTGGCGTGTTATCCTGCTGGAAGTGGCCATCAGATGATGGCGGTCATAAAGGGATGGACAAGGTCAGCAACAATACTCAGGTAGGCTGTGGTATTTAAACGATGCTCAGTTGGTACTAAGGGGTCCAAAGTGTTCCAAGAAGCACCAGCCTGAACCGTTGACACAAGGCAGGATAGATCCACGTTTTCATGTTGTTGATCCTACCATCCGAGTGTTGCAGCAGAAATCGAGACCCATCAGACCAGGTGACATTTTTCCAGTTTATTTATTGTCCAATTTTGGTGAATTGTAGCCTCAGTTGCTTGTTCTTAGCTGACAGGAGTGGCATGAGTGGGGGGTATAATCAGAATAATAAGTTTAATGTCACTGTGCTCTGTACAAAAAATATTTTAGAAATCCACTCACATGTACAGGCCAGGCCAAAGTCAGCACACAGGGGCTTTCAGCGTTTAGAACTGCTAGGCAAGCATTTGAAGAGAGAAGGTACAACTATGAAAATGGGCATTGTACTGTTTCTGTATGTTAGACATGAAATGGAATCCTCTCCTTGCCTTCTTTGGAACCTAAGTAAGAGCCTACAGTGGAGAAAACAGTATAAAAGACTTATACAGCAGCAAAGTCTTCGAAGCCGACGGAGGGATGTGTGATACGTCATCCGTCCTGAAAATCCTTCCATCACAGCAACGGAAAATGGCAGACTGTACACATTGAGATCCCACCTTGATAAAGTATTGTCATTTGGCTTACTCCGTCTGTAATGCCACATAAATCGTCATTAAAGAAAGCTAAGTTATTTTCTCTTATGTGATTTCTTACTGGGGTGGCACGGTGGCGCAGTGGTAGTGCTGCTGCCTCACAGTTAGGAGATCTGGGTTCACCTCCTGGATCCTTCCCTGCGTGGAGTTTACATGTTCTCCCCATGTCTGTGTGGGTTTCCTCCCACAGTCCAAAGACATGCAGGCTAGGTACATTGACGATCCTAAATTGTCCCTGGTGTGTGCTTGGTGTGTGTGTGCCCTGCAGAGGGCTGGCACCCTGCCCGGGGTTTGTTTCCTGCCTTGCGCCCTGTGTTGACTGGGATTGGCTCCAGCAGACCCCCATGACCCTGTAGTTAGGATATAGCGGGTTGGATAATGGATGGACAGTGTGGAGAACAGCCCAGACACAGACAGGTAGACATGTTGGTTTCACCACACACACGTTTATTATACATTATATACAAGTTTGTAGTGCACAATACCCAGTGCCGCAGCACCAATCACCCCACAACACAATGCCTTCAGACTCTGGTCCGCCTCCACTCCTCTCCTCTCCTCTCCTCTGAGCTCCGTCCTACTTCCACCCGACTCTTGCCAATAACTGGAGCGAGGCGGCCCCTTTTATACACCCCGGATGGACTCCAGGTGCAATCTGAGGAGCTTCTGTAGCCACACCCCTGTGTGGCGGAAGCTCTGGCGGTGTATCCGGAAGTCCTCCGGGTATCCCCAATCCTCTTCCCCCCAGCACTTCCGGGTGTGGCGGAAGTGCTGAGGTCCAGGGCTTCCAAGGCATCGGGGCACCCCCTGGCGCAACCAGAGCGGACGCCCCCTCATGTTCTGGAGGAGGCACAAGCTCTCCTCCAGTCCTCCTGGGCATCCCGGCCGGGCATGAACCCCAGCCGGGTGCCACAACGGAGAGATGATTTCTTACCACCATATCACTATGGGAGAGCTATTGCCTTTTAATATTATATCTATATAGTTTTGGGTTACTTAAAACGCCGCAATTACAAAAGAACTTATTCCAATTAGGGAGCTAGCGCCCCTTACCAGACATAGGTGGTCTCCTGCTGCTGTAACCCACCTGCTTCAAGGTTCGACATGTTGTGTGTTCAGAGCTGCTCTTCTAACTCTGCTAATTTGAGTTCCTGTTGCCTTTCTATCAGCTGGCCATTCTCCTCTGACCTCTGGCATCAACGGGGCATTTTCTCCCAGGGAACTGCCACTCACTGATGTTTTCCCTTTTTTGGACCAGTCTCGGTAAACCCTAGAGATTGCATGAAAATCCCAGTAGATCAGCACTCTCTGAAATACTCAGACCAGCCCATCTGGCACCAACACCCATGCCACGTTCAGAGTCACCTCAGTCCCCTTTCTTCTTGGTTTGAACTTCAGCAGCTCATCTCGACAAGTCTACAGTACATGCTCACATGCACTGAGGTGCTGACATGTGATTGGCTGATTAGATCTTTGCGCTAACGAGCAGTTGAACAGGTGTACCTGATAAAGTGGCCGGTGAGTGTATGCTGTTCATTTCAGAGGCCTCTGCAGTTCCCTGATGTTCATGACTGATCTCTAAATGCCCAGCTAGATTTCGTCCCCCCCCCAACCCCCCCGTATACACATTAAGTGAGTTCTCCCGTCTCAGAGGCCCAAAGCCCTCATCTGTATGCAGGTTTGAGTGATACTGCTGCTCTCAGAGGTCCAGCGCCATGCTACAGTAATACAAGTGTGTGATTTCGAAGGTTTAAGTGCCCCAGTGCCCTTCTCTGTGTGCAGTACATGACTCACGGACCAACATGGCCTCTGAGGGCCATTGATGTCTACACGAGTGAGCAGTTAACCTGCTGGCCATCTACAGACAGACGCAGCCAAGCAGAATGAAGTAGGAATGCCGCGTTATCTTGCGTTACTCAGCCTGTAATCGCACCGCTTCAGATACCTTCAGGTAATGTGATTGCACTAACTTGAAAATCCACCAGGTGGAGCAGTGAGAGGTTTGATTGGTGCACAATCTGCAACGACCTTCGTTCAAACCCTGGCCCGGCAACAAGCTTTTCTTAAATAATGGAATTTAAATTAAACACCAGTTAAACATGTATGGGTTTAATATTCACAGAGAACAATTCTAATCAAATTACTTTTGTAGAAAACATATATAATAATACATTTTAATTACTTGTGCTTTTCGAGCCATTTGAAGGCACATTAAAAGATAAAGACATATTCGATGGAAATTCCAGCTTTGTCAAAACTGTTTGGCATCAAAATGTTCCTGTATAATGTGCAATCCTCTTTAATAAAACCCCTGTGTGCGCCTATTGTCCGTGTGTGTGTGTGTGTGTGTGTGTGTGTGTGTGTGTGTGTGTGTGTGTCTTCTGGTGAAGTGCGCATGCACGGGGCACGGTGCGATGTTTCAAAGCAGATGCTTCGAAGGCCGCCGGACGCATCACACAAGACAGAGAGGGCGGGACCTATAAAATATCGCGCGGCCGATCCAATCGGATTTCGGTAAATGAGGTAAGACCTAAAACATAAAACACGAAAAATCCAATCGGGTACTGAGACGCAGAGACCAGCTTCCCCATTGTTGTGCAAGTGTTCACTCTGAGGATGTCAGATTTGCGATTAAGAAGCTTGGCCCGGGAAAGTGTAAAGTGTCAGTCGTTGAAGGGGTTTTCCTAAATATACAAATTTTCATGATATTACAATACAATGACTTTTAAAAGTAGATTTATTTTCGCGCACATTAAATCAGTTGCTGGGGAGAATCTGCTGATTGCCCACTGTTGTGACAGAAAATTTAACGCATATTACGCAGAGCAAAGCCAGTAATACTGTCAGAGAAAATTACAGGCATTTTACGGAAAAAATTTAATGAGGTAAAAGGTCCCTTGTCATTTAATATAGACTGTTCCTACTAATGTTTATGGACTACTGTTCTAGCGCCCGTTATTGTAACGGGCTTAATGTCTAGTCCTTTTATAAAACATTAGTTGTGCGACCCATCTAAGTTGGGATAACATCTTTGTTTGTAGTGCACCACCTGTTGGAATGTATTTTGTAATGTGTGTAGTAATGAAATGCATTACATTTTTCATTCCAACAGGTGGCGCATTACAAACATTAGCACTGCTTTTTAAGACTCCTATACCAAATGGCACATGACATAGACATAGCATCTGTTCACACACACACACATGCTTGTCCTTTTATTAAAGTGTATACTATACAGAAGTAAGAACATAACATGCCATTAAAGATAAAAAGGCATAAGTACCCCCCCAGCCCACACCTTCAAGGCAGAATTCAGCAAATGCTCCTTTAGCAGCCATGACAAAATGTTTCTTGCAGACCCCATCAGATTTTCCTCCAAGATTTCATCGTATTTTGTCTTCATTTCCAAGCTTTCCGGCGCCTGCTGCAATGAAACATTGCCACAGTCTGATGCTGCATTCACCACACTCAACAGGGAGGATGTAGTCTTTTTGATAACGTTGCAGCGTAGCAGGAGGTTTAATCAGATGGTCAGAAAGCTCAGGTTTGATCTCATCAGGCCACAGAACCTTCTTCCAGCTGACTTCAGAGTCTACCATGTGACAAACTCTAGCCGAGATATCATGTGTGCATTTTTTAACAGTTGCTTTCTCTTTTTAAGTCTCCCATAAAGCTGTGACTGGTGCAGCACCTGGGTGGTTATCTGGACAGCCCCTCCCACTGGGACCCCCAAGCTCAAAAGTTCAGGTTTCAAAGTAGTCTCTCTTGTTCATATGGTCGTAGAAAAGAACTATACAAAATTTGGTCCAGATCAGTTAAAGGGTGTATGACTTTATAGTGTACTTATAGACACATACCATACATATATATATAGTGACCACAAGGGGGAGCCACTGAGCCCCTAACCTCACACACAAACTTACCGAACACAATTCCAGGTTCTAATAAAATGGTTTTTATTTTTCACCAATACTTTTGAACAGCAATGCCAGCCAAAACACTTCCAAAGCAGATAATTTCCTTTCTCCTTTCACCTCCCATGAGTGTCGCCCTCTGCCTTCCAACTCTGACTCATCACTTGGGGAAGTGGGGTTCCTTTTCAAGCCAGATGCGGAAATGCTTCAAGTGCCCTTGTTAGCATTTCCAGTTCAAACTGAAAGTAGGGAGGTCCTCCCCACCCACTGCGCCCTCTACTGGCACCCAGGGACTGTGATAGGGTTGCCTTTCCGGTCTCCAACACCCAAGCACCTGTATGAGGGATGGAACTGCACCCTGTTTCTGGCTTCTGCTGGTTCATCAATTATCTTTCTCCTGCCGGGCACAAAGTTTTTTCCTCGTCTGGCTGGCAAACTCATCTGTCCTTCCATTCTGGGATCCAGTCCAGGCAAGAACTTATCCTCCATCCTGTTGGGGATGCCCATCTTTCCTTGCGAGCACTTTTATATATATATGTATACTTTGGCACCTGGATGGGCATGAGCCCAGGAAGACAGGAGGAGGGCTCATTCCTCCTCCAGACCGCGAGAGGGCATCCGCCCTGGTTGTATTGGGGGCCACGGGTACAGGGCTTACAAGCCCAACCCTGTAGGGGCCCGTGGTCACTGCCAGGGAGCGTCCCCCTGCCTGAAGGACCCTGGACCCCAGTACTTCCACCACACCAGGAAGTGCTGGGGGCAAGAAGAGAGGGAACACCCGGAGTTCCTCCTGGGAGGACAGCCGGCACTTCCGCCACACTGGGGCGTGTCCGCGGGATTGCCGGTGTACACCTGGAACACATCCAGGTATGAATAAAAGGGGCCGCCTCCCTTCATTCAAGGCTGGAGTCGGGTGGAAGCAGGACAAAGTGCAAGAAAGAGAGAAGGAGGCGGTCCGAAGAGGCAGAGTGGTTGGCCTGGACTTTGGGGAAGATTGGGGTTTGTGGCACAATAATTGTACATAATGGTAGTGTAAATAAATGTGTGGTGGTGCAAATTAACATGTCTGCCTGTCTGTGTCCAGGTCAAGTTCCACTATATATATATATATATATATATATATATATATATATATATATATATATATATAGTGTGACGGATGGTGGCTGGTGTCTTTACCCGGTTGGGATGCTTCCTTAAGGGAAGGACGGGGAGGGATGTGGCTTTTGAAGGGCACTATCTCCCCCAAACTGCTATTTGACAGCCCTCCCTGGGTCTAACGGCCCTTCTGAGTCCCACAAGGCTATATGAGACTTAGTATTGGGCTGGTCAGCCCTGTTGAGTTCTGGGGATGCTGCCAGGGGGAGCTGCAGAGCCCTACATTGGGCTTTCACCGCACCTGGGAGTAATTTGAGACCACCCTCCCAGGTGCGGCTTAAAAAAAGAGCTAGCTACCTCACAGAACGAGCCACAGTCGGGTGGGAGAAGACGAAGCTTGTCAGTGGAGGTATAAAGACAGAAGAGGAAGAAACAATGGAGTCTTGTGCTTGTGACTGTGCTTACATCTGCGGGGAGCAAAGGAGAAGGGCTCTATAAATAATATAAATAAATAAATGCGTCTGGCGTTGGACTTGTGCCTCTGTGTCTGGGCTGTCAGGAATTTGGGGAGCTGTACACTCCCTGGTTTCCACTATATATATATATATATATATATATTGTGACAGACGTCCAGGGACCTTGCCCCACCGGGACGCTGCGAGAAGGAAAGGACTGGGAGAAAGGCAGTGTCTTCCCTGGAATGGAAGAGGGCAGCCACCCTGGATTGTATGGGGGCCACGGACCTGGGGAGCTCAACCCTGTGAAGCGACAAGGCCACCGCCAGAGGACGCCTGGGCAGCTCTGGAACTGAGGCTTGCAGCACTTCCGCCACACCCACAAGTGCTGCTGGATGTTAACTGGGGAGCACCTGGAACACTTCCAAGTGCTGTATAAAAGAGGCTACCTCACTCCACTTGGGAGGAGAGGTGGAAAGGCGGCAGGAGATTTCCGAAAGAGAGAGACACGGACTGAACTAGGGTGTTGTGTGGGGGACTTTTGTAAATAAAGGGTGTAATTTTGAGACATTCAGTGTCTGCCTGTTTGTGCCCGGGCTAACCTTCCACAATATATATATATATATATATATTGTAAAAGAAGAAGAAGGCACAAAGACAAGATAAAGGTTTGGGGTTTCCGGCCCCGTATAGTGAACAGTTTGCAAAAATTAAACGATTTTTACAGAGAGTCACGATCGACATTCCACATTCGACAAACAGGGAATACTGGAGAGCTTTTTTATAGTGCTAGGACCGGCCCCCAATCAGAGGATTGCTGGGTAAGGAGGTGCAGTGTCTTCTGGGAAAAATGTGATGTCATCGGGGGAAATTAGGGCGGTGTCGGTAATGATGCCATGTCAGGGTGTCGGTGTTTCCTTCTTTCTAGGAAAACAAAGAAAAAGAAGTTAGGTGTCTCATCCGTTCCTTTTTGGCCTTGGGTTTCGCGCTCGCTCTAGAGTCCTTCCGCGGCTCCCTAAGCGCTCGTGCGTGACAATATATATATATATATAACCTGTATAGTAGAAGGAGAACAGGCTTCCCGGCTGGAGCAGAAGAGGCACCATTGCCCAGACTGGAGACCACTGCGACGATGAGGGCAAATTGGCCAACAGATCAGAGAAATAACTTTGTGTCACATCAGACTTCTTTTATATCGAACTTGGGAATGCTTCTGGTGCCACTCCATGTCTTCCGGGAAGCACTGGAACAGCTCCCGAATCTCAGCTTCCATTATTTCCTGCCAGCAGGACACAAAGGTATTTCTCTAATCAGCTGGCCAGTTTGCTGGTGTCATTGCGCTGGCCTCTCATCCGGGTAATGGCTCTGCCTCTGATGTGATCGGGATATCTGTTCTCCTCCTGCAGTATATATATATATATTGTCGCAATAACGAGACATTACGCAGATAAAGGTTTGGGGCAGCCACCCGTATAATGTGGTATCCTAGCTGCAAAGTCGTTTTTTCAATAAAGAGCACTGATGTGCATACAACAGAGTCCAAAACAAGACTGACACATAGGGGAAACGGTTAGACTTTTAAAGGGGAAGACAGGAAGTGAGGTCATATGGGTCTGGCTCAGGTTCATCTGCCATTGGTTCAAGCCCAGAGGTGACATCACAGGGGCCGGAGCTGGTAAGGTCTTCTTCCATTGGCTCGGTCCCGGAAGTGACGTCATGAGAGCCAGGTGAGATCTCCCGGGAATGGTCTACAGGCAAGGGAAAAAAAAGAATCAGTGCACTCTGCCACATCCCGGCATACCTCAGAACTGCCTTCCCTCGGGCCCTTTAGCTGCCTCCCATGCGCACATCCATCCATCCATCCATTTTCCAACCCGCTGAATCTGAACGCAGGGTCACGGGGGTCTGCAGGAGCCAATCCCAGCCAACACAGGGCACAAGGCAGGGAACCCATCCTGGGCAGGGTGCCAACCCACCGCAGGACACACACAAACACACCTACACACCAAGCACACACTAGGGCCAATTTAGAATCGCCAATCCACCTAACCTGCATGTCTTTGGACTGTGGGAGGAAACCAGAGCGCCCGGAGGAAACCCACGCAGACACGGGGAGAACATGCAAACTCCACACAGGGAGGACCCAGGAAGTGAACCCAGGTCCCCAGGTCTCCCAACTGTGAGGCAGCAGCGCTACCCACTGTGCCACCGTGCCGCCCCCCCATGCGCATGTGTGTGACAATATATATATATATATGTATCTAAAGTTTAAATGGAGTTTCTGAGGCCTCAGAATGTCCAACAGAGAAAGAGGACTGAAGATGGATGGGAGGCCTGTTTGTGTGTTAAAGGAGCATCGGAGTTCCCTGAAAACAAGCGAGGCCTCTAAGTGTCCTGACGGCGTAGTACTTGGATGGTCATGTGACCAGTCATGTGACTTGTAACAATTAGATGCAATTCACATTCATTAAGAGAGTCGCAGTATCATTAAGCAGCTCAAATGGAAAGTAATAGCCGGTCTCTTAGCCAGATATGCATTTAAAAACTCGGCTCCCCGTGGCTCACACTTTAAAGGCACTCGTTAAGGAGTTAATCAGCCATGCCGCCACCGCGGTCTCCGTCTTCTTCTTCTTCTCCCTCTTCTTTTTTTTTGCAGCCACTTGAAGCCCGCTATGCTGATCAGACTGATTTGTATCTGAGATGTGAAAGCTGGCACCCCGTGTTCAGCGGTCATCAGGCCAGAGTGCCGGGCTCCTGTAACAACACTGGGGCGACAAAAGCACTTTCTCTTGGGCTTCATCGGAAAAATCCTTCATCATTCAAAAACAGAGAGGATGTCATGAGGTGTAGTTGGGTCATTTTTCATAGCGGAACCAAAATATGTAATACTAGTGAAACTCACAGACCTATCCTAAAATAAAATAAAACCAAGATAAAGTAAAGGAGCTGTTGAAACTTCTTATGTTTTGTAGGCAGTTACTTCTTTCAGTGACACTCAGCAGATGCCGCTGCTCATCTTTTTCTCACTGCCATTAGCGAATGCTCCTAACCTCCTAATCCTCCTCCTCCTCATTCTGGTGGTCATCACTTGGTTTTGTGATCCCATCCTTTACTTTCAACAAAGTTTGACATTTGATGATCAAGAAACACAATACTTGATTATGAAGTCTGAACACGTGTAACATTTACTGGGGGATAAGGTCCTGCTTAGGCTGGTAAAAAACTTGATAAAGGCGTCCTGCAATGTGCTTGATGCTCAGCAGAGGTCGCTGCTCTTCTTTTTCTCACTGCCGTTATGGTGGTCATCACTTGGTTTTGCGATCAGTTTGCTGTAAACGTATGACCACATGTCGCTTCGCCGTCCTTTACATTTAATAAAGTTCGATATCTGATGATCAACAAACACATTATTTGAATTCTGAACATGTGTGTACTGTGTACTGGGGATGAGATCCTGCTTAGGCTGGTAAAAAACTTTGTGCAAGTTGATAAAGGTGGGCTGCAATGTGCTTGATGCTAAGCAGATGTCACTGCTCTTCTTTTTCTCACTGCCATCCTGGTGGTTATTATTTGATTTTCTTGATCAGTAAATGCATGACTACAAGTCACTTTGCCATCCTTTATTTATGTTTAATGAAATTCAGCATTCCACGATCAATAAACACAATACTCACATTTGATTATCACATCTGGACACATGTGAATGGGGGATGAGATCTCACTTAGATTAGTACAGAACTATGTGCGTGCTGATAAAGGTGTCCTGTGACTTGCTTGACGACCAGCAGATGTCGCTGCTCCAATTCTTCTTTCTGCCATTATGGTGATCATCCCTTGGTTTCTTGTTCAGTATACACGTGGCCGCAGGTCACTTTGCAGTCCTTTAAAGCCACCTGTTGCCACTAATTTAAATTTTATATTCAGGAATTATTCTTGCTTGTTTGTGCATTTCTGTATCTTGTCTTCTTATTCATTCTCAGTCTTCATCTTTTAATCTCCTTCTTCAATGTGCTTGATGCTCAGCAGATGTTGCTGCTGTTCTTTTTCTTCCTGCCATTGTAGTTATTATCGCTTGGTTTGTCACTCCATTTGCCTTACATGCACAATTACAGGTCATGGCCACCAGGTTGCTGCTACCAATTTTTTTGTTAATTTCCAGAACATATCACATAATAAGCTTTTGATTCAGACCAAGATTAAGGTTCTCGCCCCAGCAGTACATGAGTAATCGCTTACAGACAGACCTTACTATTTTTTATATATACAGTATATACAGTACTTTACATGTAGATTGTCAGGCCTTGGCCAGCATTCATGCAGGCGCTCAAAGTGGTCAGGGCAGCGAGGTGGCAGGCTATGTGCTGTCACTTCAGGTGAGGATTACTTCTTATGAGTGGCAGTGAACTTTCCAGAAGGACAGGGCCTCTTCCACAGACTTCTGAAAGCTCTTTTCAGGCGTCAGGCACCCCACAGCGCAGGTGATTTAAATAGGAGTGCTGCAATTACCAAGAGAAGCCACCGTGCTGGGGGGTTAGATTGACAAGTGTTCATGGAGGGAGCCAGGAGAGCCTGTGGAGACATCAAGGAGGTGGCAGGAGTGATTAAGACAACATGAAAGCAAAGGCCGAAAAACAAATTTCAAAAAAACGTATCACACAAGTCTGCAGGTGTAGGAAGGACTGCCCATGAGATCATCACATAAGGGCACGTGAATGGGGGGCAAGGCAGATCATCTGTTGTTAAGAAATGGAGTTTTCTCCAAGACAAAATAGGCAGGAGACTATGTACAGTATATACCATTTCCTGGAGGATGAGACCCCACTTAGTTTAATACAGAACTATGTGTACACTGATAAAGGTGTCCTGTGATGTGCTTGACACCCAGCAGATGTCGCTGCTCCAATTCTTCTTTTTGCCATTATTGTGGTTATCCCCTGGTTTCTTGTTCAGTAAACACGTGACTACAGGTCACTCTGCAGTCCTTTAAAGGCACCAGGTTGCCACTACCTTAAATTTTATATTCTGGAATAATTCTTGCTTGTTTACAATAATAATAATAATAATACATTTTATTTATATAGCGCCTTTCCCATGCTCAAGGCACTTCACAGAGTTTAAGAAAGAATGGCAGGGTATACAGTATATAGTATTGTACTAAACCAAATAAATAAATAAAGAAGATTAAAAATGTAAATTCAGAGAAAAAGTCTAACAGACAACATAATTGATGGTCTAGCACACACACATAGGTTGCATGAGCATCTTGACATCGAGGTAAACTGAGAGAAGGGTAATAAAGTCAAGTAGAGCTAAAAGTCTTCCTGAACAGATGAGTTTTGAGTTGTTTTTTAAAAGAATTCATGGAGTCAGCTGACCTGATTAATTTCGGTAGGTCATTCCAGAGTCTGGGCGCTATACAGCTGAAGGCCCTGTCACCCATAGAGTCTAGATTAGTGTGGGGCACAACAAGATTGCCAGAATCAGAAGACCTTAGTGGGCAAACAGGCACATAGTGATGGAGAAGGTCACTAATGTAGTTTGGCGTGAGGTTGTTTAAGGCTTTGTAGGTTATTAGTAGGATTTTATATTCGATTCTGTCTTGTGTTCTTATTCATTCTCAGTCTTCATCCCTTAATCTCCTTCTTCAATGTGCTTGATGCTCAGCAGATGTCACTGCCATTCGTTTTCTTTCTGCCATCATGGTGATTTTCAGTTGGTTTCTCATTCAGTTTGTCTTTAACACTCGGCCACAGGCCTCTTTGTCGTCTTTTATGGCCACCAGGTTACCGCTACTTCAAATTTACTTCTTCCTTGTCTGTGTGTTTCAGCACCTTGTCTTCTTATTCTTTCTTGTTCTCCATCACTTTATCTTCATCTGCAATGTGCTTGATGCTCAGCAGATGTCTCTGCTCTTCTTTTTTCTTTTACTTGCCATTATGGTGACAAAAACACAAAATAGGCAGGAGACCAACTAAGACAAGATAGGTTGCAGGCCAGAATCCTAACTAGTCTGTCCAGCAGAAGCTCCTATATACTTGATGTTCAGAACACTTACACATATGCATCACGAATGCCACATGTTCCTAATGCTCTTTGGATGCATCCTCTGTGGAAATGAACGAGACACTTGCGCAAGTTGCATTACCAGGAAAAATCTGGGTGACGTGCGCATTCAAATTTTGACACGTGGCGTCAGCATCGTTGTTTACTATCAATATCTGCATGACGACAAAGCCTGCCTGGCAGAACAGCTGGCATTAAATTGCCAGCTCTTTGAAAGTGGCTGTGGAAACGTTCAAGACAAAAAGGAAGCAAACTCGAGATAGATATGTCAGTTAAAAGCAGAAAATATACAAGAAAAGAAGGGGAATTCGGCCATTGCAAGATAACTCAGTGTGACAGCAAGCCACATTACAGCTCCTTCAGGATCAATCTGTGTGTTTCGATGTTTGATGAATGGCTCAATGTGATGAAGCACATCGTCAGACTTAAATGTTGACATATGAAAGTATTTGAGAGGTGCTTTTCTTCATCCATTTCATTGCATACTCTCCATCGTAGTGATGCAATACATTTAAAGGTCTTGAATATCATTTTCTGTGTCTCTGTTGATGCCATTTTGTGCCCCTTTACAACAGTTTTTCACACTGCCACCTGGTGGAATCTTCCAGATTAACATCAAATACACACACAAGTACAGTCAGTAGACTGTTTGCATAGCAGCAGCGTCAGCAAATGTACGGGTCACGAAGTGTCAAGTGTATCCCGGCCCTAAGGCTACCTGCTGTCTTCAACTGAAGAAGGCCCAAATGGGAAACTGGTATAAGAATCCAAAAATATAAGAAAACCCCTAAAAGAGGAGGGATAACTTAAAACCCTCAGCTTGTATTACAATGCAAATGAAGAATCATTTATTAGTCCAAGAATTATTTTGCAATGTTGGGACAGAATCTTCAAAAATTACTGTGAGATCTAAGAAGACCAGGAGATGTCATGTCAGCCAGGCTTGTGATAAGGGACAGGCAAAGGTCAGAACCAAGAAGACCGTAAATAATCAGCAAACAAAACCCGAGTGCAAAACGGGGTGCATGACAAAATCAAAAACTGGAACAAAACCTAAATGATACTTGATCTACTCTAGAAAGTTTTTTGATTGAATTTATCCACCGAGGGATGAAGCCACATTGCAGAGCTGGGGTATCTATAGAGGAACTTCTGAAAATGCATCGCTCACAGTCACGTGACACGTAACTGCATGTCACATAAACGACGGTAACGGCAAAATAAAAGTTAGATAAGAAATTGCTTAAAATCCCACAAAATGGATTCTCCATAATATAAACCTATCATTCAGTAGATAATACACAAGGAATAATGACATGCAAAAAATAGAAAAATACAAGTAAAAGTTCAAAAGAGGGCGGCACGGTGGCGCAGTGGGTAGCGCTGCTGCCTCGCAGTTGGGAGATCTGGGGACCCGGGTTCACTTCCCGGGTCCTCCCTGCGTGGAGTTTGCATGTTCTCCCCGTGTCTGCGTGGGTTTCCTCCGGGCACTCCGGTTTCCTCCCACAGTCCAAAGACATGCAGGTTAGGTGGATTGGCGATTCTAAATTGGCCCTAGTGTGTGCTTGGTGTGTGGGTGTGTTTATGTGTGTCCTGCGGTGCGTTGGCACCCTGCCCGGGATTGGTTCCCTGCCTTGTGCCCTGTATTGGCTGGGATTGGCTCCAGCAGACCCCCGTGACCCTGTGTTCGGATTCAGCGGGTTGGAAAATGGATGGATGGATGAAGTTCAAAAGAGCAAAAAGAGGTGCAATAGAGAGTAGCCCCAAAATGCAAAAAATTAAAATCTGTACAATTGAGTACAAGAAATCAAGAAAACTAGAAGATCTATCACAGAAAACACCGTACTTAGAAAAACTCCAGATGAATGATTCCCAACTCCTGAGCCTGCTCAGCCATTTTAAATAGCCAAGGGGAGGGCAGAGGAATGGCCCCGCCTCCTAGGGCACCACCCTCGCAGCACAAGGAACATAACTGTATTTAAAGGATCAGTAGACAATTACAAAAAATAACATATAGATATGGGTGGCACGGTGGTGCAGTGGGAGCACTGCTGCCTCGCAGTAAGGAGACCCGAGTTCACTTCCTGGGTCCTCCCTGCGTGGAGTTTGCTTGTTCTCCCCGTGTCTGCGTGGGTTTCCTCCCACAGTCCAAAGACATGCAGGTTAAGTGCATTGGCGGTCCTAAATTGTCCCTAGTGTGTGCTTGGTGTGTTTGTGTGTGCCCTGCGGTGGGCTGGCGCCCTGCGCAGGATTTGTTCCTGCCTTGCATCCTGTGCTGGCTGGGATTGGCTCCAGCAGACCCCCGTGACCCTGTGTTAGGATATACTGGGTTGGATAATGATTGACTGACTGACATATAGATATGAAAAATAATAACTCAAAATGACCAAAAACAATGCTAAAACATAAAATGCACATAACTTTGAGCAGATACCTGACATCCATGACTCACTTTCTCACTGTCTAGAAGCACACCTTTTATTTTGGAATTCATTTCTTAATGCCCCTAATAATCCAGATGTTTATTTAGGCCCTCTAGGGTTAATGGAATCACCTGCTCATTTGAGGCCTGGATTGTTCATTCTGTGGGGTGTCGCCCCCCATCGGTCTCATCTCAGAGTTTGTTGCTGTAGAATTCTGCAAGTCTTTGGTGGCAGCATTCAGCACAAGGCAGGAACCAGCCACCGGGCATGGGGCGCCAGTGCATGGTGGGGCAGACGTTGATGCATACAGGCACACAATTGAACCAAATTAGCATACCTTGGGGAGGTGGGGTGAAAAAGTGGGGTACCAGAGGGGTCTGAACCCAGAATGCTTGATTTCGTGTGGTAGGAGATCGAAGAAATGCTTACAAATTAACAGCCAACAGTGTGCAGCAACTGGCTGGGCTGCAAGAGCGACAAGCTGCGTGTCTCAATGTGTTATTAAGAAAGATTTACTCGCGAGGCCTTGAAAATATTGATGTCCGCTAGCTGGCAGTTTTATATAAACCTAAGGGATCTAAAAATTTCTGTTAAGGTAAAATACAACTTAATCAAAAAGCGCCCTAAAATGAGTCCAATATTTTATATATACATCTATCCATTTCTGAATCATTCGCACGCCTGTGAACCCCGTAGGGGGACAGGGAGCTGGAGTCCACCCCATCAACACTGGGCACAAGGCTGGAACCAAGTACAGACAGCCCAGCAGTCCATTGTTTGGCACAATCTTCATCGTTAGAAGACCTGAAAGAATGTGAGAGAAACAAGATGGTGATATCTTCATCCTAGATGACTAGATAATGGTAGCAATAACGTGGACTTCCTCTGTCCATACAAGTAAAATGGATGATGTTAATAATGATGATGATGATGGAAATGGCTTGGCCTTCCTCAAGCAGATAAAGTAAAAAGGGTGCAAGCAAAACTAATGGGGACACTGATAGTGACAGCCAGAGATGCCAACACCAAGAAGTGTACAGAATGAATGATGGGTAATGGAAGATGTTACAGTATACCTGTTTTGTCTTGGTAGAGTAATATTTTACTCAACTTTCCCCTTTTGTATTATTAAGTAGCCTTTGTCAGAATGCCTCATATCTCCCAGACTTACCACGGTTTATAAGGTACTGTACTTTATAACTTCTCCCCACCTTCCCTTCTACATCTATAACTTCTGGCAATTAGGTGTAGTAAAAGACAAGCAGGAGTTAAGTTACACATAAAATAATGTATTATTGATAATATTCATAAATAATAACAATATGCAAAGTACATTTGAATATTGGCAACCATACAACCTGATAAATGGTGATGTGTAGTTTCAGGCGGCACACAGACTTGTTAGTTACTTAAAATGTCTCGAGTTAAGTCCTCATTGGTGGTCAGCTTTCTTCTGAACAGGCCGCATGCCTGTCTTAATATGGCTGCCTGGCTGTGCTCTTCATTGTGTTGTCCTTTTCAGTTCATGGTGTGTGAGATGGTCCTTCATCAGTTTGGTAAGAGAGAGAGAGTGAGGGAGTGAGCAAATTTATAGATTGTCTGTCCAACCCCTAGGGCCAAAAATGGCGTCATGGTACTTAAAGGCTTCTGATACAAGCCAGTTCCAAACAGCCAAACTTCAGACCAATGGGGCAAAGAACATCTTCACACCTGCCACCCCCCAAACCATGTGTTATGGTAAAGCTTGGCAGTAGGCAGCCTGGCTTTGTGTGGGGGTTGACAGAGAGACTTTAGCAGAGAAACATTTACCAAACTTGTCTGAGGCACTTCCCCACCAACCCTATCATAACATTCAAAGAGACCCATTCCTAAAAGGCGGGGGTAAACATGAATGCTTCTCACTAATGCAACACTAATATTATGTTGGTTTGCCTAAGTTACAAATAAAGACATAGAAAATATTTATCAAGTTGTATGCAAAATTTCATATCACAACAATACCCTTCATCCAAGATGATAATGATGACAGCAATCACCTGGTCTGAAAGCAATTCTTAAGTGGTGGATGAAATTAAAGATGATGTTAATGATGATGATGATGATGATGATGATGATGATGATGATGATGATGATGATGATGATGATGAAGATAAATTGTAAGAGAGACTTAATTTATGATGATAATCATACATCCATCCATCCATTTTCCAACCCGCTGAATCCGAACACAGGGTCACGGGGGTCTGCTGGAGCCAATCCCAGCCAACACAGGGCACAAGGCAGGAACCAATCCCGGGCAGGGTGCCAACCCACCGCAGGACACACACAGACACACCTACACACCAAGCACACACTAGGGCCAATTTAATCATACATTCTTTTAGAATAGATCAAGTGAAAAAATAAACGTATGAAAGACGTGGTACACATCATGCAGCTGACTTATACAAAGGCATGATGATGATGGTGATGATGAAAGCAATTGCCTGGCCTTCCTCCAGGGGTTGATTGAAATGAAAGATCATGATGAAAATGAGCTGTAAGAGAGAGAGAGAGACTTCATTTATGATGATAATCATAAGTTCTTCAACAACAGATCAAGTGAGACAATCAAGGCACAAAAGAAGTTGTAGACCTCACACAGCTGACTGAAGTGAAGGAATGACAATGATGATAATAATGATGATAGTAATCACTTGGAACCTCCCTTCATTGGTGAATGAAATTAAAGATGATGATGAAGATAAGCTGTAAGAGAGACTTCATTCATGATGAATATCACATTTTTCAAGTTCTTCTTCAATAACAGAAGTGGAAGATGATGTAGACCTTATACAGCTGACTTATACAAAGGAATGGTGAAGATGATGATGATGATGATGACGATGACAATGATGATGATAATAACAGCAATTCTCAGGGCTTCCACTGGCAGACAGAGTAACAGAGATGATAACGGAGTGGTGAAAGCAAGCAAGCTATCACTTTTAAAGGAACTGAAGGAATGAGGATGGCAGATGGCAGAAGACGGCAGAATGATGATAATAATTACAATGATGATAGATATTGCCAGGTCTTCCTCAAGTGTTGAATGAAATTAAAGACAATGATGAAGAAAAGTTATAAGAAGGTCTTCAGTCATGATGATAATCACAGGATAAGTCAAATGAACCAGTAAAGATATGGAAGAGGATTTAGACCTCATACAGCTGACTTATATGAAGGAATGAGAATGATGATGATGATAATGATGATGATAGTGCCTGGTGTTTTCCTCAGTTGGTGGATGAACTTAAAGATGATGATGAAGGTAAGTCATAAGGGAGGCTTCACTCATAATTAAAGTCAAAAGTTGTTCAATAATAGGTCAAGTGAAGCATAAAAGATGATGTAGACCTCATACATCTGACTTATACAAAGGAATGAAGATGATGATGATAATAGCAATTGTCTGGCCTTCCTCCAGCAGACAGATTAACAGAAATAATAATAATATGGATGGTGAAAGCAAGCAAGCTTTCTCCTTTAAGTGAACTGAAGGAATGAGGATGTTGAAAGGGGTTGATGTGTTCATCCAAAATGGCAGAATGATGATGATAATGGTGATAGCAATCACCTGGTCTTCCTGCAGTGTTGGATGAAATTAAAGATGATGATGAAGAAAAACTGTAAGAGAGACTTCAGTCTTCAAGATGAGCATAAGTTTTTAAACTATAAGTCAAGTGAAACCATAAAGATATGGAAGGTGATGAAGACCTCACACAGCTGTCTGTATACGAAGGAATAAAAATGATAATGATGATGGTGAGCACCTGGCGTCTTCCTCCATTGGTGCAATGAGATTGAAGATGATGATGAAAATAAGCTGTAAGAGAGACTTCATTCAGTTCTTCAATAATAGGTCATGTGAAGCATAAAACATATGGAAGATAATGTTGACCCCATACAGCTGACTTATATGAAGGAATGAAGAAGAAGAAGAAGAAGATGATGATGATGATGATGATGATGATGTTGATGATTATAGCAATTGTTTGGCATTCCTCAAGCAGATAGACAAACAGAGATGATTATTGCTTTCAACTTTAAGTGAACTGAAGGAATGAGGATGAGGAAAGTGATGAAGTGTTCATCCAAGATTGGAGAATGATGACAATAATGATGATGGTAATAGCAATCACCTGGTCATCCTCCAGTGTTGGATGAAATTAAAGATGATGATGAAGAAAAGCTGTAAGAGAGACTTCAGTCTTAACGATGATCACAGGTTATTCAATTATAAGTCAAGTGAAACCATAAAGATATGGAAAGTGATGAAGACCTCACACCACTGACTTACACGAAGGAATAAAAATAATAATGATGATGGTGACCACCTGGTGTCTTCCTCCATTGGTGGACGAAATTGAAGATGATGATGAAAATAAGCTGTAAGAGAGACTTCATTTAGTTCTTCAATAACAGATAAAGTGAAGCATAAAACATATGGAAGATAATGTAGACCCCATACAGCTGACTTATATGAAGGAATAAAGAAGATGATGATGTTGATGAAGATGATAGCAATTGTCTGGCATTCCTCCAGCAGATAGACTAACAGAGATGATTATTGCTTTCAACTTTAAGTGAACTGAAGGAATGAGGATGAGGAAGGTGATGAACTCTTCCTCCAAGATGGCAGAATGATGATGCTGATGATGTCAAGTGCTTGGCCCTCCCATAGAGGTGAAACCAGAAATGATGGAATAAAGATTACTATGAAATTTGTATCATTGTCACCGATGCTGTAGCGCCTCATCCAAGAATTGTTCCTGCCTTATGCTAAGGGCTTGTGGAGACTGACTACATCTCCCCTGCAATCCTGCTTGGGGACAATGGATGGATTAACGGATATCTAAAGTGAAGTAATTCTGGTAAGGAAGGTAATGTGGAGTCCAACCTACAAAATGGAGTCATGATAATAATATTGTTGTTGCTGCTGCTGCTGCTGATGATGATGATCATCATCATAATAATAATTATGAAAATGATAGCAGTCACCCATCCTTTCCTCAACAGAGAAACTAAAGGAGATGGTGGGAATAGTGTATTGTCTTGGTAGAGTTCTCTATTCCTCGACTTTGCCCTTTTGTATTCTTTAATGTGTCGCCTTTGTCAGAAGGCGTCAAAGGTACCGTACTTTATAACTTCTCCCCACCTTCTCTTCTACATCTATAACCTCAGACCATTACACAGAGTAAAAGACAAGCAGGAGTTATGTTACAACTTTAAATAATGTATTATTGGTAATAGTCATAAAATAATAATAATAAGCAAAATACATGTGAATATTGGCAGCCATACAACCTGATCAATGCTGATGTGCAGTTTCAGGTGGCACACAGACTTTCCGGTTACTTTAAACATCTCTAGTTTCGGTCAGCTTTCTTCAGGACAGGCCGAGCTGTGCTTCCCAGTGTGGTCTTCTGTGTGAGATGCCCCTTCAGCATGATGGTGTGAGAGAGGGAGAAGTAGAGGGTGGGGTAAAGCAAATGAATGTATTCATTCTTTGTCCAGATCCTTACACTAATAGGGCATCGTGCTGTAGAATGGCCTCTGATTCAAACCAATCCCAAACAGCCACACGTCAGACCAATGGGGGCACACAGAACCTTTCACACCTGCCCCCCAAAACCATTTGCTTGCCAGCTGGGTATTCTGGCTTTCCTGTGGGGTTGATTGAGAGAGTCCTGCAGAGAATCACTTGCCAAACTGGTTTTAGGCACACGTCCCCCGACCCTGTCGTAAAATGACAAAGACTCCTAAAAGGTGGGGCGGGGAGGGGTCTTAAACATCAAACCATTGCTATTCTTATCAATGATATAACACTAATATTACGTTGCTTTGTCTAAGTTACAAATAAAGACAAACTAAATATTTATTAACTTGTATACAAAATTTCACACCACAACAGATAGTAAAGTGAAGGACAAGATCCCATAATCGATGATAACGACATCAATAAGTTCTTCATCAACACTAATCTCCTGGATCTACAAGGAGAGATGGCGCTGACGATAATGAGAATGAAGGGATTCTTTTTCCCAAAAAATAAAGAGAATGATTGCAATCAGAAGAGGTGAAGATGATACGATAACAGTGGGATGAATTGTCGGCGCTTTGGGATTGGGTTGAATTAGTCGAAAAGGCACAGTTTTGTCCATCCTGCTGGCCCAGCTCGCCGTCTCCTCAGGGCCGCCCGCATTTTTAGAGATGAGGAGAGGAGCCGACCAAACAAGCAGGCACGCTCATCTGTCAGCAAGGTGGACAGCTGAGCGAAGGGCATTGTAAATCTGTGAGTGCACCGCAGCCAGGGATAGGAAGGCAATTACACCGGAGGCAGCTGATTGATGACGGCAGCCACAGTTTCTTAAAGTTCACAAGCCTCGTGTCCTAAAAGCCACCAGAGCCTCAGCTGTCTGTCACGTACAGGCGGATGAGTTCCATTTAGCTCCTTTTCTCCTCTGCCATTTGTCTTCTGCGATTTCTGTTTGTCTCTGCAGACGAGCACGTGATGGGATGGGATAATTAGGATTTTTATGGGAAGCGATTCCCAGTCTGGAGTCGGCTAATTTGAAGTCTCATGTCATTCGTAAAGTTCACTGCGGAGCTCGTCGTGTGTAAGAGTCCTGGGGTTCTAGTGCAGAGGACGGTCAGTTCTTCACAGTAGAGCTTTTCAAATCATTTTTTTATTATAAAATACTTTCAGTTTTCAATGTCACTCTGCTGCCACTTTCCACGGTGGGGACAGCATTCACACTGTCCTAGAGCTGGATGGTTAAAATGTGTCTGTTACGGCAACCGGAAATGAGGTAAGCCATCAACCCAGGGCCTCCTTCTATTGGCATTCTGCTTTCAATTTTAATTGATGTTTATTGTGAAAAGTTTACTTTATGAAAGTAAAATTGGATTACTGGGAGATTAGGGCAACCAGATACTTACTGAAAGATTATGGGACCCCGATGAGGTTACTGGGTTTTATTATGCAATATACAAGCAAGTTTTACCCTGCTTATAACACGTCTAAAAAATGAAACCAAGTCAATCCAGTCTTCAAAACCACTCACACAATAAGATACTTTAACCTCCTTGGCGTTCACCTCAAGCATCTCTCAGGCTCAGATTCTATGTTGTGGTCAAGCGGTGGAAGGGCAGACTGGAATCAGTAAGAATTTTGGGACACCAACTGCGCCATCCCTTTTATTTTTCGTTTACCTCTCCTACTTGGGAGTCAGTCTTGTGCTCCACACTGTGGCTTACTCGGGTCTCCCAGCAAAAGATGCCTCTCTTCAGGCTGACCATCCTTTATGGCGAAACGCCTGGAAAGGGGTAGGGCTAAGTACCCTTATTGGGTGGTCTCTTGGAGCTTCTGAGGAAAAAAGAGAAACAGGACAAAGTCAGAGGTAGTCCCCACCACTCTCATCTCAACAGGTTATTACATACCTTTCCCAAGCCCTCGGAGGAGTCCTATGATGCCCAAGCCTGACAATGTCAATATGGTTAATCCCAAGTACAATACAATACAATACAATTTATGTTTGCATAGCCCAAAATCACACAAGAAGTGCCGCAATGGGCTTTAACTGGCCCTGCCTCTTGACAGCCCCCCAGCCTTGACTCTTAAGAAGACAAGGAAAAACTCCCAAAAAAAAAACCTTGTAGGGGAAAAAATGGAAGAAACCTTGAGAAAGGCAAGTAGTACTCAGGTTGACTGATTTTGATGAGCTATGGAGTGTTAAGCATTAATAATGCTCGGGACCGTATTCTGCTGCCATCTGGTAGAGGAAATGATATCATTCTGCATAAAAATCATGAATTTTTCCAAGTTCTGCCACTCATCAATATTCATGAGTGGGGCGGAGCCATCAACCCAAACACACAATGGCATGTAAAGCCAGTTTTAGAACAAACTGAAACTGAACCATTAGATGAATCAAGTGAGAGTGAGAAGAATTACAACTGATCAGCAGCTGTGGACATGGATAGTGAAACTGACGCATGTGGCACTGGACGACCAAACCACCCTGATATGCCTGGTCCTGTGAAGCTGCAGTGGGGTGCACTATATACATGGCAAAAATTCTAAAATAATTATCTATCTATCTATCTATCTATCTATCTATCTATCTATCTATCTATCTATCTATCATCTATCTATCTATCTATCTATCATATAGTGCCTTTTCCTATCTATCTATCTATCTATCTATCTATCATCTATCTATCTATCTATCAATCTATCTATCTATCTATCTATCATATAGTGCCTTTCTATCTATCTATCTATCTATCTATCTATCTATCTATCTATCTATCTATCTATCTATCTATCTATCTATCTATCTATCTATTATAAAGTGCCTTTCATATCTATCTATCTATCTATCTATCTATCTATCTATCTATCTATCTATCTATCTATCTATCTATCTATCTATCTATCTATCTATTATATAGTGCCTTTCTATCTATCTATCTATCTATCTATCTATCTATCTATCTATCTATCTATCTATCTATCTATCTATTATATAGTGCCTTTCTATCTACTCTATCTATCTATCTATCTATCTATCTATCTATCTATCTATCTATCTATCTATCTATCTATTATATAGTGCCTTTCTATCTATCTATCTATCTATCTAACTATCTATCTATCTATCTATCTATCTATCTATCTATCTATCTATCTATCTATCTATTATATAAGTGCCTTTCATATCTATCTATCTATCTATCTATCTATCTATCTATCTATCTATCTAATCTATCTATCTATCTATCTATTATATAGTGCCTTTCTATCTATCTATCTATCTATATCTATCTATCTATCTATCTATCTATCTATCTATCTATCTATCTATCTATCTATCTATCTATCTATCTATTATAAAGTGCCTTTCATAGCTATCTATCTATCTATCTATCTATCTATCTATCTATCTATCTATCTATCTATCTATCATCTATCTATCTATCTATCTATCTTATCATATAGTGCCTTTCTATCTATCTATCTATCTATCTATCTATCTATCTATCTATCTATCTATCTATCTATCTATCTATCTATTATAAAGTGCCTTTCATATCTATCTATCTATCTATCTATCTATCTATCTATCTTCTATCTATCTATCTATCTATCTATCTATCTATCTATCTATCTATTATATAGTGCCTTTCTATCTATCTATCTATCTATCTATCTATCTATCTATCTATCTATCTATCTATCTATCTATCTATCTATCTATCTATCTATTATATAGTGCCTTTCTATCTATCTTTCTATCTATTATATTGTGCCTTTCTATCTATCTATCTATCTATCTATCTGTCTATCTTATCTATCTATCTATCTATCTATCTATCTATCTATCTATCTATCTATCTATGATATAGTGCCTTTCTATCTATCTATCTATCTATCTATCTATCTATCTATCCTATCTATCTATCTATCTATCTTCTATCTATCTATCTATCTATCTATCTATTATATAGTGCCTTTCTATCTATCTATCTATCTATTATATAGTGCCTTTCTATCTATCTATCTATCTATCTATCTATCTATCTATCTATCTATCTATCTATCTATCTATCTATCTATATAAAGTGCCTTTCATATCTATCTATCTATCCTATCTATCTATCTATCTATCTATCTATCTATCTATCTATCTATTCTATCTATCTATCTATAGTGCCTTTCTATCTATCTATCTATCTATCTATCTATCTATCTATCTATCTATCTACTATCTATCTATCTATCTATCTATCTTATCTATCTATCTATAAAGTGCCTTTCATATCTATCTATCTTATCTATCTATCTACTATCTATCTATCTATCTATCTATCTATCTATCTATCTATCTATCTATCTATCTATCTATCTATTATATAGTGCCTTTCTATCTATCTATCTATCTATCTATCTATCTATCTATCTATCTATCTATCTATCTATCTATCTATCTATTATTATAAAGTGCCTTTCATATCTATCTAGTCTATCTATCTATCTATCTATCTATCTATCTATCTATCTATCTATCTATCTATCTATCTATCTATCTATCTATCTATCTATCTATCTATCTATCTATCTATCTCTATTGTAATAATCAGACATTGGTGTTTTTTGGGCCCTGTATACTGTAACAAAGGTCGTCAGGATCTCAAACAAAACAGAAAATTTCATCAGACAAATAGGGATGGTTGCACAGATATTATAAAGAGGTGGACCGGAAATTAGGGACGTGGAATGCTGGGAAGGCGTGGTGGTGGATGGGTAGTGGACGTCATCAACGGGGGACCAGAGGAGAGAAAGGAACCCGGAAGTGATGGCACTTTGTTTATGCGGGATGGATCATGGCGGCGGCGCTTCGTCCTTTCTATGGGACAAGAGAGAGAGAGAGGTTAGTACCTCGCCTTTGTCCCCTGGTGCGAGTTGTCGCGATGCACGTCGGGGTCCTTCAGCTGCTCCCCATGCGCTCGTGCGTGACACTATCTATCTATGACCCCTTGAATGGTGGATGTAGCAGCCATTAACAAAGTGAGATTACTCGCTGATATAACCTGTTGGCTACTTCAGTCTTGCAAACCAAACAAGATTTTTCGTCCACTTAAAGCTCGGCTTTGCCCAAATATATTCCTGCGGTGTTGAAAGTTGCTATATCAGATTTATTCTTAAGGACAATTCAACAGCATCCCCTCATCCTAAATGGGGAGCAAAACTGGGAGCTTGTTGACACTAACCAGAAATTTGCTGCCCTGCTGGCTCTCACCCTGGCACAGGATAATTGCCTTTGTCTCCCCTGCTGGACTTGATTGCCTTTGAGACATTCTGGAGTTCGTAAATAAAAAAAAGAGAGAGAGAGCGAGAGAAAGGGAGAGGCGAGAAGAGAGTGTGTTAGGGTGACAGACACTGCCGCAAATCATACCACAGTGACAAACGCTGCTCTCGTCTATCTTTGCAGTGAATCAGTAGACATCGCTGAAGCGTATTGCTGGCAGCGAGGCAAAGCGATTTGTCTCGTGGCCGTCTGCCGCCTGAAATTCTGTCTGCTTAAATGTGTTTTTTCCCCCTCCCCAAACTCCACTCTTGCTTCTGAGAAGATGAGCCCAGCCTGGTCCTTATTTTGGCAGATAAATAAGTAAAGAGATGTCCGACTAACACATCTAATAAAGCCAGCTAGATTGGCATGAAAGGAAAGAAGATAAATGATGCTGATGAGGAACCAGAAGATTCGTCAGGTGAGCTCTTCAACACCTGAAGTTTGTCCTCTCTGCATCATTATGAAAAATGGCTTAACTGTTAAAATGGCATTGAAATAATAATTGAACGGGGGTCTTCATTCAAGCTGGGATGAAATAAAGTGTGATCTTCATGGAGGTGGCAAGTTATCCAACAGTTTGTCTAAACTCAAACTTATAAAGAATTATTGAAGTGCAAGGAATATGGTGCCCTGTAGAGGGAACATATGGGTGTGGCAGTGATGCCACCATTTCCCACAAGAGTCAGAACTCTCCTCCATTCACCTTTCAGATTTATCAATAAATGTGGTGTACTGCAGAACTGAGCCCCCCAAGTTTGAGGAAGGGTATGGAAATGGCACCTGCCCTCCTTTGACCACGTAGCTCAGGACTGCCTGTGCTTCCTTGGAGGCCGCGTTGATCCTATGTGACACGTGTTATGGTCCAGCCAGGGTTCTGCCACTCGCTTACTGTATGTTTAAACTGCTTTTCTTTCGTCTTCTTTGTTCACTTTTCATTATTGCTTATTGTTTTCCATTATTTATTATAATATTGTTCTTTCTATTTATTATTTGTCTAATTATGCATTTTCTGTTACTGTTATTCTGTTTAGTTATTATGCAGTTTGGATATGTTTTTCTGTAGGCAGATCCACAAGATGTGAGAAGAGGCGGCCAGAATATCCATCTCTATTAAGGGATGGTCCGGTGCGGTTCATTTTGTAATAATGGGCACTTCAATGCACTTTACTGAATCGATTCTTTCAAACTCCCCATTTTTGTCAATCATTTCTGTTCATTCATTTTATTTGTTTGATTTAGGATTAGAGTGCACATAAAATCTAGGGGGTCCCCCTCTGACCGCATTACAAACATTTCATTCATCATTTCTTATGCAGATATGTGCATTTGTACATAATCATACATTTAACAAGATGATAATTCATATGACATTCTACTGTTTACATTTAAGATGCATAATTAAAATAAGATATGTTATCGCAGGGGTTTGAGCTCAAAAGACACGTGTAATATGTTACAGAATTTCAAGCGAACACGTGATTTGTTCATGGTGTAATTGAATAAATTCATGCAGAAACTGCAAAAAGAGTTGGGGAAATGCCCCGTATAATATCCGTTGAAAGAAAACTGTAATAGCGGTCAATATTTGATGAAAAAACAAAACATTTGACAGAATACAGAGGTGGAATGATCATTTATATACAAAATGGCTGCAGGAAATGAGTTGTGAAGAAATGACGATGGAACTGTAAGTGATGTCATCATTGATTGACCAGAAGTGACATCATCATTGATAGACCGGAAGTGATGTCATCATAGATGGACTGGAAGTGATGTCATCCTGAGGACCCGGAAAGTGACATCATTGTAGTAGGACCAGAAAATGACATCATCCTGAGGAACCGGAAGTGATGTCATCACAGATGGACCGGAAAAGTGACGTTATTCTGAGGAGCTGGAAGTGACATCATCATAGAGGGACCGGAAGTGACATCATCATAGAAGAACCAGAAAGTGATATCATCCTGAGGAGCCGGAAGTGACATCATCACAGATGGACCAGACATGATGCTGTCTTGAGGAAGCCATTTCCAGAGACTGGAAGTGTTGTTGGTGAGTGTGTGTGTTTATGGTTTGTCTTCTTTTATTCTGTAGAGACAGAGAAAGAGGAACCAGTACCCCAAAACAACCCCTTATCTTGTGTTATATCACTCACCTCAGGGCTTGTTGATTGCCTCCTAAGCGCACGTGTGTGACAATGGTTAATGAATTCAGTTCACAAATCAAATGAGTGAGAATCACGTGACTCATATGCAGGTAATGATTTATTCACAAAACAAATAAATTAGAATCGTGTGGCTCGTTCTCAGGTAATAATTTATTCCTGAATTAAATGAACGAGCATCGTGTGACTCTTCATGAATCAAATGAACAAGAATCTTGTGACTTACTCAAAGGGAATGATTCATTCACATATTGAATGAACGAGAATTCCGAGATTAGTTCTCACGTAATGATTCATTCACAAATCAAATTAACGAAAATCATGTGACTCGTTCTCAGGTAATAATTTATTCCTGAATTAAATGAACGAGCATCGTGTGACTCTTCATGAATCAAATGAACAAGAATCTTGTGACTTACTCAAAGGGAATGATTCATTCACATATTGAATGAACGAGAATTCCGAGATTAGTTCTCACGTAATGATTCATTCACAAATCAAATTAACGAAAATCATGTGACTCGTTCTCAGGTAATAATTTATTCCTGAATTAAATGAACGAGCATCGTGTGACTCTTCATGAGTCAAATGAACAAGAATCTTGTGACTTACTCAAAAGGAATGATTCATTCACATATTGAATGAACGAGAATTCCGAGATTAGTTCTCACGTAATGATTCATTCACAAATCAAATTAACGAAAATCATGTGGCTCGTTCTCAGGTAATAATTTATTCCTGAATTAAATGAATGAGCATCGTGTGACTCTTCATGAATCAAATGAACAAGAATCTTGTGACTTACTCAAAGGGAATGATTCATTCACATATTGAATGAACGAGAATTCCGAGATTAGTTCTCATGTAATGATTCGTTCACAAATCAAATTAACGAAAATCATGTGACTCGTTCTCAGGTGATAAATCATTCACAGATCAAATTAACACAAAGCATGTGGCTCGTTCTCAGGTAGTGATTAATTCACAAATCAAATGAATGAAAATTATGACACTAATTTGTGGGTAATGATTCAGTTTGCGAATCAAATGAACAAGAATCATATGACTCATTTGCACATAATGACTCATTTGTCAATCAGATGAATGAGATTTGTGCGGCTTATTCATGAATCAAATGAGCAAGAATCTTGTGACTTACTCGAAGGGAATGATTCATTCACATATCGAATGAACGAGAACTCTGAGGCTCGTTCTCACGTAATGATTTGCTCACAAATCAAATTTAACAAAAATCATGTGATTTGTTCTCAGGTAATGATTCATTCTCAAATCAAACGAACGACTATTGTGACATTAATTTGTGGGTAATGATTCGGTTTGTGAATCGAGTGAATAGGAATCGTATGACTCATTGGCATGTAACGATTCGTTCGTGAATCAGTTGAACTAAATTTGTGTGGCTCATTAATGAATCAAATGAACGAGAATCGTGTGATTCTGTAAGGTTCGGTTTTATGTGACTAATTTGTTGAATGTTTAAAGGGACATAAACGTATTAGTTTTAATATTGGTTTACTAGGGGGCTCTGCCCCCTGCTTGCTTCGCTTGCCAACCCCCAGGCTGGCGCTACATGCTAGCCTGTTTGTGGTTCAGCTGCCCGCGTATGGGGAAGCAGTTGTACAATTTAAACAGATTGTTATTTTCATGGGAATTGTTACATATGCATAATAGAACTAACTATTTTACATTGCAGCGAGTAATTAACCATAGTAAAAAAGAGTAAAATGTAATAATTTGAAAGTAAATTATGTTTCATGTTGTGTTAGAGGCATTCATTGTGTTATACGTTTTCGTTCTGTTTGGCTTTGAAATAACACGCAAATACTTTTTAAACTTACACTTTTACTGTAAAACTTCAGTAAAAACTATTTTTTGAATTAACTTTTCATCAATATCGCATTGAATTTTAATTCTGTGTTTGAAGTTACATCGTGACAACGCAACGTATAACTGCCAATGAGTGAATTTCGTTTCTTTCTCTCTATTAAATAAAATTATCTTTTCGAATGTTTGTCCCTGTGATATGTTAATTGTCATAGCAAAAGTTATTCTAATGGGAAACTGTAAATATTTTAATACGAATGGCATATCAAGATCTCCTTTGGTGTCTAATGTTATACCCTGAAGATGTACTACATCAGCGTTTCTCAACCTTTAAGTATTTGCGACCAGAGTTTTCATAACAGTTTTAATTGCGCCCCCCTAACGTTTTTTTGAAACCCTAATAAAATTTATTCCCATATTTTTTGCTGCCGATACACCGCTACAAGTTTAAAATTTTCCTACGAACAGCAAAATTACGCCACATATGGCAACATTCGCACCCCCTTTTTTGTTAGGGGGGCATGCCCCACAGTTTGAGAACTGCTGTACTGCATTACCTTTTTGGATACATCCTTCTTTCTACAGTAATTTATGTGGTGGAAGACCAGACGGTGTTAACAGTTGTAGATATTCTACGGGATATTGTACAGTGCATCCAGAAAGTATTCACAGCGCATCACTTTTTCCACATGTTGTTATGTTACAGCCTTATTCCAAAATGGATTAAATTCATTTTTTTCCTCAGAATTCTGCACACAACACCCCATAATGACAACGTGAAAAAAGTTTACTTGAGGTTTTTGCAAATTTATTAAAAATAAAAAAACTGAGAAATCCCATGTAAATAAGTATTCACAGCCTTTGCTCAATACTTTGTCGATGCACCTTTGTCAGCAATTCCAGCCTCAAGTCTTTTTGAATATGATGCCACAAGCTTGGCACACCTATCCTTGGCCAGTTTCGCCCATTCCTCTTTGCAGCACCTCTCAGGCTCCATCAGGTTGGATGGGAAGCGTCGGTGCACAGCCATTTTAAGATCTCTCCAGAGATGTTCAATCGGATTCAAGTCTGGGCTCTGGCTGGGCCACTCAAGGACATTCACAGAGTTGTCCTGAAGCCACTCCTTTGATATCTTGGCTGTGTGCTTAGGGTCGTTGTCCTGCTGAAAGATGAACCGTCAATCCAGTCTGAGGTCAAGAGCGCTCTGGAGCAGGTTTTCATCCAGGATGTCTCTGTACATTGCTGCAGTCATCTTTCCCTTTATCCTGACTAGTCTCCCAGTTCCTGCCGCTGAAAAACATCCCCACAGCATGATGCTGCCACCACCATGCTTCACTGTAGGGATGGTGTCAGGTTTCCTCCAAACGTGACGCCTGGCATTCACACCAAAGAGTTCAATCTTTGTCTCATCAGACCAGAGAATTTTCTTTCTCATGGCCTGAGAGTCCTTCAGGTGCCTTTTGGCAAACTCCAGGCGGGCTGCCATGTGCCTTTTACTAAGGAGTGGCTTCCATCTGATCACTCTACCATACAGGCCTGATTGGTGGATTGCTGCAGAGATGGTTGTCCTTCTGGAAGGTTCTCCTCTCTCCACAGAGGACCTCTGGAGCTCTGACAGAGTGACCATCGGGTTCTTGGTCACCTCCCTGACTAAGGCCCTTCTCCCCCGGTCGCTCAGTTTAGATGGCCGGCCAGCCCTAGGAAGAGTCCTGGTGGTTTCAAACTTCTTCCACTTACGGATGATGGAGGCCACTGTGCTCATTGGGACCTTCAAAGCAGCAGAAATTTTTCTGTAACCTTCTCCAGATTTGTGCCTCGAGACAATCCTGTCTCAGAGGTCTACAGACAATTCCTTTTACTTCATGCTTGGTTTGTGCTCTGACATGAACTGTCAACTGTGGGATCTTATATAGACAGGTGTGTGCCTTTCCAAATCATGTCTAATCAACTGAATTTACCACAGGTGGACTCCAATGAAGCTGCAGAAACATCTCAAGGATGATCAGGGGAAACAGGATGCACCTGAGCTCAATTTTGAGCTTCATGGCAAAGGCTGTGAATACTTATGTACATGTGCTTTCTCAATTTTTTTTATTTTTAATAAATTTGCAAAAATCTCAGTAAACTTTTTTCACGTTGTCATTATGGGGTGTTGTGTGTAGAATTCTGAGGGAAAAAAATGAATTTAATCCATTTTGGAATAAGGCTGTAACAGAACAAAATGTGGAAAAAGTGATGCGCTGTGAATACTTTCTGGATGCACTGTAAGTTGATGTTGATGATCTTCTGCACCATCACCACCAACTGTTCCAGCAGAGTCTATTGAAACGCATTTAACCAATTTGCTGTGTAACCGATAGACATCTTGTGCGTTAATTAGTTTGACTTCATCATTTCTCGTTCCTCACTCAGTCTCTCGAGACCCCCGATCAGTCTCTATTGACTTTACGAAAGGTAACAATAACAAGACCCGACGAAAATGGTGATGTGAACCTCACAGGTCTGTTCTCTTCTCTCAAAAATGAATGGCTTCTGGAGTATGAGTGATCTTCTCCCAGTGGGGGGTTTATAACTGAATAATGAGTGTCTGGGCTTGCGAATGTCCTGATTAAAATCAAGAGCCAGGCCTTAACTGACCTCTTGGGCAAAGTCCATCAGCAGTGGGTCTGTTTGCAGAGAGAGTGTCAACCTCCTCAAGAGGTTTACTTACCTCGGCAGTGACATTCATGTCTCTGGTGATTCTTCCTGTGAAGTCAGTAGATGGATTGGGAGAGCATGGGCAGGTCATGAGGTCGCTGGAAAGGGGTGTGTGGCGCTCCCAATATCTCTGTAAAAGGACGAAGGTCCAAGTCTTTAGAGTCCTGGTGCTTCCTGTCTTGCTATATGGTTGCGAGACATGGACGTTATCCAGTGACCTGAGATGAAGACTGGACTCCTTCAGTACTGTGTCTCTTTGGAGAATCCTTGGGTACCATTGGTTTGACTTTGTGTCTCATGGAGTCCCGAATGAGGCACATTACCTGCATTGTGAGGGAGCGTCAGTTACGGCACTACGGCCATGTGGCTCATTTCCCCAAGGGTGATCCAGCTCGTAAGATCCTCATTGTTGGGGACCCAAGTGGCTGGAACAGGCCAAGGGGTCGCCCACGTAACACCTGGCTGCAGCAAATAGAGGGTCATTTCTGGAAGGTAGGACTGGACCGCGTGTCTGCCTGAGGGGTTGCCAACCGGGATCCTGAGCTGTTTCAACGTGTAGTGGGTGCGGCCACGAGCTGTACCAGTGCATGCTCCCCAACTTGACTTGACTTGACTTGCTCTTCTTTGTAGATCAGGTTGGGAGAGGTGGGAGCTTTGCCATATCAGAGGAAGTGATGCTAAAGTTCTTCTTGGCCATTCATCATCTGCTTTGAGGTAAAAAGAAGGGAAAATCTTAGCGACAGCGCCAACCCATGGTTCTAGAGGTGAATGACATTTTATATCATGCCCTCTTATCATGTGTGTCCAACACCAGCATCTTCAATTTGTCAGCGAGATAAGCCAAGATTTGGAATTTCTCAGGTGTGAAAGGCCACTTAACTGTCAAGCTGAGGTAAATTGGTTCTCATGTACGTTAGGTCAATCCCACCTATTTGTTAGGAACGGCAGGCTGAAGTCATGTGTTCATCAGGTGTCACGGGTGCAGCTCATCTTTAAATCAGAGGTGACAGGCCAAGGTCATCCGTTCCCGATTGATGACATTTAAAGGTCACCTGTCGCTCAGGTATGACAGACACGAGATGTTCTGCTTCTCAAGTGTTACAAGGTGAGATCATCTGCTGATTAAGTGTGACAGGGTGAGGTCATCTGCTCATCAGGTGTGACAGGGTGAGCTCATCACTTTGTTCACACTGCTGCCTGTGGGACTGGCACCAATCTGAGGGTCTTCCCCAGAAGCTCATCATGAAGCTGTTTAATGCGCCACAGTGAGTGATCAAGTGGGGGGGGAGTAGCAGGGATTTGTGCTCAAAAGCATCTGTCTTGTCATCCTTTTAAACCTTGAATCTGTCCAATATTAATTATTAATTTCTAAAACACAAATTGCCAGGCTGATAAAACATTAATTAAACCTAATTATTACTGTTCTAGCATTACATGCACCGCTAGATGAATAATCCTCTAATTATGGGCTTTAAAGCAGAACGCTCAGAGGAAGCCGAAGCTCATGACAAGTGAAGAGATTGCAATTAGGCGTCAGAGATGGCGATTCCATTCACAGCGGAGAGAGAGTGCGACGACGCCACTGCCAGCATGTGTCACTTTAGTCAGAGAAGGCCACGAGGCCCCAGCATGTCGCTGTGACTCTAGTGCAGGTCAAGAGGGGTCTCAACAGTCAAAAGGGTTTGAATCTGGGAGACCTCCCAGCTCAGCGAGTCTCAGGTCCTTGGGGTCAGTGGGAGTCTAAAGCCGTTGGTACATTACATGACGTAGTCAGAGAGTGATGTCAAACTTGAAGAGCACAGTCCAAAAAATGGGTGAGCTCACAGTACTTTAGAAGTGTGATCGGTGCCCAGTACAGACCTACTAGGGCATGATGGGAAGTGTAGTCAGGCAACACCGCCCTGCTGGGGTCCGTTGGTGCTGCAAGGAGACCTCCATTATCAGATTGATGTGAGGCATAGACCAGGGCAAGGGGATATAATCATTTCTAAAGCTTTATGTGATCCCAGGAGCAGAGAGACCTCAAATGATTGTGAAATGGAAGAAGTTGGCAATGACTAGGATTCTTCTTAGAGTAGGTCGACCGGCCAACCTGTATAACCAGGCAAAAAGAGCCTTGGTCAGGGAGGTCACCAACATGGGACTTCCGTATGACCCTGGCAGTGGCCCTGGCACCAGAAGTACCCCTTAATTAAAGGGACCACACTCCAAGCCGGGAGGACGTGAAGCAACACTCAACTGGAGGAGGGCAGCAGCGCTGGTGAAGAGAATGTTGTGGAGAGGAATTGTAGTGAGAGAGAAACCAGTGCTTGTGCAACTTTGTGGAGGTATTTTTGTAATAAACACACCATTATTGAACCCGGGACTGTGCTTGTGTGTTCGTGTTGAGGTTTGGGGCTCACTGACGCCCGAGGGTCCATCACAGCATCCTTGTCTCAGTATACTCAGCATCTCTCCCCTGCACATGTCCAAACCAACGCAATCTCTCATCTCTGACTTTGTCTCCCAACCATCCCACCTGAGTTGACTCTCTAATGTTCTCATTTCTCATCCTGTCCACCCTCGTCACACCCAATGCCAATCTCTGCCACCTCCAGCTCTGTCTCCTGTCCTGTGGTCAGTGCCTTTTTTGTGTTAATTTTCAATCATTCATGTTGTATAACCCCAGTCATGGTGCTTGTCTGGATGAAATACCAACGGAAGTTTGGAAGATTTTAGGAGAAGAGATAGAAGACGTATTGTAGGATTGAATGCAGAAGATCTATGAACAGGAGAGAATCCCAGACGAGCGGAGGGACAGTGGGATTGTACTCATTTATAAGAAGAAGGGAGATGTCCAGGATTGTGGAAACTATTGAGGGAAAAAGCTGATGTCACACACAATGAAAGGGAAGGCTTAGGGAAGAGACCACCATAAGAGAGGTACAGTTTGGTTTTATGCCAGGGAGAGGGACAACTGATACAGAAAATCAGAAAGGTTTGAAGATGGTGATGGAGAAGGCTTGTGATAGAGAGTCATGTCAAGAGGTCTGGAGGTGCATGAGGGAGAAAAGAGCACCAGAGAAGAATATGAGGATTGTCCAGGAGGGAGTGAAGACTCGGGTTAGAATTAGTGCTTGACCCCACTCATGATAAGCTGGTTTGGAAGTGAATGGATGGAACAATCCGTCCATCCATCCATTTTACAACCTGCTAAATCTGAACACAGGGTCACGGGGGTCTGCAGGAGCCAATCCCAGCCAACACAGGGAGCAAGGCAGGAATCAATCCCGGGCAGGGCGCCAACCCACTGCAGGACACACACACACACACACACACACACACACCAAGCACACCGTGCGCCCTGGATGGAACAAAATATTTCAAATGTTTTGCTTCCTTAAAGCAATATAAAAAAATAAATCTAAGGATTTATTGTGTGGCAGACGGCCACAGGTCTTACCCAGTCGGGATGCCCTTCTGAGAAGAGGACATGTCAAAAGCAGTACCTCCCCCGGGACACAAGAGGGCAGCCCCCCTGGTTTGCATTGGGGCCACAGACTTGGAGCTTAGAAGCTCATCCTTGCTGGGGCCCATGGCCACCAGCAGGGGGCGCCTGGACAGCTTTTGAGCCTTGGTCTGCAGCATTTCCTCCACACCCGTTAAGTGCTGCAGAAAGATGATCGGGGAGCACCTGGAGCACTTCCGGGTGCAGTATAAAAGGGGCTGCCTCGCTCCATTCAGGGTGCCGGAGCTTGCGAGAGATGAGTGGAGTAAAGAAAGAGAGAAGAAGAGAAAGAACTGAGCATTGTGGGTTTGTGGACTGAGAAAAATGAAGAAACGTGTGTGTTTTTGGGACTTCTGAGTCTGTGTGTCTGTCCTGATCTTCCACAATTGGAACAGGACAAGTGGCCTACAAACTTAGAGACCAAATGTTGTTTGGGGTAACAGACAAGAGCCTGGTTAGAGGAGATCTGCACCAGGGATCTTCTCGAAGTCCTTACCTCCTTCATCTGGATAAAGATGTGTTGACTCATGGGATTAATGACCAATCCCCTTGGAATCCTGCTCTCTTTGCCTGATGCTGGCTCTTTGCTCTGATGACGTTGTGTCGTGTAGCACCAGAAAGGAGGATGGGGGGAGGAAGTTGGAAGAATGGAGAAGGGCTTTGGTATTTAGAAGACTGAAGATAAATCAGATGAAGACAGAATATTTGAGCTTGAATGATGATCAGGTTTCAGAAGTTAGCCTGCAGGGAGAGCAAATGGAAAAAAATGAATTGGTTTAACTCTTTTAGGGCCAATTTTACTTTCCCTTTTCTGCCAGGGCTGAACATTTTTCCCCAAAAAAACTCAAGTTTTCTAGGATGCACACTGAGCAATGGTCTCACACATAAATCAACAAAAATTACTTTGTCACAAAAATGACACAAAGTCATCAAAAAGGTTTGGGACAGCCACCCGTATACCGTATTTACGCATGTACCACGCGCACATTTTTTCCCGAAAATTAGCATTAGAAAATCAGGTGCGCGTCAAACACGAGGAAATTTTTTTCTGTAATGTTTACTTCTTCTGCTTGGGCTCGCTCGCTCACGCGTTCTCTCTCTCTCTCTCTCTCGCTCGCATGCGCGCTCTCCCTCTCTCTCTCTCTCTCGCTCGCTCGCTCTCTCTCGCTCGTCTGCACGCTCTCTCTCTCACTCGCTCACGCGCTCTCTCTCTCTCTCTCTCTCTCTCTCGCTCGCGCGGTCTCTCTCTCTCTCTTTCTCGCTCGCTCGCATGCACGCTCTCTCTCTCTCTCTCTCTCTATTTTGCTCGCTCGTGTGCGCTCTCTCTCTCTCTCGCGTGCACACTCTCTCTCCCTCTCTCTCTCTCGCTCACTCTCTCTCTCTCTCTCTCACTCGCTCACGTGCACACTCTCTCTCTCTCTCTATTTCGCTCGCTCGCGTGCATGCTCTCTCTCTCGATTGCTCACGTGCGCGCTCTCTCTCTCTCTCTCTCGCTCGCTTGCGTGCGTGCTCTCTGTCTCTCTCGCTCGCGTGCACACTTTCTCTCTCTCTCGCTCGTGTGCATGCTCTCTCTCTCTCTCTCGCTCGCTCGCGCACTCTCTCTCTCTCTCTCTCTCTCTCTCTCTCTCTCGCTCACTCGCGTGCACGCTCTCTCTCTCCCTCTCTCTCGCGTGCGCTCTCTCTCTCTCTCTCTCTCTCTCTCTCTCGCTCGCTTGCTTGCGTGCTCTCTGTCTCTCTCGCTCGCGTGCACACTCTCTCTCTCTCTCGCTCGTGTGCATGCTCTCTCTCTCTCTCTCGCTCGCTCGCGCACTCTCTCTCTCTCTCTCTCTCTCTCTCTCTCTCTCGCTCACTCGCGTGCACGCTCTCTCTCCCTCTCTCTCGCGTGCACGCTCTCTCTCTCTCTCGCTCTGTCGCTCGCTCTTTCATCATGCAACAAAAATAGAAGGACATTTCACGGAAAACATGTCCTAAACACTTCCTATACAATCACAACGCGCGTCGTACACGGGCAAATTTTTTGCGAGATTTTCTTTGTAAAAATTAGGGTGCACGTCTTACATGAGGGTGGTACATGAGTAAATACGGTATTCTGCCTTGGCTGCCAAATGGTTATTTGAATGAGAGATGTTCACAGGTTTGAGTCTGTTCTTTTAGGGGGTGATATAACTCCCTAGTTGGAATAAGTCCTTTTGTAATTGCGGCGTTTTAAGTAACCGAAAACTATACAAATATGATATTAAAAGGCGATATCCCTCCCATAGTGATAAGGCGGTAAAAATCACATAAGAGAAAATAACTTAGCTTTCTTTACTGACGGTTTACATGGCATTACAGACGGGAAGCCTATGGCAAAGACAATACCAAGGTGGGATCTTGATCTATATAGTATGCCATCTTTCGTCGCTGCTCTGGAAGGCTTTTCAGGACGGATAACGATATCACCCATCTGTCCGTCGGCTTCGAAGTGTTTTGCTGCTGTCCAAGTCTTTTATACTGGTTCCTCCATGTGCAGGCCCCCACGTCAGCAAATAGTCCATTTCCAAACAAGGAAAGAAGATTTTGTGCTGACAGAGGACAGAATAGTATACATCTGTCTTTAGGCTGACTATATCGTATTCCTCCAGCTGTCTTTGTCTACTTGTCCTATGCTTGGCTCAGCAATTCTAAATGCTGAGCCCTTTGTATTAAATCTGGCTCAGCTATGCATGTAATAAAAAAGAAAAACAGATTTAAAATGTCTGCACAGAGACAGTGACATTAAACTTAATATTATAACAAACTTATTATAACAGAGTCCAAAACAAAACTGATCTAGATAGTTAAGATGGCGGCTTTATAAGCAGAGAAAAGGAAGTGATGTCATCGGTGGCGCCAGAACCCTGCAGGATTTCCCACGGGTGGTCTGCAAGGAATTGAGAGAGACAGTCGGTGCACCCCACCGCCCCCTGGTCTGGCATGGAATTACTATAATTCAGGTCCTTTAGCTGTCTCCCAATCGCATGTGTGCGACAACTTATTTATGACAAATGTCACTCTGTCTTATGTTCCATGAGCCTGACAGTGTGTAAATTCACATATTTATTACATACCTGTTGGTCTCGTCACTCATAAGCTGAAAGGCACCTCCTGGAGAAACACAACTTGAAGTAGTCGAGTGGCTCCTGTCACACACGTGCAAGTAAGAGGAAGCTGTATGGACCAAGTCAAGGTAATTCCACGCCAGGCCAGGGGGTGGTGGGGTGCACTGAACCCTCTTCTGTTGTTTCTGCAGACCAAACACGGGAAAACCTGCCTGATTCAACCTTGAAGACATCACTTCCGGTTCTAGCACCCAGAAGAACATCACTTCCGGTTCCACCATGTCGCTTCTCGTCTTGGCCTTTAAAGCCGCCATATTTTTCAACACCAGTTCAATCAGGAACTCGAAAGTGCATATCGTGCTCTGTTATAATTAACCATTTTGCAGCCTGGGACAATATATGGGTGGCTGCCCCAAACTGTTTCCTGTGTTGAGGCTGATTATTTCACACTGGTAATCTGTGGTGTCCACTCGAACGTTGTGTCATCCAGTAGCCAGCTTACCCCCCATGCATCTATGTCTGTGTAGTCCTCTCAGGGCGACTGTTGCCATAGGTGCGTTAGCGTCAAGAGGAAGACATGATTCCTGTTCATCTCAGATCTCACTCACACATCCATGTCTGAGTAGTCCTGTCAGGGAGGCAGTTGCCATAGGGGCGTCAGCGTCGGTGACACATACAAGAGGAAGAAGAAGAAGAGGAAGACATGATGCCTGTTCACCTCAGAGCTCAATCACACACAAACACGGTTACAGTTTCAAAATGCCAACAAACACCATCTGGACATCATGGCCATGCTTGGTGATACCCCACACAGATACAGGAGGAACAAGCCAACTCCCTACAGATTGATTCCCATATGACTGTTTCACCTCGTGAACTTCGAGGATGAGAAGCTTTGAAGAAAATGGAAGTTCAAAGCAGAGCAAAGCCTCTGAGCCCCCGTATTGATTTCAATTTAAATGTTCCAGCGACAAAAAAAATATGAAAACACGAGAAACAAAGCAATCAGTTGTCTTCACCTCAAAGTTCTACTACTTTTCCTGTCTTTCAGACAAAAACTATAAAGCAGAGTAATAAATGCAATATGACGCCTGTTTGGCATGTCTTGCATGTGTTTGGAAGGTTAAGGAAACCTGCGTGTTTCACTGAGGTGCCTACACATGTGAGTGCTGCCCGACTTTCAGGAGCGATGGGCGACTTTTCCGGCCCTGCGATGCAAGATTGCCGAGCAGACATTTTCATTTCTTATTCATAATGAGGTTTTCTTTCTCCGCCAGCTTCACTCCTCCCTACTCTTCACAAACTAAAAAATAAATGAAGCAATATCAAGTCAGACACTCGGAAAAGGCGCTCGGCATGAAGCCCTGCAGAAATCGGTGACCTTGGTGCAGCCGTGACAGGAAGTGGGATTTTGGGAATGTTCAGGAACTGCCATGAGACGTGAAGGGAGGTGGGCCATTGTGAGAAAGTCGTACTGAGACAATGAAATCAGTTACACTGGACTAGACCGGGGTTCATGGCGTGGAGGTTACATGTTCTCCCCAGGTCTGTGTGGGTTTCCTCCTGAGTGCTCCACCCGCAGTCTAAAGCTATGCAGGTTGGCTGAACTGGTGACACTAAACTGGTCCCTGTTGCATGTGAGTGTGTTCACCACCTGATAGTCTATCTGTGTGCTCGATGGCTGCTGGGATGGGTTCCAGCTTCCTCAAGACCCCACTCAGGATAAGCTGGTTTGGAAGTGAATGGATGGAACAATCCGTCCATCCATCATTTTCCAACCTGCTGAGTCTGAACACAGGGTTACGGGGGTCTGCAGGTGCCAATCCCAGCCAACACAGGGCGCAAGGCAGGAATCAATTCCGGGCAGGGCACCAACCCACCGCAGAACACACACACACACACCCACTCACACACACTAGGGTGCCACCATGCCGCCCTAGATGGAACAAAATTTTTCAAATATTTTGCTTCCTTACAACAACATAAAAAAAATAATCTAAGGATTTATTGTGTGGCAGACGGCCACAGGTCTTACCCGGTCGGGATGCCCTTCTGAGAAGAGGACACGTCAACAGCAGTACCTCCCCCTGGTTTGCATTGGGGCCACAGACTTGGAGCTTAGAAGCTCATCCCTGCTGGTGCAGCAGGGGGCGCCTGGACAGCTCCGGAGCCTTGGTCTGCAGCACTTGATGATCGGGGAGCACCTGGAGCACTTCTGGGTGCAGTATAAAAAGGGCTGCATCACTCCATTCAGGGGGCCGGAGCTTGCGAGAGACGAATGGAGTAAAGAAAGAGAGAGAAGAAGAGAAAGAACTGAGCATTTTGAGTTTGTGCAATGTGTTGTGCTGAGAACTGAGAAAAATGAAGAAACGTGTGTGTTTTTGGGACTTCTGAGTCCGTGTGTCTGTCCTGATCTTCCACAATTGGAACAGGACAAGTGGCCTACAAACTTAGAGACCAGATTGTATGTTGACCAACGTGATGGTTGTTATGTTATAAGAGTTGTGTACACTCACCGGCCACTTTATTAGGTACAACTGTTCAACTGCTTGTTAATAGAAATGTCTAATCAGCCAATCACATGACGGCAACTCCATGCATTTAATGCACAGATAAATGTAAATACAGGAACCATCACTCTTGCTAGTACCTTCTATTTTTGGGAAGATTTTAATAAGACAACAAAATGATTTTCTTTTCTGTTCCACGCCTTCTTAAGGCAATGAATGGTGCAAAATACGACCGAGGTGGATGAATTTACAGGCGTACACTCACCGGTCACTTTTATTAGGTACAACTTAACAACTGCTCGATAACGCAAATGTCCAATCAGCCAATCACGTGGCAGCAACTCAGTGCATTTCGACATGTAGACCTCGTCAAGATGACCTGTTGAAGTTCAAACTGAGCATCAGAATGGAGAAGAAAAGGGACTGAAGTGACTCTGAACATGGCAAGGGTGTTGGTGCCAGACAGGTTGGTCTGAGTATTTCAGAAATGAATGATCTACTGGGATTTTCACTAACAACCATCTCTAGGGTTTACAGAGGATGGTCTGAAGAAGGGAAAATGTCCAGTGAGTGGCAGTTCTCTGGGCAAAAATGCCCTGTTGATGCCAGAGGTCAGAGGAGAATGGCCAGCTGATAGAAAGGCACTTGTTACAACCGTGGTGTGCAGAAGAGCAGCTCTGAACACACAACACATTGAACCTTGAAGCAGGTGGGCTACAGCAGCAGGAGACCACAGTGGGTGCCACTCCTGTCAGCTAAGAACAGGCAACTGAGGCTCACGGGCACCAAAACTGGACAATAATAAATTGGAAAAACACTGCCTGGTGTGATGAGTCTCGATTTCTGCTGAGATATTCAGATGGGGCGGCACGGTGGCGCAGTGGGTAGCGCTGCTGCCTCGCAGTTGGGAGACCTGGGGACCTGGGTTCGCTTCCCGGGTCCTCCCTGCATGGAGTTTGCATGTTCTCCCCGTGTCTGCGTGGGTTTCCTCCGGGCGCTCCGGTTTCCTCCCACAGTCCAAAGACATGCAGGTTAGGTGGATTGGCACTTCTAAATTGGCCCTAGTGTGTGCTTGGTGTGTTGGTGTGTTTGTGTGTGTCCTGCAGTGGGTTGGCACCCTGCCCGGGATTGGTTCCTGCCTTGTGCCCTGTGTTGGCTGGGATTGGCTCCAGCAGACCCCCATGACCCTGTGTTCGGATTCAGCGGGTTGGACAATGGATGGATGGATGGATATTCAGATGGTGGAGTCAACAACATGAAAGCATGGATCCATCCTGCCTTGTGTCAACGGTGCAGGCTGGTGCTGGTGCTGTAATGGTGTGGGGGATATCTTCTTGGCATACTTTGGGCCCCTTAGTACCAACTGAGCATCGTTCAAATGCCACAGCCTACCTGAGTATTGTTGCTGACCATGTTGATTCCTTTATGACCGCCATCTTCTGATGGCCACTTCCAGCAGGATAAGACACTATGTCACAAAGCTCAGATCATCTCAAACTGGTTTCATAAACATGACGGTGAGTTTACTGGACTCAAATGGCCTCCATAGTCACCAGATCTCAATCCAGTAGAGCACCTCTGGGATGTGGTGGAGCGGGAGATTCGCATCGTGGATGTGCAGCTGACAAATCTGCAGCAACTGTGTGATGCTGTCATGTCAATATGGACCAAAATCCCTGAGGAATGTTTCCAGCACCTTGTTGAATCTACGCCACAAATAATCCTGGCAGTTCTAAAGGCAACACGGTACTAGCAAGGTGTACCTAATAAAGTGGCCATAGATTGTATGTTTTATCTTTTGCTAATATAACTGAGCTGGCATAGCATGATGTGCAACTGGTGAATTTAATGATAGTAAGTCTTTACAAACTATTGTAGAAGGGGCTTGTGATGCAGTAATTATTTTGGCTGTTTTCATAGTCAGTGTTTGAACTAGGAGTCCCAAAGCGAAAAAGTTCCAATGAGCTCCAAAAGCACTTCCAAAGATATCTGCTAGAGGGGGAAATCCCATTAAAAACCCCTGCTACTCACAAATAGAACTTTGTAGAACTTTTATAAAATAAAATATGTATTCTCACAAAGTTCTCTGCTACACTGTGAAGCTCCAAAGAGCACAAAAGACATAAAGAAGATGCAAGAGAACAAACGTCCCAGTACAGAATCTAAGGCGTAGTCAGGAAGAAGAACACAGGCTCAAAATATCCAACAAAATGACAAACACAGAAAAATCACAGGAACTCACCAAAACCCCTAAGCGCACTCAAAATGAACCGCCAGGAACTGTGGGAGATTTATATGGCGTAAGCAGTTCCTGTCACTGATTGGAGGGCCATTTTTGGGTCACAGGCTGCCAGCGGTGGGTCACGACTTGCTGTTGTTTATAATGGCAGGGGGTGGTTGTTCCAACAATCTTGCTTATTCCCTCGCCCACGCTGTGACGTTCATGCTTGATTCACCAGGGGGGGATGCACTCTGACAATCACGTTCTATTCACCAGGGTGGGCTACTGAAGACAATTACATGGAAATAAGTGGGTCATGACACCAAAGAGCGTTGAGCTAAACTGAGCTAAACTGTTCCTTTACTGAGATCAAGAAAAGTGCCCTTCCATTTTTAAGAATGCGGTTATTATATCATAAAATATTGTCTATAATCCTTCTTGATCCTAAAAGCAGGAGGCAATGCCACGTGTCCAGAGACTGAGAAGATCCACAGAACTCAGAAACTGAGACAAGGCACTGAAATGTGAGTTTGAGACAAAGTGGAAAGTCTGAGGATAAAACAATGCAACGAAGTTGAAAATCACGGCAATGCCCCCCATTTTGAAGCTGAAGCAATTCCGGCTAGAATTTGGAAACCGAGAAAATGCTTGGAATTCCACAATTGAGCCAAAATGAGGAATCTGAGAATGAGACACATTGAGTCAAGTCAATAACGGAGGTAATGCCATACATATTAAATTCGAGACATTCCATAGAATTTGGAATCGGAGAAAACTGCATGGAATTCCAAACCTGAGACAAGATGAAGATTCTGAGTCTGAGCCAACATTGCAGATTTTGAAATCAAGCCAATGGTGTGTGTTTTGAGATCACGGCAGAATTTAGAAACTGAGCCAACGCGTAGAATTCAAAAATTGAGACAATATGGGAATTCTGAGGCCGAGCCAATGCTAATGAGAATCTAATTCTGAATTCAAGCCAATGCCGTTTGTTTTGCAATCAGGATGCTGCAACAGAATTTAGAGACTGAGCCAATGCACGGAATTCTGAAATTGAGACAATATGGGAATTCTGAGAGGGAGCCAAAGCAATGAAGTTGGAAACTGAGGAAATACTGAGCATTTTAAAACGGAGACGATATCATCGAACTCAGTGATAGGGAGCTCCGAAAGGGAGAAAACGCAAAGAACTGAGGGGGTGAGATGATACAGTGCCTTATAAATGTGAGCTAAAAATAGCAATTCTGAAATTTGAAATTTGTCTCGACGTGTCTGATTCTGAAATTGAGCAAATGCTGTCAGGAATCTGAGTTTTTGGTTGCAAGGATTATGAAGTTAAAATGTTGTGACGGATGGCAGCCTGCGCCATTACCCAGGCAGGATGCTTCCGAGATGGAAGGACAGTTGGAGAGTTGGATGCTTCCTTCCCTGATCTGTTATTTGGCCACGACGCCACCTCATATTCCTGCAGGGCTGTGTGGGAGCTATTATTTGCCAGCACAGCCCTGTTGGGATCCATGGATGCCACAAGGGGGAGCTGTGGGAACTGCCGGTGCTGCAGAGCCCTACCTACTTGGTGCCTCAGCCGCACCTGGGAGTAATTCCAGACCTCCTTAATGAACTACCTGGAGTGGTCCTGGGTGGGGCTTCAGAAGGAGCCAGCTACCTCCCAAGTAGAGTCGAGAGTCAAAAGAGAAGGCTGGTGAGGTTTGCCAGTAAAGATGGGACTACAAGGCTGTCTAGAAAAGGGGGTGCAGTTTTACTTTACTTGGGAGATTTGGTATCGATCCTTCGGGATTACTCTAGATCTGAGTGCCTTTCGTAAAATAAAGGCTTTTATTGGACTGCGCCGCTGGTGTTGTCTATTTGTGTTGGGTTAGGGCGGCCGTACACGCCCTAGTCTTCACAGTGTATATGTCGGAATTGCAATCGGGTATGAATCAAGAAAGTGAAGCCCCCACTCCAAGAGCCACAGAAGTCACCCACACTTTAACGAGGACAAGCTAGTTGGAGAGTAAATACACTGTTGATCACATCTGGAGACCAGTCTGTGTTATTGCCCTGTTTTGTAGTTCCAAATATTACAATAAGGGTTCAATGCGATCTGATAATGTTAATAAACACGTTTTACGACACACATTATTTGGGAGGTTGGTGAAAGTATATGGTGTGGCCATTTTAGAACCCCAAGACACAACTTCCCAGACACAAAATACTTGGCACAAAGGCTTTAAACAAGGCATCAACCAACCACAACACAATTTTTCTCTCTTTTTCGTCTCCCCTACACCTCCCAGGTGAGCTTTGTCCTCCTTCCAACACGCCTGGATGAGGTCGAGCGGCTTCTTTTATGTCAGACCCGGGAGTACATCCAGTGCTAGGGCATAGCCCACTGGAAGTACTTCCAGGTCAATTGGAAGTCCCAACAAATAGGGACTGTTAGTCCATTCAGCTCCCCGCCAGAACCAAACAGGTCTGTCTAATGGGACTTCAATTCCCAGCATGCTCTGCAGGCATCTGTGTGAGGATCCTAACCCAAGGAGGCTGCCACATGGCGTATTGGGGAGGGTGGCATTTATCAGTGCTTATCTCTGCCAGTTCTTCCATTTTACTGGCCTCCTTGTTTAATCCCAGTCCATGTGTGCCTGCATTTACAATGGATAGTCTCATAACAAGCAGAATAAATAAAAGAACATTATGTCAAGGTGTAGGATGATGATGATGATGATAATAACTATGCAGAAGATCTGGATCATCTTCAAAGATTTCTGAACTGTTGAATAGCTTTGCACACATTAAGCACCTGTCAGGTTCAGCTCGGGCAGATGTCATCTGAGCAAAGAGCGATGCCATGAGTTATGTTACGGTATTGTGCATACCAGGATAGTCTTAAGCTCAATGTTTCCACATTAAAAGCATTTTTTTTATTACACTTTAGCATTATTTTTGTGACATTGTTGTCACAACATTTTGTAGCTCGGTTTTCTCCCAGGACTCCCGTTTTGTTTATAACGATGGCATTCTTTGCCAGTTTTGTGTTTTCACTAGCACTGCTACGTGTTATGTCATCCCATTAATGTTATTTAAGATGGGTGCATGCCATCCTGGAGGTCCAAGCTTTTGAAAAACAAAACAATTTATTAAAATAATGAAACAAAGGAAACAAGGAAGAAGGTTTGGGGGATCCACCCCATATAATGTCAGGAACAACACCATAAGCAAAGTAGCAGTGATATTTTCATAAAGAAAATGAGAACTAGAACTAAAAATATTAGTTTTCATTTTACAAGCACTGCGGTGGGTTGGCACCCTGCCCAGGATTGGTTCCTGCCTTGTGCCCTGTGTTGGCTGGGATTGGCTCCAGCAGACCCCCGTGACCCTGTGTTCGGATTCAGCGGGTTGGAAAATGGATGGATGGATGGATGGATTTTACAAGCATGAGAACTGAAATTAAGACAAAGAGAGAAACTAAAACTAAATAAAAATAAAAAATTAGTGATATGTGAACGAACTAAAATGAGAACGATAACTGAGTAAAAATGAAATAAACAGCAATAGCATTCCCTTTCAATCCGGTTCATTCGTGCAGAAGGGTTGTTTTGTAGTTCGCCCTGCGCCTTCAGTTACGTTGTGCTGTTTACTACGTGGTGATCTTGTACCTTGGGCTTACTATAGTGGAGGAGAAGAGAAAGAGAAAGGGAAAGAGAAGAAGAGTATTGTGCTGTGCTTATTGAACTGTGTTGTGCTTAGTAGGTAGGGACATGAATAAATAAAACTGTGTGTTTGTACTTGTGCCTCCTGAGTCTGTCTGTGTTGGGTTGAGGTGGCAGTGCCCGCCTGGTGGTCCACTATATATATTGTGGAAGATGACCGGCAAATACCCCCAGGCCGCTAGATGGAGCACTCCCTGTAGCATGTGAGTGCCCCGAAGACCAGCAGGGAATTATGGACAATGGAGTTTCTATTCCCAACCCTGCTGGACACCGTGGGGCTCACCAGAGGACGCTACAGGGAGGCTCAATGACTTATACGTGCCCTATAACCCGGAAGTACGTCATGATCACATGACCAGAAGGAACGACGTGCTTCCGGGTTGAAGAAAAGGACTTTTAATCTGACCCGGAAGTGATAAGGAATCATGGACTGTAGGATTGGAACCACTTCCGGGTCAGGGAATATAAAAGGACTGTGGGAAAGCCCAGACGCTGAGCTGAGCTGGGAGGAAGGGTGGCAACGCGTCTGGGAGAGGAGGATTGGTTATTGTATTGATTATATGAGTAGTGTGGAGTGGAGGGTGCTTTGTGCACGTATTTATAATAAAAATAAGAAAAGTTATACTTTAACCTGGTGTTTGGCGTGGTACCTGAGGGTTCAAGGGAGCACTAGCACCCCCTACTGTTACAATATATATATATACATATATAGTAACTGTGGGGTACAGCCCGGACACAGACAGGTAGACGCCGTAGTTTTCACCCAACACACATTTATTTACAATATTTACAAATCGTGAGCACAATCCAGTGCCAAAGCACCATTCACCCCTTCAGGTCCTGGCCACAACACAATGCCTTTCTTAGTCTTTTGGTCCGCCTCCACTCCTCTCCAACACGCTTCGTCTTCTTCCTCCCGACTCTCGCTCCTGACTGGAGGGAGGCAGCCCCCTTTATAGTCACCCGGATGTGCTCCAGGTGGTTCCCGGCACTCTTCCCCTGACACGCCCCTGTGTGGCGGAAGTGCCGGCTGCCTTTCCGGAAGCACTCCGTGTGCCTCTTTTCTTCTTCCCCCCAGCACTTCCCGGTGTGGCGGAAGTACCGAGGTCCAACACTCCCAAGGCATTGGGGCGCCCCCTGGCGGTGACCACGGGCCCCTACAGGGTAGAGCTTCCAAGCTCTGTACCCGTGGCCCCCAATAAAACCAGGGAGGACGCCCCCTCGTGTCCTGGAGGAGGCACAAGCCCTCCTCCACTCCTCCTGGGCGTCCCGGCTGGGCATGGACGCCCGCCGGGCACCACATAACACATGCGCAATCAATTAGGGGACAACTAAAGGCCTTGAATAAAAGTAATTCTACACCTGACCAGGGGGCAGCGAAGTGCACTGATTCTCTCGCTCAATTCCTTGCAGACAATTCTCGGGAAGTCCCGCCTGGTTCCCGGGGCAACCAATGACATCACTGCCAGTTCCGGACCTGATGACATCACTTCCTCTACTTGCATTTAAAGGCCGCTATTTTAAGGCAGCAAGTCAGTCCTGTTTTGGACTCAGTCGTGTGAACATGTCTGGTCGCTCTGCCACGGATGTCAAACTGTCCAGCTCCGTGCCTACAATAGAGCCTGCCTTCCTCACCAGTTTGCCCAGGCGTGAGGCGTCCCTCTTCTTTATGCTGCCTCCCCAGCACACCAAGAGGGCACTCGCCTCAACCGTCTGACAGAACATCTGCAGCATCTTATTGCAGATGTTGAAGGACGCCAGCCTTCTAAGGAAGTATAGTTGGCTCTGTCCTCTCTTACACAAGAAGAACAAAAAAGATGGAGATATCAAAGACAGAGTTGATATTCGTGTTTATCCAAAAGCACAGCACGATTCGTCGCAAGTGGCAGATCCGGGAAATGACGAGCGCGTAGGTAGCGAATAGTAGAACGCTGTAAAGAGGTTCAAAAACGTTGGCGCGATAATCATGCAAAGCAGGTTAGAGATAATGGAAGTACAAAAATTCGAAAGTCTCAGAAAAACGATAGTAAAGATCACATTAGCGTTAACAAACAGAAATTATTACTCGTGTAATAACAGAACAGCAAAAGAGATTGAATATATTGTTCAGATTTATAAGTTGGAGATTTGTAGATTGTCTAATTTGTGTTGCCATCAGTAGTGTTTCTTCCCAGTGAAGAGGCATATCCACAAGAATTAAAAGTTTTGTTGTTTGGTGAAAGTGAAATCCACATACGCAAGCGGCAGAGGCGCGAATGGTGGGCGTGTAGCCAACCCCCATCCACGCCATTGGCAAATGAAGTAAGCAGAGTGCATCCCCCCCTAGTAATAATGACAATAATACCCATACCCTGCGATGAACTGGCATCCTGTCCCATTGTGAAAAGAAGAGCCTCGACACACACAAAACAATTTTGGGCAACCACCCGTATATTCTCCCTGGCTGCAAATGGGTTTTCTTGTCACACTCGTGTGCACTGGTTCGAGTCCTGCAATTGAATTCATGTGCTGAATTCTTAATGGCGAGAACCAGAAGTGACATCGTCCGTGACTGGTACCGGAAGTGACATCATTGGTGATGCGTCTGGTAGGTTTTCCCGTATTTGGCCTGCAGAAATAGCAGAAGTGGGATTAGTACCCCCCTGACACCCCCTGGCCTGGCAGGTAACTAACTACCTCGACTTGGTCCGCTCAGCTTCCTCCTACTCGCACATGTCTGACACCGTCCGGGGTTTGTTCCTGCTTTGCACCCTAGGCTTGCCGGGATAGGCTTCAGCCTCCCTGTCCTGGGAACCTGGTCAGGATTAAGGGGGTTAG